>NW_028186978.1:8539619-8654807 GCF_003343005.1 Rhea americana | reverse complement strand
AAAAAAACCCAAACAAATCACCTCATATCCTTAGATCTGCAGAATCATTATTCTCATATTGGACTTGTTAGAGAGAACTGTACTTTTTCTCTCAATTCATTCTCTTAGCTAGATTTTAAATGCTACTTGACCTATATCTGCTAATTTACTGCACAGTGAAATTTATTATAATTCCTTGACAGCATTCCTCTTTTTTTTTGGGGGGGGGGGAGAGGAAGGGGGTTCTTTGTTTTTTTGGGAACTAATTTAACATAAGGTATAAGCATTAGGTTCTTCCTATACTATGATACTGATTAGATCATCAAATGCTATTTATTGCATATGATCTGCATGGAGAAAACAGATTGTTTTTTTCTTTTTCATTGTGTATTTGTTAATCCATTTCAAAAGTAGTGTRCTAATTATAACAGTGTGCTTCGCATTCAGCATCTGAATTGCTCATTTTCAAAGTTTTTTTTTTAATTGTAATCTGTTAATTACTTGTTTAATGGAGTGTGTAATTACCTACTTTAAGTTAGAAAACTGTTTCCATTTCAAAGCAAGAAGCCCATTCTAGAAATGAAAGTATGTAAATGTATTCCTTCCAGATACAGTACATAACTCTTTTGCTTCAGTAATAGTTTTATTTGTGTCTGAAAATAAATTGTTGATTACCCTCCCTCTCTACTTATCACTGACACTGTGTTCTAGGAGATTGAATCCTTACATAAGAAAGAAGCATTTCATTAGCACATACGTGGAGCAGGATTAACACTGAAAGAATATATCCTTTAACGAGAAATGAACAAGAAACAGTTTTCTAATCCTGTGAGATTTCTTTTATGTCATGAAAAGAAAGGAAAAGGTACRTTATTCTTTTTTCGTGCATTAAAATTGTTTCAAAAATAAAACTGAGTCTGAAGGTTCACTTTTACTCTTATAGCTTAATATTTGAGGTTGAATGTAATTTTGAAACATAAATTAGAAAGCAAATGCAACCAATTGGCTGTCACTGACACTTGCTCAGCTGTCACCTACTTTTAGATAGGCTAACCATCTAATGTATACATGTTTAATTTCCCTTCATAATTTTTATAAACGCTTACCATTTTTGCATATGACTAAAACTACTTCTTTCAGTCTTTCTTAAGTCTTTCAGTGCTGAGCAAGAAGTCAMTAAATTGGGCCAAAATTCATGGTTCCCTCTCTTTAAGGACTGGATACCTACTGTCAGTCTAAAAGCATATATAAAGGCTGTTGAAAAAACATGAATTAAATATAATCATTCACTATCTGTGTTTACTAGCTCAGCAGACTGAAACATTCATCTGAAAACAGACAGGCTCAACATGAGGAGGTTGGATTTCACATTTTCCCGTTGGTTACCAAAAGCATTAACTTCCAGTACCTAGGRCTGTCTATGGGTGATTATCAGTTTTCCCAGTTAAGCTCTTTCACTTTTCAATGCATAACAAAGAATTGAGGTAAAGTAAAACAGACAGCATAACTTCACAGTCACTAGTTAAAGATATCAGTAAGTTAAGACATTCAGTTTCTTCTCAAATAACTGTATCCAACATGAATTTTAAAGGACCAGTGGAGCATGTTTTGGTGTTCGTTTCTCTCTTCCAAGAAATATCCTAATGATTGTGTCAGAAAGTCTCTCACCAGTTCAATAGACAAGAAATTTTCTATTCAAAATCAAACTCTTGTTCCCCAATTAAGACCTCTCCAAGTGGAGGTCTTAATTAGGAGATARGAGACATTCAAACATTGTCTCACAATTTTTTACTTTTAGTTTGCTTTTTAAAAACGGGTTAAAAAGTGAATTACTTAATACTTACTTCAGTAAGTACTTAATTACTTACTGAATTACTTAATAATCTGCTGACTACAATAAATAAAAAGGCCATAGACTTGTACTTCAAGAAGAAAGTTCAGGCTTATGAAACTTATTGGTGATGGAAGATAAATCTTGAAGTAGGAAAAGATCTAGGAGACATCCTTCCTATCTTTATCAGCTAGTGAGGGAGCTCCCCACTGAAGAGTCTAGGCTCATTGCATCACACTCTCATGTGCACATTTTAGAGCTATAGATTCTCCCAGGCCTCCAGGGAACATCTGCATTTTCCTTAAAGAACAAGTTCACTTCATCTTCAACTCCAAATTTGATTACCTGTTACCTGTTGAGTATAAGTCTGTGTGAGCCACAAAGTATTCTCAGAAGACAGCATCTGCTTTGGGTGGAGTTTTACTTCAGCTTCGGTATTCTCCTTACAGTTATCTAAAAGCTGGTTGAATTTTGGGGTAAAACAGTATAGGTTAGAATCTCATCTCAGACAAACRGTACTGTGACCAGAGAAAATACGTTATTACATGAAACAGAATTATGGTTTATTAAAAATAATTGTAAACARTATAGCACTTACATATTTAAGATCAGTTATATACAGCCTTGCTACTATTTTTTCCCAGTTTATGTCTGTGGCATAGCCATGGTCATAGACAGAAAATATTTTTGATACTTTTTCTTTTACTGTAGTTATCAAGAATCTTCTTGGATTTCACTGAGTGAAAATCTGGCATGTGTTGCAGGTTGTTCGGTTCTTGCGTGCAGTTTGTGCTTTCAGTAATTTTCCTTTCCTGAGTCTCACTTCCTGTTAGAACTACTAGATTTAAACCTTTGATAACTTCAGTATCATGTGTCTCCACCACTGAAAGGAGATATTTTGAGGAACACAGCTCAAAGCTCAGTTTGAAAGGCTGTTTTCTGAATTTGCATAGCATCATATAGAAGGATACAGAGTCCRACAACTGGAATATCATTGAATATGTTTGATTTGCTTTTTTTTTTTTTTGCAAGTAATGATGTGAGGGGTCTRTTTGTTCATGAAAATGTCTTATAAAAGAAACCACCAGATTAATGAACTAGACTTTCACCGTTGCAGCCTATATTCAAATCCTGTTAGGTTCACAAATGAATGAGTTTGGTGGTCTCTGTCTAATTCTCTGTGAACATCTGTCTGTGTCACTAAGCCGTTTACATGGTTTAGCGTGATTGGCAGTTCTGTCCAGAAGGGACTCAGGCTATGACAGCATGACATTGCAGATCGCACTCAAGATGCATTGAAGGCGTATGGAACTTGCATATGGTTTATCATTATTTTGCTGTGCTATATTAAATCAAAAGTATGCAAACCTTTAAGAAGTAACCTTTTGCTATATGTGTCCATACACATATCATTTTTTAAAGGACAAGCTAGAAAGAATGGCTGGAGGGAAGGTTAATATTAGAAAGACTAACTAATCCCCCAATCCATTTCTGCATATTTTTTAGATTTCTAAATCTTTTTGAAGGGATTTGCCTATGTGGGTATTTTTGTTACTTTTTGTAAGCATACATCTCAGTCTGCTGTTCTGACCCCACTGCTGCAGGAGCAATTACTCTACATTAATTCTAAACAGCTCCCAAAAGATCCTAATTTAAAAGGAGTGCACAAAGGAGGAGGGAAAAAAGAAGCAAAACCAAACTTAACTTTAAAAGTTATAATCATGACATTTACCATCTGTCAAAAGTAAATAGGCATGGTCAGAGGAGTAAAATGAAGACCCTAGAGACCTGTTCTTTTTTTCTTTTTCTTTTCCAAAGGAAGAAATCAAAGGGGTCTTTGGGGATTTCACTCTTTTCTTGCCCTTCACAAAGACGGATGTTACTYGATGTAACTAGGCAAGCAACCTAGCAAAAACAGTATAACAATATAGCTATATTTAAACAACTTTAGTTTCAAATACCTTAACCTCTTTTATTCTCATACTTTATCCTCCCTGCAAAAGGCAACTTTTTGACCTAAATGATACATTTTAAAATAACTTTTACTTCAGAGCAACAGAATTCTGCTGCTCTTTTACACTCTGCCATACTTACAAGAACTTTGTCTGATATGGATAAGGGTGGAGTGCTCTGTATGGGAGACCTATTAGTAGATGTGGCTTGTTCTTTATTTTGGCAAGCAACTAATTTTGTCACTTTAAATAACATCTGCAACTGAGTCTTTGTATCAATTAAATAGCAGGATATGAAAGATATTTTTTTTTTCCAATTTTCTCAGATGCTTAAAGATGCATATAGGCACTGGATTTGCAAAAGCACTTAACTGAATTAAGAGTTTAGCTCTTCCTGACTTTCAAAATCSCCCACATATTTATGATACATTAGACTCTAATCTAATATTCTTAGGAAGTGGTTTTCTGAACCAGGGTTATATATTCATTCATTTATTCCTGAGCCACTTCCAATCAGGCATGGACAGAGGACAGCAACAATGGATGTTTTATGATTCTTATAGAAAACATTAAACCAACTATCATTTGTTTAAAACAAACAAACAAAAATATTTTGGTGGAACTTATTTCTGCTTGATCCACTCTAATTTTATTCAATTTACTCTATTATTAGCCAGAATGTTGCAGTTTTTAAATTTTTTTACTTGTTTTGTAACTGCTAGCAAACAAAAAATCAGTCATTCACATGTGTTTCTTACTTTTCAAGTWAACTATATTTGCCATTTTGTTGTATTCAAAATAATCTGACGTTTACCAAGGAAAGATTATCTTATGTTTTCATATTAACCAGCCTGATGACTTCCTCTGAGACCTACTACCTTTCTGAAAATATAATGAAATTACTATACAGAGATTTAAAAAGGTGTTCATAACCTCGTGCGTTTTGTAGGTTCCAACATGCAATCTGAGCATGTTGTTTCATTGCATTGGTAAACCATTTATTGAAGCATTCTTATTACAAAATCCCTTAAACCTCTACCAAAYATATCCACTGGCAATCGTATTGAACTGTAAGTCATCTTCAGACTCATACTTGCTCTGATTTCAGACTAAAACAGYACTACTATAACAGTATTAAATTAAAACAGGGTGATCTTTAGCTGTATGATTCACTATCTTTTCATTGTTTCTCCCTTAAAAAATAAGACTAAAACAAAAGATCATAATTTCTTATACTCCTTTCTTTGATAGAAGAATTCAGCACTGGAAAATATAACAAGAGGAAAGATTCAGACAATTAAGTAAGGATAAAAGACWTATTTCTATGCATTGTGTTTAGAGTTTATACATAGAATCATACAGTCAGTAAGGTTGGAAGGGACCTTTGGAGATCATCCAGTCCAGCCTCCCTGCTCAAGCAGGGTCACCTAGAGCAGGTTAGACAGGGTTGCATCCAGGCAGGCCTTGAAGATCTCCAGAGAAGGAGACTCCACAACCTCTCTGGGCAACCTGTTCCAGCACTAAAACTGCTAAAACTGGAAAAGCTATTTCTAATATGCATTTGGTTACAAAACTTACTGCCTGTGAGTTATTAATGAGCCTTTTTTTCCTCTCTTTTATAGAAAAAGAGTAGGATTATTATAGGAGGAGTTCCTCARATTTATTTTAGAAACTCTCCTAAACTCACAAAGGTAAGTAACTGTGAAAAATAAAATAAAATAAAATAAAACAGATAAAGAGTGCCAGCTAGAAAAAAGTTWCAGACAGATGGTAGAGGTTTGAATACGATGGTAAAACTAAGGGCTTGGAGAACTGTAGACCCTTTAGAGAGAGSCATAAAACCTGGGTTTTGAATTATCTTGCTTGTAGATATGAGCTTCAAGAAAACAGTTTGCAGCCTTGTAGGTARCAGTAATAAACCCTCATAGCATATTTGGACACTGACCACAACAGAGCTGTCAGCCAGTTTTGGACTAATGAGGATCAAGCTCAATTACATTTTTATTAATGCATCCATATGTCTTGGCCTTTTTTACTCCATATAAATACTCCATATAAATACATCATAGTGAAAGAGCTAACAAGTCAGATCTGTGCAAAAAACATTCAAAGAAACTATAGAAACCTAAAATCAAATTCTTAATGAAACCTTTATTATTGGCTCAAAAATAGCTGCATGCAGTCATACTTTTTCAGAGTTGTGCAAAGAAATTGGGAATGAAACAATTAAAACATTTATGTAGAATTTAAATAAAACTGTATAAACTCAAACTATTTAACTACTTTGTCTCTTGCCCCTTATTCATTTTAAAATGTAACTTCTAATGAGTTACTTACCATTGTTTTTGAATCTCCTTTTGTGTTTTAAACATACTTTGCTTGCATACTCTTATAGAATTGGATGTGTTCCATTATGTAATGGGTTTTTAATTCATTTTATGTCATACTAGGTATTTTCTTTTCTTTTTYTTGTCAGATGCATAATTATTAATGCTTTTCTCATTATATTACTGCATCATGTCTTTGTACTGTACAAAAAAAATACATAATTGAAATTCAGTGAGGAAGAACACCAAATGAGTTATTTATGAATTACGCTGCACTTTATTATACCTAAGGRTACAAAAAAGAGCAATGTAACTAAACATAAGAAAGAATTCATATGGTTTCATCATTCCAGACTTACAGTGTGGTGATAAAGAAAGAACAGACAAAGTTTTCAAAAACAGTTTAGGAATTATTCAGCTTCCATTTAGTCCATCCACTTTAAAGACATTTATGTTTTAAGTCATTTCGAGCTACTTTTCAGCACATTATTTTTAGTTTATGCTGAATGTCACTGCATTTCTCAAAAAACCCTAAAGTACTTTCTGAAGAATCAATCAAAGAAAAAGGAAAAAAAAAAAAAGAAAAAAAAAGAGAAAAAGGTGAGGCTTTTCCCTACTTTTCTTTGTCTAGCTAGGGAATGGTTGCCATGCAGCAGAACACCCTGCACACACCCYATTTTATTGGTGTCCTCTGATATAGGAAAAAAATGCATATTCACTGAAGAATTTTTTAATGTTTTTAAATTACCTTTGAAAATACATCCCTGAAACTAAAACTGTTTTGGGGTAGAGATTATGAAATATTATTTGTAAGCAATATATGGACCAGATTCCAGGTTCCAGATTCTTGCATTATCCTCTTACTATTACTACACTACAAGTAAGTAAATAAACCTAAACCCAATTAATTTAATATAGACTTTACATTTTAGCTATTGAACATGAATAAGGTTTTGTAGTAATATTTATTTAAGTTCTTAGATGACTTAAGCATAATTTAGACTAGCCAAACTTCAAGAGCTATGCTCCCAAAATGTTGGTCTGGTTTAGGCATTCACACAAGCTGATACTCGGGAAGTTAGTAGAGAGAAAATACAGTGAGCAGATCAGAAGAGATCAAGATATTTCTTTCAGGGTATCCACTGCTAAGAAGATACGTTGTGGCATTGTGTTTCATATCCAGGTTTATTTAAATGCCAGAGACCACGGAGGAGCGAACAAACTCATGTACAGMCACAGTGAATCATTGTCAACTTCCTAGGGTATTGAAAATATATATTTCCATATTTAAAGACATATATTACTCTGTGATCTCATGCAAAAGAGGTCAGTAATCTTTGAAAGAGTATTTATGGCAGGACCCATGAATGCTAGACTGTAATTTCTAAAAGGAATGTAACGTGAGGTTACCACCTTGCCAATGTTGCAGTTACTACTTGATATTATTTTTCATAGTAAGTTTTAAGCTTTCCAAAAAGTCTATTTCTTTTATATACTTGAAATAGTTTATGTCCAGGTTTTATGTAACTTCATAAGCCATGTATAATGCAAATGCTATATTGCCACGGATCACTGTGGAACAGGGTAATCACAGTGGTTACTGGAGAGGATGTCCATCCGTCTGCTCTGGAAATGTCTTTTAAACACTTGCTCTCAGTTACACAGGATAATCTCCACTTCTCGAGGCCTCTGCTGTTCTGCCAGGCCTACATTTCTCTATACTGCATCTTTGGTTTGGATATAAATATCTCAATCTACATAGAATAATTGCTTGTTATTAAAGGTATGTCTTTATCTCAAAAAAGATAAGTACAAGTAAAACAAATTAGCCACACATGCCTAGTCAATTAGAAAAGCTGCTGTCACAGCTAAATCAAGTTACACAAAGCTACAGGCAGGTAAAGAAGAATTTGGACAGATCAAGCCTGACAAGCCTTAGTCCTGGGGCATTGCAAATTGACTATAAAGCTTATGCCTGTTAATAGCAATTGGAATACTGTACTATAAGGCTACAGGGTCACAGCTTTTTGTGCTTACAAGCAGCAACCCACACTTACACCACCTATCTATCACACTATAGCACAAGCTGGTAATGTCATTTATATCTAACTACCATAAAGAATTTTGATTCAGGACCGTTATTTTCACAAATTGTTGGATAAACAAAATTTCCTTAATCTGTATAAATACATACCTATACATATATGTATGTTTATATGCAGCTTGTTCTAACTAGGAAAGATCTATGCAGCTTCAGCAATGCTGGCAAAATCTTTAGAATATGTTTATATTTCTCACAATATGGGAAACTGGATATGAAGTACTAATCTTCAGACTGTTATGCAACAAAAAGAAGTAATTCAGGCCAAAACTATACCTTCAGTCCTTCACTAGAATTTTAAAGTCCAAAAAGCCAAYAGAAATGTAATGCTTCCAAAGAAATATTACCAAGCCCTGAAACAGAGGGATGYGGAAGGAGAGGTTTATTTGCTGAATACCTGGTGATCAGGGCTAAAAACCTGGATTTTTTTTAGCCAATGTAAAAGGATTTGTTCAGTAGATTTCATATCTCCTGAGAACAGCTCAAAGCAGCTCAATATTCTTTGGCTGCTAGCTGCTGCTGATGGCCATTTTCTCTGTCAGAGTGGCTGTCAGAAGGTGCCTTTAAGAAAGATTTATTTGGTAAAGAGGACTTTTTTTTTTTTTTTTAACACACAGGATGTGAGATTTCTATTTCTTTGTCTCTTTCTTAGCTCAGCCTTTCCTCCCTCTGAATGCAGTTTGGGCTAATGTAACTGATGGATGTTTTCTATCAAACTGTGTTTTTGGTTAATGAAAGGCACTACAAAGAAATGCACATTGTACTAGAGCTCATATCTTACTTGAAATCTATGTTTTTCACTGACATTATTCTTTGGGGTTTAATAATGTAATTCTTAGTAGCTATGCCCTTGGAAATGTCACTGTCAAAAAGTGGCCTTTGTGTCATAGACAGCTCTTATTGAGCTAACTAAAAAATTAAGTAATTCGTAAAACCAAGTAAAAAAAAATGGGTCCTTAACACCAGCAAGTAGGCCCCAGACTTTAGCTTGCTCCATTACCATTCTTAGTACAGTGCCCTTTTCCTTATTTCAGGGTATCTGGAAGGCTCACTGGAGTTATTTCTCCACTTAGGTTCCTTGACATCCAGAAATCACATATAAAAGTGTTCTGCAGCCCACCAGATACCGTCAACTAACTCTTTCCCAGCTGTAAACGTGATTATTTTAAGAAAGAAGAAAAGTAAGTAATCACCAAACGCTGATCCTATTTGGCTTTGGCTCAAAGCTCAAGGATTTTAGTGACTACCAGCTAAAAAGGAAGAACAGATTGGACTCCGTATTTCAATTTCCTGATATATAAAATGGAGGAAATTATTCCTAAAAGGCTAAAAAGTTTAGTTACCTTTTGTAGATCATCTTCTTTTGGTGGAATATGGTGGGAGGAAGACAAGAGCACAGGTAGAAAGTATTTTTTATATTACTRTTGTACAAAACCTCCTCAGAATTGCTGTTACACAACTTGCATATACAGATCACATTAGGATTTAATAAATACAGAGATTTAACTTTAATCCATAACTGGAAAGTAATAAAATGAAAGCAATTGTTTGGCTTTATTATTATTATTTTTTTGTGTGTGATTTCCATGTAGCTTTACTTTACATGATACATACATGATACGTGATAACAGTACATTGATAACCTGAAAGTACAACTTCTAAAAACAGGAATCCAAACATAAGACATGAAACAGCTATTCTTTAAATGAGAAATGATAAACATTCAGAAGGTAAACAGAATAACACCACTGGAAGGAAGTAAACATCACTGGCAATAAAGTACATAAGTCTTTACAAAACAATTGCAACCTCGCATTAACTTTTATCCATTCAAAACATTTAATATAACATTTATATCTTCTTTTGTGAATCCAATTTCTCTCTATTCCCAGCTTATTCTGTACTGTATTATACCGTACCATTTTTTTCATTTGCAAGACACTGTTTTATGGAAGACACTATATAAAAGTAAATTACATTTTGCTTGTGAAATATGGAGATGTYTGCTATTAGCAGGGGTTACTACAGGATTAAGCAATACATCTTAGTTATTTGTTACCTTGGTCTTTGGGTCCACATATGTTTTTCTAAGAGTCCTAAATCTGCTTGCCAGAATATACACCAGAACAGGAAATTGTGTTTACAAGGTAATTCTTAAAATACAACACTCTCAAGGAGAAGGCATAAATGAGCTATATATCATATAATTAGATTACAGAAGACAAGGCAAGCAAACTTAAAACAATGTAACTGAGAGAGTACATTGAACAACTGTTTTTTTTTTGTTTTGTGTTTTTTTTTGCACTTATAACAGAAATATTTATATACTCATATAAATTGTTAATTGAAGAGGTAACCAACAAAAAAATGACAAAAAACTCTATATTCCACTGTGTAAGAAYCGTGATTAGCAAATGGGATATTTTATTCAAAGACAATTATAGTTTGAAACTGGAGCATTACACAGTTTTGCATTTAATTGAAGAGTATAATTTAAAATAACTCTATGCCATTACTCCGATGTCAAAAAGAATCTAAGTTCCTGAGGTAAATTTGGAGATGTGTAGAGGATGAGAATGGGTTTAGGAACTCTAAAGATCTTTTGCAGCAATTGAAATGTCTGAAATGTCTTTAAAAATATGTACTCCTATGTAGCTATGATTTTTAAGTATCACTCCAGTTTGCCATAAAACATCGTTGTTGAATGCAGCACCTCCATGTAAGCAAACACTCTTAATTGAGACACCTTATACTGTGTCTGCTCCACCTTTCCTAAGATGCCTGATGCTCTGGCACATTCATGAGACTGGGAAATGAAAGTATCTTCTTGGAAAATTAAACTTTTCAGATTAAAAAGATGAAAAACACTTAGTAGAAAATACATTCAGTTTATTGAGGTCATTCATGTCTTCAAATCTCTACCTCCCTTCGAAAAAGAGCYGTGGATTAAGATCTCTCATTTTATGGCAAGGTGTATTAGCTACCAGGCCACTGAATAATCTGGCATGAGTCATTACTGATGAAGCTTTACAAGTTGTGGAAGGACTAAGTGCTTGGACAAATAGAGACTGAGAAYGACCGATAGTCATTAGATATGTGGAAGTGTGAAGCTCAAGTCTCTACTTCAAGGTTTTTTAAAAAATTTGCTCTCGAGCTGGAAAGATAGAAGCTCTTCACCCTATTAGCTTCACCCTATGAGCTTCACCCTATTAGCCTATTAGGTTAGGAGAGTCAATAAACACGTGGGATACTACTGCTGAGCTTTGCGCTCCGAGTCAGGCAGCCTGGAGCACTCCTGTGCTGCTGAATGGTCAGCTGGATAAATCAGGAACATGGTAGCAAAACTGAGTCCCCTCTCCCCTCTCTGGAATGCTATACTCCTTTCCAGGCAGTCTTTTTGTGGCTTTTTGCCTGGAATTTGAGGCATCTCTATAACACCAGGGAAGCACAGAAAAGGAATGACTAATCTCTGGGGCTAGGTAAAAAGATTAAACAAAAGCAGGGTGCATTCAATACCTCTGTGTTATAAATAAATAAATAGATGTTTGAAGAGCTTCGTGGTGCCTACATGTTAGTTTGTTCAATGTAGGAACATAAAGTGTCATTTAAATGTTTAACTTCCTTTGGTAATGCAGAAWACATGTCTTCCAATTTTAGAGTAGCACCTAAATCCTTTCAGGTCTTGGTCTTCCATTTATGTTGATCATTGGCATTGAAAATATTCAGTGTTATTGCTATTTTCTTGTTTTGTGTTGAATTTAACTTAGAAAAGAAAAAAAATCTTAGTTACTTGGAGTCAGAAGCTGGAGCTTCTGACAGAAATAGTGTTTAGAAATCCCTTATTTTGTGTAAGATAGTTGCCAGAATCCTGAAAATGAATTGCACTGATGTGGAAAAGCTACTTATCAGAATACATAAAAACAACTTTGCATTTGTGAGGTTCTTTAAATGAACTAATTTTCCATCTTTCAGAGATAGTGGGCACAAATCCTAGATGTCTTCCAGTAGTCAAGTGGCCATATGTCTTCCTCTGTGCATTTTATTTCTTCTTTTTTGTGACATTGTTAGTTCAAGTAATTTCTACTTCCACTTCATCACCTTTTTAATTAGTTCCTTCCCTTTATAGATCTTCAGACTCTACAGAATTTTAAAACTTTAAATCCATATCCAGATGTGGCAAGTATAGTACCAGAAAAAACACAAGCAAAATGAAATGATTTCACAGGAAGTTAATGATGGATTGTTTTCAGCAGACCTTTCCAGATGAGCAGAAAAAGACATATGCTTACCATTAACGGGCATTAGAAAACAGCTTGTGGTTACTGTTTTTTGAATTCCTAAGATACACAACAATACTTCAATTTTTCCTTTTGTATCAAGATAAACTTAAGAGTAAAAAAGAAATGCATAGAGTAATATGTATTCCTGCTAATCTGCTGCATCTGATCATGAAATAGCAACTGACACTGAAATAAGGAACAAAATTTCCATTTAAAACTATCACACAAAATCATGAAAGAGACATCCTGCAACAGCCATTGTTCTAAAATTGTCTTAATACTGTGATTGTGTTGCTATGTCTTAGTATCTATCATTTAAAAGAGTATGCTTTTACAGCAGAGAAGATTGTTAGGAAGTTTATGATTATTATTTAACTGTTGAATAGAGAGATAGGAGAACAATTGCAATGAGCTAGAGAAATGCCTCAAAAATAAATGTGCCTTTTTTGTTCTGGAACTGAATAATATCCTGTTGCATTGTTTCTACTTAAAAAGAGAATAATTAGACTACTTCTGTCTCATCTATGCTCACAAGCACTGTCTACTGGCTTTAGAGATTTAATAAAGTCTCATTCAAATTACATTAATCTGCATATCCTATAATTTGTATACACCAAAAAAAGGATGTTTCTCAATTAAAAAAAAAGGGGGGAGCATCATCCAGAATTTTAGTACCCTTAAATAATTTCAGTGAACCTGTGCATCATATAAATGACCTGCACATATTCTGTAAACAATTATTTTTGCTATTTTTCTTGTTCATTTGCTTTGATTTCAATCAAACTACAATTGGAAGTCCATGAGAGTTTTACAATTTATTTCATTTAGCATCTCATAATAAACTTCAGTCATTTACAGTGGGTCTCCAAGTCATTAATGTGAATTAGTGAGGTTCTTCTGTATTGCAACAGAAGTAATGAGCTTATGCCTCAGAGTATTTACAGTTTACTGAATAACTCTTCTCCTGCTTTTTGTACCTTGCATATTAAGCAATATTTCCCCCTTGGAATTCCCTTTATTTTATCTATTGAACATAACAATGAAAAATATGTGATTACGTCTAGCCACCTGAATTATTGGATAAGAATTGAATTTTAATTAATTACAGTAGGACTGGCCAATTCCCTTTACTGGAAATGGTGGGGAAATGAATCATCTAAAACTAACAAAACATCTCATGACTACTTTCTAAAACAACCAGCATCTTGACTCAATTATAGTCTGAATATTACTTTTATCTGTCTAAATACCCTCTGTAGTTTCACTGAAATCTAGTATTATTATTTACTTTCTTTCTTAATATATTTTTATGATGTTGCTGCTTATGCAAATTTTCTCAATAGCAGCCTGATTTTAGTGGGGACTGAAATGGCTTTTGTGAGTTTTTGCTTAGATTTTTCTCTCAGTTTTCTAGAATGCATACATATTATCCAACACAGACGATATCCATACTCAAAAAATCTTCTCTAATGGGAGAGTTTGCATTAACTCTGATGCTATTTGCTTTGTAAATAGGTGGATTTATTTCTTGGCCATTCTTTCCAAGAAACTGCAGTATATCCTCTAATATTGTGATTGGTATGCTGGTGACAGCTGTCTATAAATTTTATAAATACATTCAAAAGTCAGGCATCGTGTGCTCTGACATAAATTACTAAACTGATGTTCTTATCTTACAGGCATATTATATTAATATTATATTATTATTATTAATCTGATATTGAGACTTGTAATTTCTGTTTTACAAAACTTTAAATATGCATATGTTCTACTGTAGAGCTGGGATGATATTCCAGCCTAAACTAGACTCATATGTCTTCTGTGTGAATGCCAGTTCAATTTCATATATAGATTTTAATTGTCATATCAAAGGTGAAACTGAGTCTTACACTACCTATGAGTTTGGACCCAAACATTCATCTATATTGTCACAGAACATGTCAGCTTACCACGTGATTACTTTCCGTCATCCTACCGTCATGACCATCTGAGTACTGAGCAGACAGGTCAGACACAAGGTCTGTTCTAGAAAGCAGCTTGACATACTCTGAAGAAAATTTTAAATAACTGAGAGGTTGAGTTGCTGTTACAAAAGAGAGGAAATGCTATACTACGCCAGCGGTTTCTAGGAGCAGGTAGAGTCGCACCTGGCTCTTTCACGAGCAGGCCAGCTGATTTCACTTCAGCACATCCCAGTGTCACTGGAGCTACCTGGAGATAATCGACTGGGTATATATTGCAGTAAACTGCAAAGGTCCTGGTGCCTCTGAATGGCTGAAATACAAACCCTAGCATCTGAAAGAGCTGATTTATAAGATGTTAGAGGTTTTTTTTTTTTTTTTTTTTTTAAAAAACCCTATATATGTTGTGATATCCTGGATGTTGATGTCTAAATACAAGAACTGCTTCATTATTTTTACTTACTGAATCCAACATGAGATCTAGAATGAACAGAATATTAAATAAAAGATGAGAGCAAATATTTAATTACGTCCAACGTTTCAAAGAGAAACAGGAGTCTCGAGGTACTTCTGAATTTGATTCTCTGCCTCTGAAGAACAAGGAGAACTTGGCAATCAAAGGACTGATACTTGTATACTGCTTTTGAGTTTTCCTGTTTATAAGAGAGAATTGTGATCTTGTTCTAGAAGATTTTCCTTGCCAATACCTTCTCCTTCTCCAGGGGAAAAAAAAAATGTTTTGCTGCCAATTCCCTTCTCATATGATTGTTTTCTGCTAAAATTAAAAAAGCAGGAGAGAGTTGTAAAAAGGGAACAATATTAGTGAGGATAATGTTTGGATTTTGTAAAAAATAGAAAAGACAGATGCCAACAAAAGAGCRTAGAATTGGAAAAAAATATCAGGTAGGAGGTGAAAAAAATATTTTTGCAATCAAAATGGATACAGAAGACAAMTAGTAAAAAGTGATATAGAAGATACAGTAAAAAAAGAGATCTTTACTAAACCTGCATGGAGAAGCTTCCATCATCCTTTAACTGATGGTCTTCAATTAGCTTAAGAAGCACCTTAGACCCCAACAGCTGTGTCCAAATTCCTAACGAAAATCTAAAACATATTCCGCAGATAACATTTTCTTATTCTCAGTTCCACAAAATAAAATTACAATAATCCAGCAATGTTATATGTAAGCAGAGGTTTCTGTCCCTGTTGTGATTCCAGTTAACAAGTTAACTGTTAGAACACTGAGTTAGGTTGTATATTTGTGAATACTAAAATAAATAACAGAAATTCCCAAGATTATCCATTACTGCAATAGTTTGTGCTTTTAAGTGTAGCTATCAAGCCACTCCTTACAGAGTGTCGTCTAGGGAAAACTGATCAAGTGCTCTTACTCATTTTATCTAGTCCCAGGATGACTACGTGATCAAAACATTTAAGATATAAAAATCAATCACTTACTTTCACAACACAAAGATATTGTCTTCTCCAGGTCTATAGCTACATTTTTCTGCTGTTCAGGTGCACCACAACATTTTCTCTTCTGTTTCTGAATCAATATGGACAACTCAATAAGTCAAGGGTTTTATCTATAAAACACAACATATGTTAATTGACTGACAACTGTCAGCAGAGCCAAATAATTTTCAAGTGGCATGTGGGACACAAGTATTCAGATTTTGTGTGTGTACATCTCTGCACAACCTACCAGTGGAATTTAGACATATGAACATACCTTAGAAAACTGCGGAAATATTGAGAGGAAAAAAACAAATGACTTAATKATTAATATTTCTCACATTCACCACCTTTGCTTTCAAGTTTTCTTCCTATTTAATGCTGAAATTAATATTCTAGCTTTACGATGCTTTCAGTAATCAGATTCAAATAATTCAAATAAATCTAGCTCAAGTAATTAAAATAAGAATAGAGTTAAAATCTTTAGTTTTCACTGGGTTATTTATCTGACTATAGTATGTATTTATATTAACAATTATGGCTTTAGTCTTCATCACCTTCATATTTTATCCTTATTTGGAAGCACTGGTATGAAAACTGCAGATGGTCAGTCTTTTCTCTCTTAGATATTATCCATGACAACCCATATACAATGCCTTTTTTATGATTCATTGAAATATAAATAAAAAAGCCAAGTAAAGGTGGTAATTTGCAGGAACACATTCTCTGGCAGGTATGCTTTGAACTGAACTTTAGTGGAGGCTATTTTTTTTAAATCTCATTTGGGAAACAGGAGAGAATATTCATTTAGGATAGATATTTAATATTTCTGTGCTGTCTCTTCCCAATTAGAACAAYGYTCACACTCAGTGACCTTGTKAGATCTTATTTCTTACCATAACCAYGGAGGCCTTCTAGCAACTTCTCCAGTTCTGTATCACATGGCTAATTCAGTGTCAGTAGTAGCCTTGTTGAAAATATTTTCATGACAGGAGTAATAATTATTTATTTTTTTATAGAGCTGCAGCTAAAGATCAGCAGCACAGAAAAAGACAAATAGGGTGAAAAAAACCTTCTTATACCAACTGCAAAATGTTTCACAACATAGGAAGCTTCTATTTCAAACACAACGTTAGTTAAATTTTCTTCCAGACAGGGATTGTAGAGATTCTCCATAGCTTATAGAGTCCTTCTCTAACACTAACTCCATAGCAATCTAGTTTTACTCACGGCTTTCGATTAATTCATAGAATACAAAACAAAAAYAAATCGCATGACAATTCTGAGACAAAAGCAAGTTCAAAGTCACTTTATTATGCTTTATTTAGTCATTATTCAATGATGTGGTAATTAATTTTAGTACATTTGTACTTTTTTTTTAATTCAAGAWCAAGAGTGTTTAATAAATATGCTTAGTAGGGACCTAAAATGGATTGTTACAGTCAGGTCCTCAACTAYTTGCATCTCATGTGTTGATCCAGTTATCCTCAGCGGTGGATAGCAACCGGGAGGAAAAAGCTTTCCTCTGCTGCTTTTTTTCATGTTCACATTACTGGGTTCTATTCTAATCTATTACTGCCAGTTCTGTTTTCATCTGTGCAATTTTGTCATGCCCTTTAATAAACCTAGCTCTGCTCGGTCATATCACCTCTATGACATCTGGTATTGCAGGAGTATAGTTCAGTAAAGCAACTAACATTAGAGTTCAGAACTTAAAGAAAAGCCAGCAGGCAAATCCCTAGATTTTTTTCTGTCATGTTTATTTTGATCACATTGTATCATCTACCTTATGAGGTGCCACTCTGTTAAGATCTTATTATAATTTAAACACTGTTTTCATACATCAAGATTARTAAACTTTCTTAGTAATCCTTAAAAACATTTCTAAATTCCCAGTAACTTCAAAAAGCAAAACAGCTAATGTTGCCATGACTTATGACATGGAAAAATGCAACAAATTAATCATACTAGCAACTTTTTTCCTGCAATGTCGTTAAGTTTAGTGTATATAGTCATCTAAATACCAAATTCTTTTAGCTACTTGTATTCATACAATCAAAAAAAAGGGGGGGGGGAAGGGAAAGAAAAGCAAATCTATCTGCTGCAACTTTCAGATAATGCAATGAAGTGGTCCTGTACCTGAAAAACTTCAGGTCCAAAAGAATTGTAACCTTAAATGGCCTTGGTAAGTAGCTTGTGAAGTGTAGGCTCTCTAGGAAACATTTTTTTTTTTTTTTTATGCTAACTTTAATCTAAACCACTAGCAACAGTTTAAAAGAAAATCAAGTGAAAGAAAAGTATTTTTAAAAGGTTTTGTATTGTACCTCTGCTTGTCATGAACTTTGTATTTTACACATGAAATCTTGCAGACACATCTACCACAGAACTATACTTCTGGAAGCAGGTAAAACTATACAAGCAGGCAGAGATGCAGTAAAGGAAAAGTGGACCAGCTATAYGGACATAAAAAATCATTAAGCAAACAAAATGAACAATACACACTGTACAAGATTCACAACCTGAACACAGGAAAGATTCACTTTTTTTCTACAAAACACACTGCCAAGAAGTTTGACACTACTGAAAAGGGATGTGTTAGTGTTGAAGACATCCACAAACACTATAATAGCTCTCTCATGGAGCTGGAAGAGTCTGCAAACCTTCCAGCTGAATGTACTGATGAACCCATTGACAGGATGACATTTACTTGAGCAGCAGGCAGCAAGAGATGGATGGATAAGTCAGACAGATTCCTTCAGCTGGCACAGGTTAAATATGCAGTTGTAATCAGTATTTCAGAAYAGTGTCTCTAATTTGACACTGCTGCAGAAAGGTTACCATGCAGTTTCTAAAAATAGACTTTGTTGTCACGTTGGTGTGTGTGTGTGTGTAAAACATCTTGTCACTCTCACAACCTCCAGTCCTGGGACTTCACTTATTTTCAAGGCATTTATGAATAGAAGAGAGAATGCAAAAAAAAAAAAAAAAAAAAAAACACTTTCAGATTTGTCCTGAAGTGAAGTGTCAAATTCAATATGTGTCGAACTCGCTTTTTTGGGAGCATGGACAAGACAAAGCAACCAGCAGAAGAAACTCTAGTCCTTCTGATGCTGGGTATCAAAAGCAGAGTCTCTGCCTGTGTGCTCTTTGCTACTTCAGTCTCACTCAAGTTCAGTGGAAGATTTTGGAGGTAAGAGTGGGAGGCAATTTTACTGCTGGCAGACTAGAGAACCTGTGAGCAATAACAATATTCCACATCCTCTACCTCTACACTAACAAGGGTTTTGAAGCTCCAGCATTCAGTGTAACAATGAACTGGAAGCAAACGTTGCTAGGTAGTCATGGAAAAATTATAGAATCTGCGATCARAGTAATTGAATGAAAAGCTGATTCTAGGAACGATACATAATAGTAATGTACCCCACAATCCATAAGTCCAATTAAACAGCTCTGATTTAGAATACTTAGAACTGTTCACAAATAATTAATTTTGGTCTGGGGATTAGATCTGCAGCACGCAGAGTGCCACAGCAAAAACAGAGCTTTCATATGCAGGAGTGTCTGAACCCAATCTAGTCTGAAAATGGGGGGTTTAAGAATGGATAGCAGCTAAATGGGAGACCACCTAAGATCCCAGGTATTGCAGGAATTGCCCATGAGTGTCCAGAGGCAAATGTTGACTGGCATCATAAGAAAAGAAACAATCAAAAAAAAAAAGGAAATTTTCTGCAGAGAATAAAATAGTGAAACTGATCATGAAATTATGTTTGTAGATATGTTTTATTTTATGATATCATTTTGATTTTCAGAATAAATACATGTACATGAAATGTTATTTGTTTCTGAAGTCCCAGATGAAAAAAATAACATAAAGCAGCAAGTTGTTATTTGTGTCTCTAACTATGTTTTGAGTAAATGTGAAATCATCTTTAATAGAAGGCAGGACTGGACACATTCTAAAACGGGCCGTTCTTATTGGGTGCAAAGCCCAGTGGACAACCTGTCCCTTGGGTAAAAACACACATTGTTGTCCAATCTTCTCATTACTAGAGCACAGAGCAGACACCTCTGTGTTACATTTGTAGTTCTCAGGTGCAAATGTATGCTACAATTAACAGTATTCCATCCACCTATTAAGCAAGGTAACACTATGCAGTAGTCTGTCAGMTATAAATGATTTAAGAGTTTTATATGCAGAGGTGCGAGCTTTTTTTAAAACAGGCTGAATATCTAAGCAAGTGCAGTGAAACTCTCCCAGTAAAGCAAAGATATGAAGCGCAAAGTCTCTGTGAAGACCCTAACCAGGCAGAGTTTTGAAGCTGTCTTCTGAAATATTTTCCTTAAAGTGAGCATATTAACAAATGTGAGTGAGCACTCAAATGATTTTAAACTCTAAGGCTATTTTTATTTGAGCAAAAACTAGAACAAAAGACTTTAAACAGAGACCATACAGACCTGCGAGTGAGAGAGGAAAAATAGTATCAGAGATTTGCACATGAATATGCCCTCTGGGTCCTTCTTCACTGGGTCCTGTTCACTAGCACTGCCCTCTTTTCAATAACTTTTTGTGTTATCCTGGACTACAGTAAATTTTATCCAGTCCCTTAGTATTCGTGGAAAGTTTCTTTCTTCCATTACTCTGCAGCCACGTACACTAGCGTGCCTTCTTGATGTATTTCTCCCCTTTCTACCTGCCTCAACACTACATTCTTGAAGGCACACTCAATTAAGCATTCTTACTTGCTCTTCCAAAGGAAAAATGTTCCTTTTATTCCTAGGGTTTCTCCCTGACTCACTGTGTAGCAGTCAGAGGAAGGCATGAAGATAGACCTTCTCCTTGCTCATCAACACAGAATAAATAAATAAAAAAAAAAATCAAGTTATCTCTTAACAAAGCAGCAAAATTGATAACATCTATCACTGGCACATGCAGAATTTGACACAGGTACCAGATCAATGACTTAAATTTTGACCCTGTATATCCACCAGGACTGAACATGCTCAAGAAATTTCATCTAAGAGAAACATGCAGCAAAATATGATCAAAGGAGAAAGAAAACACTTTAAAGCTATTTACTGCGCTATTCTAAGAGGAAGGATATTGTTTTTGTTGTTTTTGTTCTTGTGTATGACCTGACAGATGCTAACTTTAAATGAGAGTAAGCGATGCTTGTAATGATGAAATAGTTAATGAAAGCTCTGATGAAAAGGTAAATGTGTTGAAAGAGACTGAGGAGATTTGTTTTCTTGTAAAAGAAAAGTCAGTAGTAATATCAGTGGAAGCAAGGAAGGAAAGAGAWAAAAATACCAGATAGCTCACAAAAACAATGTTTTCTGTCCAAGAAAGCACTAAAATCATTTACATTTTTAAAACTCTTTTGAAAGGATGAAATAGTATATTCCTTTATTTGGTTGGTGAAGAATGCAATGGACATTTGTTAGGGAAGGTTGACAGTATATTAGGGAAATCAAAGATTGAGTCATGGATACTTTAAATCACCTTTTATTAGAGTGTATTATTACTTTTGCATCAAGGTCATGCAATGAGAAAGGAAATATGTATTTATAGCAAACCTTACAAATATATATAGAGTATTAATGAAGCTTCATGTAATAATGCATCTTTAAATATTTTAAGGTATAGTTGGCATTTTATCTTGTTTTAATTTAAAGATGTTATGAAATTTGGTCTAAATTCATTAGTATGCTTGACTGCTTTATGTGTCTCTGTTTTTGCAAAGCAATTGAAGTTTATCAATGATTCAGAAATATATTATTTTTTCCCTGAAATTCCTGGCTCCTGAATTTCTGCCTCTTCAGATTTCATTATGAGAATTAAAACATTAAATCAAGACTTTTCAACCCAATTCTAGAGTCTGATTTTTACCTCAGCCTGTATTCTGAAGACAGGGTTTAAGCTGAAACAATAGAATACCATATCCGCACCCCTGCAGTGGTTCAGACGAGCACCTGAGATTCTGAAGCTGCAATTGAAATAGACTTACAGGTATTTTATAAAAATAGTCTCAGTGTTAACAGTGAAAAATTGCAGTAGCAATTACAATGTGTTTTCCAATAACAATGCAATTGCTCTAGCAATTTTTAAGTTACCACAAACTTTATCAAATCCATATTTTTGTTTCTGTAACATTTTAACTTCTTTATAAGTTAAAAAAAAAAAAGAAGTTGTGACCCTCTTTTCAGAGTTAGTAACATAAATGTGCCTTTTTGTGCTTATCTGAGAGAATTTCAAGCACAAAAAGAAAAAAAGAATATTGCACAACTAGGGAAAATGTGAGTGTGAGAAGACAGGAAAAGTTAGAAAGGACTTTTTTTCTGAACATATCTTTAGCTGAAGAAACGCTTGTTTTTTTAGTAGCATGGAGTGCTACTAAATTTGAACAGGAAATTAGAAGGCTAATACTCTACTGATACAGTATCATGGAATTCCCACTCTGTGAGTGAGCACATCAGGATCTTCGTCTGGGGAACTGGGTCTAGTTAAACAGAACTGCAATCTGTCCTATCACGTTAACAGAGAACTAATGATGAGCACGTATGGGGACATGATTATCAGAGGCCAAATATAACAAGTTCCTACGTGCTACTGATTGATGCACCTATGTCATTTGTGTCTCTGAATAGCTTTCTTAGTGACTTAAAAACCTGAGGGAAACAAAAAGGAAATTAACTTGGGTAATTTTCTTGAGCTTAAGATATCCTTGTGTAAAGACTAATAATTGTGACACATTTCCAGTCTGAATATACACTGTTGTGTGATTTATCCGGTATTTTATTTTGTTTTGTTGAAGCCCAACTTCTAGAATCAAGACATGTATGAGGATTTCTAATTATGATGGAAAAAACACCTTAAGAACTCTTAAGGTGTAGTAATACTGTCTGAATTATCAAGTACTAGAAGACAAGTGCAGAGAAATTAGAATTTAAAAAAATGTAGTTGGCTGACAAGGAAGATTGAAGGAACCAATGATTTATCAGTAGTCAAARTCAAAGATAAAAGAATTTTAAAAAGGTAAAAACAGTAACAAATASCAAAACCAGGACCAGATATTGATATTAGTAGGTCAAAATTTTGTGATTCTTGTGCTGAATTTGGTCTAAATGAGAGTATATCAATCATTTAGTATGCTGCCTACACCATTTGTAAGAGAGCTATGAAATAAGTCTCTTCTGAATTAAAGATTTTCAGGTTACTAGATCTTACTAGATTTGGATATTTGGCTGCATGAAGAGTAAAAGAATAGCTGAGAACCTTGACAAATTGGTTATACTTTGGAGGGAAAAATTCTGAATATAGCAGAACATTTTCTAAGTTCTGGCACTTCAGAAGGACTATCCAGAACTGACAGACTACTTAATATACTAGAGATATTAGTAGAATATACTATTTCTTGGTAAAAAATAATTCAGTCTAAACTCAAGACTTTTTATTAATAGAGAATTAGACACTAAAAATACCACTAACATCAATCAATTTCATTTTAAGGCAGGCACTGCATGTCAGCTGAGATCATCTTTAGGAGCAACAAAAGGAAGGTTTGCTTTTCCTGTCTGTTTAGCAGAAYGGGGTAACTGCATCTCAGACAGACTCTGACCTTCTCTGGAGAATCCCCTTAGCCTCCAGTCCCCACTTTGCTTAGGGACGTTRCTTGAGATGTTCTCTCCTCTGAGCAGGATTTTAGAGCTATAATCCTCTCATAATTTATTGTGATTATCCCATATTTGAACAATAGTATAATTTCTGATAATGCATTTCCTACCTTATGACTTGGAACTCAAATTGGAAACAAGCTAGGTTGCCACATAGAAACTTACAACTGCATAAATGATTCTGAAGGARGACCTCTTCAACAGGCAATATAATCAAGTCCTCATGTAACTCTGACGTATTCTGCACACAGAAATAACCTGTATCCCTCTGGTATAATTCTTATATAGCTGAACAATGGTTAATCAGATCTTCTGGATTTCTCAGGCAAAGCAAAACTTCCAACACTAAGGGAGGGTTTTTTTTTTTCAAATGAGTTTTGAGCCTAGAGAATGAGACAACATGCTGAGTCTTAAAGTGTAAGCACCAGACCAAAACAATTCAAACAAATAAGAGGAAAAATGCAGCGAGAAATATCATTTATAATAGTGGTAACTGTCAGCTTTATGTCGCTCTCTAAGTCTTTAGTCTTCTCAATTATATTTGCAGTAGAATCCTTTTCTGTAGTCTTAGTATGATTCAGATAACTGGCGTCATTTAAATTTCCCCTTCCTGTATGTATTTAGGATATCAGAACGAACTGAATTAATGACTTGGTATTCATTTAAGACCTTTAAATCATCTTACAGCTACAGTAAAAGAATATCAAGATAAGGAGGGATAATTTATTTACCAGAAGTAGCATAATGATTTCTTATGATTCCTAAGGACAGTTGTCCTAGATGCTGAACTGGAGATGAGAGCTGACTGATATAATCACATCAAAGGAGTCCTTCGGAGAGGGTAAGTTGGACAGTGTGCTGGAAAGGGAGCTGTTCCATGTAGCATTTCAGAGTACATGAAAATAGAGGGTGAGTACAACGTGGCACTCCTTCTATAGTTAGCAAAAAATATAGTAAGTAATGTGAGTTAGAACTGTTTTTCAAGGTCGGGAAAGAAGCTTGATGTATCAGCTGTAACAGCAAAGAACAGTCACTTTTAAAAAGTTGTTAATAATGCCTGATTGACACATAAGAGAGCTTCTCTAGCTTGTTGACTGTGAGCTACAGTTAGAATAAAGAAACAGAAGTGATTAAGAGAAGCAATGTGGTGATGAAGTTGTAGCAACCAATGAGACATGTAGGCATGTTGTGCATGATGCTAGGAAAAAAAAAAAAAAAAAGAAGTCACATGCTTCATTTGATCTTGAAGAAAATTTACGACTCAGAAACAGTCAAGAGAAATGGTAACACTGCAGATCTGGTTCACTGTGCAGCTTCGTTTGGTGTTTCTTTTCCACTGTCACACTCTCATGTCAGATTGTGAAAATGCTGATGCTAGAGCTATGAATATTTTTGAATCCTTCAACTTCAGAGTCTCTATTCTATATGTACCGTATACTRTACTATGACGATGAGAAATCTGTTTCTCTAAGTAAACACCATCCCACAGAAATTGATTTTATTGCTTTTATTCAGAACTATTCCCTAAAAGGTTAAATACTGCACGTATGTAAAAGTTTAGAAATGATGTACAATCACATTTTTTCACATTTAGGTATGAGCACAATTCAGACAATCATTGAATAGAATTGATGTTTCAGATGTTTTAAATTCTAATGTTTGACTTTTAGTTTTATTGTTTTTTCCTCAATCTATTCATGTCATCCACAAAATGTTTCTAATACACACTATTACCTCACATGGACAAACTTAGAGAGTGTATAATTGTTAGTATAAAGAGAACAAGCATAATATAAGTTATTAGGAAAAACTTACTAATTTCACTGATGGTTTAAAAAACCTTACATGTGAGAAAAAAATCATTACTATTTCTTACATACTACAGAATCCCTGCCAAGTGTTAAGAGAGAAAATATTCACAAATATTGTTCATGGAAAGTGTCAGACAACAATTTGCATCTAACACCAGAAGAACAACCATAAAGACTTCACAAGCATATGTAACTGCCACTTCAGTTAATTTATAAGTCTTTGTTATCCCATTATTATCACATGTTGACCAAGTGTTACAAAAGCATTTGACTTTGCTGAACATAATGAGAATACTGTAAAAAGATCCAGATATAATGTGTTCTACTTTATACTAAATCGAAAGGTCACAAGGGTTTTTTTTTTGCTAAACAAACCTCTTCAGTGTAGTTCATTAATACAATTAAATGAAGTGCGTTCTCCAGTTTCAGATATCTGTTTACTCTAAGCCACTTTCTGCTTTACTTAATCAAATTGGGAGATAYTTTTCTAGCTGCATATTCAACATGTAAATTAAATTTTGAAGAATCTCCAAAAAGAAAGCCAATTATTTTATCAGTTAATTTTTCCATATACTGAAAGTTTCCATAACTAAAGCAGTATTTATTCAAAAAGGGGAGCAGAGAGAAACATCCTTTGTATAATACATATATCTATTGTACTTTTCCTTTCTAGAATACTGCTATCATTGTCATTACAATGACAATCCAGAAAATTTGAATTTTCATTTTGAAACAAGGAGCTTATGCTTATTATGGGATGCTAGCATTTTAATAGGAAAAGATGATTTGATGTAAATGATAAGTAGATCATTCGATGCTGCTGATAATTTGCATTATGTGCTTCATTAATTGCATGCGTTATATAGCTTACATTTAAATATACACAACTAAGTCAAGCTCATTTATTTAGGTATATGCCCTGGTACACTACAGAGCTGCTATTTTTCTAGTCTAAAATCTGCAGACCATTTACTACACTCTTTAGCTTTCAATTTGTACAAAATTAGAGTAGCTACTGTATGTGAGATCAATGTAGGAAAAAAAATGAGCACTGATATGGCATTTTATCAAGGAAGTTCAAAAATAGTTCACTTAGAGTTGTATTTCAAGAACTGTTGAAGGTTAGTGATGAATGCAATATATGATCTATTTATCTAATACCCACATAGTCTCTACAGGATAATTATGGGCATTCATTTACTAACATGAAAAGATGCTACTTTTCAGCCCTTTGACTGTTCATTGCATTTTCCTAAATACTTACATTCTTTTAAAGTTCTGAGGCTTCTCCCTTTAAAATACTTATTTGAAAGTTATTTGAAGTAGCATCAATCAATTCACTTATATTTTAAGCTTTGATTCTCACATGGATCATTCTGCAGTCTTGGTCTGTTAACTTTGTTTTTGTTTACATTTTATATCTCTGACATTATTAACCTTACTTATCTTACAAATGCAAAACACAGTTTTACAAAAAAGTTGACTTTTGGGGAAAAAACTTGCAGCAAACAATTAATACCGTTCTTAAAAGTAGTGTATTTCACAGCTACTCCAATTTCATGCATATAACTCCATCTCTTAGACACTCTATAACTCTTCTTAAAAATTAGTACTTAGTGGGGAAATGATTGTGCTTTCTGCAGGCCATTATGATGGGAAGATTAAAAAAGGGGTCTTCTTTCTCCCATTTTGGGGGAAGAGTTCTGACTGTAAATTTCTCTTTGTAGCATCTTTTGGGGCTCCAGCGACTTCAACTAGTGTTCTGACAGGCACGTAGTTATCAGTATGAGAACAATGAGAAAAATCTGCAAAGGGCTTTAAAGACAGATGAGGATCTGGTGCACTACTAAAGTTCTTTATTTAATCAGTTGGGGAAGGTGAATAAAATTAGCTAATGCTCATTTTTATTTCTTAAAATATTAAAACATCATCTGGTTGTCAAAAATTGGATAGCTTTGTGAATACAGGGAGCAGATCAATGTGAAAAGAATGGATATGAACAGGAAGGGAAGGGTGAACAAAATGCTACCTATTACTGCCACTCTGTAAGTCTGAGCATGGTATTTGGAAAGCAATCATAGATGGCTTGTCCAAAGAACACAGGTCTGTACAGCAAACCCAGGAATAGAYGAATCACATCCTCTCCAGTAATTTGTGCCTTTTCAACAGACTTGTTTCTTCTTCTTCCAGTGTATGTATCTTAGAATTCCTTTTTGTTGTAGATTATCCAGAAAATGAGGACACACAACAGATTATATTATAAAAATATAATATAAGTATAAAGTATAAAATTAGAACTATACCTGCTATATAAGCAGCCCTAAAGTCATCTACTTAACCTTGTTTCCTCTGGTTAGAATTTTCATTGACTACGTTTTGGACTGAAAACATCCATGCTTTGACTCTACCCCAGAGGGGACTGATCATAAATATTTAAAAGTCAGTMAAGCTATCACCAATATTCAGTTCATATATATTCAGAGAAACTTAATTCTGATCTTTACGACTATGTATTTTCAGAGAGTTTTATTACACAATACTCATAAGCCTGCAAACAGTATAAAGATTGTCAGCATTGTGAAAAACGATTAAGGCAAGCCAGTTTCATAAAAAGTTAAAACTGGTCAAGTGGATTATTGAAACAAAAATTAACCTTAAGACAAAATGCCTTGCTCTGACTGCATACGTACTGTATACGACTTATCTAAAGGAACAGATGACCTCACTCGCAGACAGAAATAGAGCAAGATCCTACCAGCCACACCAGGAGACCGCATTAATGTCATTTCATAGAGAGGTGGAAGATCAGTGGCCATTCCATGTTTTATGTGATATGGTGACAAACATGCAACTGTACCATCCCGGGAAAATTTCAGTCAGGGCTGTACTTTCACATTAAGGGATAATGTGAATACACGTTGTCACAGGTCTCTGAGTCAGTCACAGCTTTCAGGAGGATCTGCCAACACCACTTCCTATTAGCAGCTCCTCCAAAATGAGCGAAAGGCCTTTCTGCTGAACCCTTCCCAAACTTTACTCAAATAAAAACTAGAGACTTTAAAAACAGAAAGTGAATCAGATTAACGGAAATAAAAAAGGTTCACAGCCACTTCTCCCCTTGCCCGAAGTATCCTGGCAGATAGGCCCATTTCCAGCCAACCCCGTGACTTAGCAAGTGGTAGAAAGCTCTGCTCAGTCCCTGCTGCTCCCCAAGGTGCTTTCCACTTTTTCAATTCAAAAAAGACCTGACAGCRGCTACAGTTGGGTTCAGCCAAGCTACAACTTCTTTCAATTTGCTGTCAAGGTCAAATTCAAAGAAAGTATCCAAGGAGCTGAAAAGACACATTTTATTTCTGAAATATCAAGGTATTATTTTCTCTTTGATCATCTGAAATATATAGTATATTTTCTTATATGARCTCTTCAGACATCTAGTATTCATGCAATGTCTGTGCTTCTGTTTCTGCTTACTTTCCTGTGATCTTTTCATCAATATTTGCTGTCTCCTCCTTTTTACGTTACTTTTTGTAAACAAACTTAGCCACAATATTCAGACAAGTTTGAAATGAAGCCAGACAAGTTCACACATCTAAGTGAAGATATACTTGTGCATCAAGTTTCTTTGATAATTCAGTTAATTCAGTTAATTCATGTTGCAGTTACTTAACTGAGACAGAAACCAAGACAGCAGGTTTATGTAGCAAGTAGTTGTTGACTATGTCAGTGAAGGAGTGAGGCATTTCTGTCCTTGAAAACGGACATTCTTACTCCACATACTTGTTTTTCCTGTCTTCTGTCCCATCAGTGGTTTTCCCCAAAAGTGTTGTCGGTTTTTAAGTCTTAATCTATGTCTGTCCCATAATACTAATGTCCCTCTGCCAACAGTATACAAATACAAATAACTTCTAATTTATCTTCTGGGATTGTACCTCTCTTCTAAAAATATGATTAAACATGTCACCTGTTTGGTATCTAATTCCAAGTTAAACAGTTTCCTGAATACAAAGAGGTTTGTAATAACTTCAATTTACTGATTTGCTGATCTTAAGTCTTAAGTTAAAGACCTTAAGTGACCTTTAACTTACCACATATAACAGTACAGTTGTTTAAATGTTGTAGAAATACAATTACGTTACATTTACAATGCATTAAATTGCAATCACAACTGCAATCACAGTTACATTTAAAGTTCTAAAGCAGATGAATGTAAGCATATAATTTAGTATCAGAGGAAAAAAATGTGAAATTTCATATGACAGTTAAGAATTTCAGTTTTCTTTAAACTTGTTCATTAATTTTATTCATATTCTTTGCATTTGAAATAGCTGACAAATACTTAAAAAAATCTGTGTTGAATATAATTTTTAATTGAGTAAATCTGTGCAGGTTCGGTAGATAGAACAAACATACATTAACACTGCATTTGCATGGCGGAGGCCTGTATGTATAATGCAGTTTAATAGTGCATTGATTAATCCTTCCATTACAAGTAATTTTGTTTCAAAATGCTGAAACATTGAAATTGAAAAAAATGCTGAAACATTGAAACTAGAAGGGTTAAGTTGAAAGAGTTAGCATAAACAATAGATGTTTCTATATTATTTACTCACAGAAGGACAGGTTACTTAGGAAAATAAGCAATTTTGAAATGCAAAATGTAAATTCAGGCTTCATGAGTTATTCATGAAATCTTTATTTCTCACAACTGTTACTCTCAATATTTACTTGTTATAGGAAGCTTCTTCAGCATAGATATGAGATGCTGAATGCTGATTTTCATATTTAAAAGTCTAAGTGCATGTAAGTCAATAAAGCCTATTCTTCTTCCACTTCTTGTCTGCATGTGTATTTGCATTGTGGATACATTTAAATATTTTTGCCCTGGAAGCACCTTCCAGGACTCTCTCCCTGTGTCTCTCAATCCTCAGCTTCTTGGCTGGTGGAAAGCTTTTCACCATTGTGTTCTAGAAGTGGTCTTATTAATTTTCTACATTTTTTTTTTCAGTACCTTAGAGATGCTGAATTAGTTGTCTTACTCATTTTCATTCTTCAGGATGCAGGCTAGAATTTGCCTCAAGCAAACTCATTTCTTTCTTTGGCTTTTCTTTTCAACCAGGTTATCTTGGTGGCTTGAAAGACTGCCATATGGTTGCAAATTTGGCACTGAGCTTTAAAATTTGTATTGGTTTTAAGCTCAGGTTTTTAGTTTCAGATAGCAACAACCACTGCTGCTCTTCCAAGAAGACTACATATCACAACCACATACCCTTTATGTCTAGATTTTACAATCAAAACTGAAAAAAAAAGAGTCAGTGACTGCTTCAGGAACATCAGTTTTCTAAGTACATGAGTTCTTCCATGCATATCACAAGCAGTATTACTCCTCATCTGGAGTTCATGACGAAGAGACTTGCTCCAGAAAAGGCCTAAAGCTAAGAATGTCTATTCTTGGTTTAGAGTTTATTCTCTAGGAAAGCCTATAGGACTGTGGACTTCRCTCTTCATATCTGCACATAGACTTCACACTTTCCAGCTGAAAGCAGCATCAAGATAGGATCATAACAGTAGGTCATTGCTGGAAAGTTAGAGCACTAGGAAAATAAAAGTGTTCTAAATTTTTATAGCATAGGCATCCTGATCTGCCTCAAAATCTTTCCCTYGGTGCCATGGATTTTCTTAGAGCACTCCCTCTCACTTTTTTCTTGGAATCAGAAGGCTAAAATTTGGAAGAGAAACCATGAAAAGGCTGCCTCCTGATACTCTTTGTGAGACCCCAAAACACCATCAAATAAGAACTCGCAAGAGGTGTTTGTGAGTATCAGAGGTATTTCTACCCTCCAGTTTTGCAGTGAGGATTCCAGACATCAGAATTCTGGCAGTTCTGTCTTATTTTGTTTCATGGTCTCTTCTGCACACCATTTGCCACCTGCTCTCACTGGGGCTCTCTACCATTCAGCCTGTACTCCATCTGACACAGAGCTGGTGGAGAGATTCCTCTCTCCGAGGAGGCTCTGAGCCTTCCCTCACCGGGCGCTTGCTTTGTGTTGTTGGAATCCGCACCTTGGGATGGACCACAGCTTTAGGGATCTGATTAAAAGATTAGCTTCATCCTTAGATATACACTTTCAGCTCTCATAGTTAGCAGGTATTCTCTGCCATTCATAAACCTCAAAACAGATTAAGCTTGGAATTATTAGGCTGTGTGCRTCTCTTTTGCCAAAGCCTATCCTTTTTTTGTGAGGCTTTGAAATAAAATACTTAATTTTGGGAGGAAACACAAGGGTTTTTTCCTTCTTATATCTGAACCCTGGGCATTAACTATATCTGCTGCCACAGAAAGAAGCAAATAGACTAGAGTGTTAGCATTTTACTGTAGGATGGTGATGAGTGGACGTTATCCTCCTCTACCCTGTTGTTTGCGAAGGACAGAATTTTTTTGCCTTAGGGTTCTAAGGAACATTAGAAGTGTAAGCATAACACCAGAGAAGATGAGYAGATACTATGAAATTTTTTGGTGTAATCATTTAAAAGCATTTTTATTAATGAGCCTTTTTGTATTAATTTGTACTATAAGTGTTAAAATTAAGTGCACTAATAATAACTGTTGTATTTTGATTATACTGTTGATATTTTAACTAAGTTAACTTAGTTCTACGTCTCACTGTAGAGATGATCAACCAGMGGATAATTTTATGTTTTTCCCAAAATCGAAGTTTGGGCCCCTTCAGCCATAGTTTTTCTAGAAGTTTAATTAGTCAGTTGCCAAGACCAACTGAAGGACTTCATGCTTGGCATACCAAAGCCTGTCTCCACAAAAAAATTCCTCATATGGAGCCCTTGTCTTCAGAAAAGTAGTCTGTGATTTTTTAAGAGATATTTTATATTKCTTTGCATAAAAATGTTCTGAATATATGAGGGTTTTGGTCAAYCTTGTGACCACATTTCTCATATGTCCTTAACATTTATGCTGAGAACAAATMCTGAGCACACTGATCTTATATATAGCAAATATATATCTATTAATATAGCAAATACAAGCCACATATGCTCCATAATGCACTATCGGTTATGCTTATGTATCTCATCTGCTCTTGGGACGACAGAAATGGTCTCCCATGTCCTTTACCACATAAGCAACTTACAGGCTTTGGATTATTTAGAAAGACAGCTGTCAAGAGAAGTAATGTATCAAGAGTGCTGAGACTTTCAAACACTTTCAACACTGGTTGACTCAGGTAACGCTAAAAACACAGCTGTTAGCCTCTGCAACATTTGAAGGGTGTTAGGTGTCTCCAAATGAGATTCACAGTACAACAAATAGGAAACATCTCCAAAACATTATGAAAACATGAGCCTGCCTAAGATGCAATGAGGAATGCCCRTGCCATTAACCACTAAGAAACTGACCTTTTTCCAAGATTAATTGTATTCATGCCCTTCTTTTACAAAAAAATCAATTTATGCTTTGTAACTCCAGTCCCTTCTGCAACTGATTCTGCTGCCTCTCTGTATATACTTATTGCATCAGTGGTTAGCACAATCATCAGGAGTGTTGAGACTGGAGTTCAGTCTTGCTTCTGTCTATAAGGATAAAACCCAATATTTCTAACACCAAATAAGTTCATTCCTCATAAAACATAGTTTCCTGRTTTCAGCACATCCTCCTTTTGCAGATATGAAATATTTAATAGAAGCTGGACCATAAAAAGATAAAGAAAATAGAGTGACACACAGCTCCTCACCTAGAGGTCAGGTACTTGCTTGTGAAGACTAAKCCCTAATTTCCAGCCACAAGATCTGCTCAGAATCAGATATTCATATTATTCACATCCAGGTTATATGTCAGTTAGTGGTTAAGGGAGAGAGAAATGTCACCACAGTTAGCTCTTACTCTATTTTAAATGCAATTCAAGGGCCAATTTTGTACTTACTAGCTCAGACCCCTGGAATAGAGTAGATGGTAAAATACCTGTTTTAAGTCCCAAGAGGGTCTAGGTGGTGAACTACAGAGCTCTTTCCATATTGAAGCATGACATTAGCAAATGTAGGGTCCTGTGAACCTTGGTGGCTCTAGTGCTTAGTACTAGCTGAATAGAAGTTTTAAAGGTTTACTTTTGAATATTTTGCTTAAATAGAACTGTCTTCCTGACTCCTCTTTGTCTACAACTCCATTTTTCCTTCTGACAATGAAAGTGCRTCATAGAGACGGAGAAAATACGTTAACAATTATTAGGCTTGCATGTACTACAAAGATGGAGCCTGAGATAGATAGATTACTGTTTATGTGAGAAGTGTGCCATAAATCAGCCTCTCTCCCTTTCTCTCTTCCATTGACAAAGCATTTTCTGACTAGGGAAAAATAAAAATACACTTTTTTTTTTTAGTCAATAATAATGACAGGATATTTTGTACCAGGTAATAACTGCAACATTCTTAAATTTCTCCATCCCCAGAGCTACCGTATGTTTTGGCTTTCCTGGATATGTACTCTTTTTCTTCCCAGAAATTTTATTCAAATAAATATTGAGTTATAAACACACACACACACACACACACACACACACACACATATATCGAGGTTGCCTGATATATAAATATAGTACCTGGAGTTACCAGGCTGTCATATATCCAAAAATCCCAAGAGCACTTTCACAATAGTGTTGTTGCACATATGTGCAGTAGATTCAAAGATTTCTGGAGGTGTTGAACACAAATWACACACACACAACTGCTCTAAGCAGTTCTAATCCTTCCAGAAAACGCAGTGCAAAAATTCCACACACAAGTTTAAATACAATGTCTATATACTTTTCTGAAAAATTTGGAGAGGGATTAGCTGTTAAAGCAACTTTCTTCATGTTTAAAAAGGAATGTCTCTAACAGATAAGTTTTCAAAAGTGTGGGAAAATGGAATTGTGGATGTAAAAAAGAATTCCTTTATCTTAGCTTTGTCGTCAAAGATAACAACATAAATCATTTTTTGCTGGTTTTGTAGGTTAGTTCTCTATCCTTGTTAATATCAAATTTTTTGCTTTTTCTGAGATGTTGTGATATAGACGTTATTTTCAAAGTATTGTTTTTCTCACATTATGTCAGCTACATTCCAGTAATAGCCATCTGATTTGAACTAATTTTTCAGTAGCCTAATGGGGCTACACTTTGTGCCTGGCCTCTATCAAAAATGAATTTTGGTAAAAGTGGTACAAATCTAGAGTTGTTCTTTTTTTACTGCTATTTCATGATGCTTTATATTTACATACATTTTAACATACARAAAGAAAATGTCTTTTTACTTTTCACTATAGATTTTAAATATAGCTTACAYTAGCCTTATGCAGTTTGCTTTTCAATTTTATCCAAACTTTTCAGAATAATAATTGTCCCCTTCAGGCATTGAAAAATAGTTGTTTTGGATAATGACTTACCTTTGTCATGTTCTTTGCAAATTCCATAAATGGGATTGTGATAACTAGGAGAGACCCCTATGGAAAACTGTTTGTAATACTCTGAAGACGATGAGATTTTATTCAAATCAAAATACAAGTTGCACAACTTGTTTAATGAAAGCACAAGAAGAGTAATCCAAATAGCATTTCTGGATAGCAATATGCATGAAATCACGAAGTTTAGAATTTCAAAGGAGAAAATCTACCCAGAATTTGCAAAAATAAAACAGAAGGAAGAAGGTTTTACTGTTTTAATATACCTGAATTATTATGTAGCTATTTTAGAGCCATTGCTGTTAAAAGCATGCCATAACCATTACCAAACTTTCAGAGGTTTGGATTTTCCTAGGATCATACAGAAAGTTTCAGTCCAGGAAAAACAAATTGTCCAAATTAGAGATAATGCAATAATTAAACAATAAACCCTTAAAACACTCCACAGCACTGTACCCACTTATACATTGCTTGGCTGAGTGCAAATCAATAAAAATGAGAACAACATGGAACACAAATGGCTTTTTCATTGTGTACTTTCTTAATGTGGACACTTTTCTACATAACATTATTTTCATCCACAAATGTAATTAAAAATGCATGTAAATTATTTCTCATTAGGGCATATAATTTAAATTATTAAATGAGAGGTGAATAATTCCATTTATTTGTATAGCCCTTGTTTTGCTGATTTCTAAGTTTATAATACTTATACATTAACTTTGATTTAGACAATGTAGTACTTCCTTTATGGAAGGAGATTCCTTCAACAAAATTTAAGGCTACCCAGCCTGCAGAATAATGCATATGGACAAAAGGTTTAAAGTTTAAGATCGGTATTTCAACAGATAAAACTACATGTATCCCCACTGCAGCTGAAGGGATATAGATGTCTACACACATATATAAACATATACATACATATATATCCATATACAAATGAATATGGATATCTGAACCAACTTAAGAACCTACCAATAGTTTGTTTTTAACCTATTTCAGTAATAGCACAATTTATGCAGAAAGAGACCTGATTTTTCCCACAAGAAATGGATAGGCCTTCTATGTAGCCTGTTTAAGATGTATGTTTGGCGTAACCAAAATTAGTTCTAACTGATTCACTTTCCTGAATTTACAGGCTGTGTATATCAGTCATATATGTGGATTTGATGACATAATATTCTGATTTTGATTTTTTGGTATTTGTTGTTGTTGCTTTTTAAACTCACCTGTAAAATACATGATGCAGCAGTCATTTATCTAAATAGAGTTTTCAGGAATTTATTTAACAAAGGTTTTTACCTGCTTAACCTTAAGTACATGAGGAAATTAATCATTATTTAATAAATTACTCAGGGCTTAGTTGATCTCACCCAACTTAATAAAGTGTCTCCATTGGGAGCCTAGTTAGATTAGTCTACAGTCAAGGAAAACTGACAGATCTCCCGTATGATTCAACACAATCAAGACTGGAGTCATCCTCTGAGAGCCATTATTTCCTTCCACAAGCGATATTCCCTTCTCCTTCCAGAGGAGCCTACCTTCTGCATTAGGGTCGGCTCAGGCTTTCCCTTAGCAGACTCCTGGTCTACAGCTCCTCTCCATTGCCTGCGTTTTGAGGACCTTTGGTGCAGACTGCCTACAGCCTCGCTCCAGGGATGCTGGCAGAAATCCTAGTGCACGTGCTCTTTTCTGAGACGARGGATGCGTATCACTGCTATGCTTTCCAGCAGCGAAAGCTGTCTGTGTTGTAGGTAAATCTAGGGTACACCATCAAGCCCAATAACAATACTCAAGTGCTGTTTACAAATACATAGATAAATTATTAAGGATTTCCTGCACATATAAGACATGGTTGGTAGAAATCAGCTGGGTCTGCAGATGCTCTGAGCAGAAAGGACACAAGCTGCTTACAATTCAAATGCAATGTGTTAATGATAATACAGGACCAAGCACACCGTAACACCTCCTGAAACCTCAGGGAATGGAGGAAGCTTTTAATTCAGTTTTGTGTAAGACTAATATGTCCAAATAGCTTCGAGTTGCTCGGAGCATAGGCCAAGCAACCATATAGGCTAAAAATATCACCTCGGACATGCTTTGATAAAGTGAGGCTTTAATGYATGCTAAATGTTATGAGATCATGAGGTTTTTCATCAAAGGTCCTGTAGAAATACCAAGTAGTATTGTTTTTTCTTAATTTCTATTAATTTTAAAATCAAATATGGATGTATTACTATTCTTTTACTGCAGATGAGGTCTTGTGTTGGTTATACATCAGACTAGCCTTTAGCATTTAGTTACTTTATTCTATATACATTTCTGACTACTAAGCCTGTAGCCAGGATTAGTAGAATTTCTTTTATGAAGTTCAAAGCTTAATATACCCACATTAGGATGTCTAGGCACTTGTAGAATAGCAAGTACATTCCACAAGTAATGGGAACACCTCTTAATTCAACTCAAGCCAAAGCCACAAGTGAGTTACAAATGTATTTGTTCTCCAGTTAAATCGATTCTGTGCCGTGCTGCAAATACTTATTATGTATTCTGTTTATTCCACAAGGAGGAAAATAATAGTTTTCTTATTCTGCTGAAATRCCAGAATACAAGGCAGCTTATTTGCTTTCATTTTAACTATTGCAGTTCACTTCTGATCAGCTTCTGAGTGATGCTTTATGTCATGAACACTATTTTATTATGTAGTCAGTTTTTTTTTTTAAAAAAAGAGAAGTAAATATGCATCTCTTACAAGCATATACAAGCATATAGTTAATGTGAAGTGTATTATTGAGCCAAGATTCAGATGAACAACAAGACACATATGAATACAACTACTCATGAGATTAAAGTTAAGCACCTGCTTAATTAATCTCAAGGGTTATGTCCACAGAATTTGCAGGATCATTTCCATATACTATATTGTATATGGTAACTCTCGTATCAAAGAAACTTGATCAGCAAAGCACTTGTTAGTGCTTAACTTTACTGAGGTGAAACAGTCATGTTATCTCCTATAAAACTACTTATCAAAACATGTGTCAAATGCTTTCCTGTGTAGAGGATAGGAGGCTTACTGAYAGTTAGGCAAAGACCTGTCTAGTCATCAGACAAAAGAGAAGACACCTAGGCTTTTTCTTTCTCAGTAATATTTTAATTTATTAAGGTACATACAATCCAGAAATGGTCATAGTAAACTTTGAATATCTTGAAAATTTGAATTGAACTGAATATATTGCTTAAGAAGAAGTTGGTAAATTAAAGCAGTTTTTTTAGGAAACTGATACAGTTAGAATCAGCAGAAGTAAAAGAAACTACAGCTAGATTCTTAAAAGGGTAAATTCTAGCTAATAGAGAAAGGCACTGATAACCTGAAGGAAGAATTGCCCCTTCATCTCCAAACTGATAACAGGGATAGAATTAGGTATCTCTGGAAATGAAGTGTGGGGACATGTTTCAGCTGATTCTTTTATTAATATATCTAGATATGACCTCTTTTAATAGGTTTTGGTTAATTTACCAGTRAAAAGTATGTGATTGTCATCATTTTCTATAAAAAATATTGCAAAGGAAATCCATAGCTATATTCTTTCTTTCCTTTCTTCYGTTTTTCTCTCTCTTTTTCCCYAGAGGATGGTGCTGAGTGAAGGATGGTATTGTTTCYTATTTTTGGCAGGGAGGAATGGAGGTGAAGAGTTGTTGSTATTTGTTTTGACTAAGCACTAAAATTGTATCATTGCTGAAGAAATGCTAAGGGCTACTAAATGGAGCTTACTATATATCAGAGTTGTTATTACACGTAGTACTACAGGCTTAAAGGGTAATCACCACTAGCTGAGAACAGATACAACTATTAAGAGTATTTCAAAACATAACTYTTAACATAATCAAAGAACAAACTAGTTTATAGAGATGTATGCACCTCCTAACTCTATTTTTTTCAGCATATAAGATCTCTCTCTATATATATTTTTTTTGTTTTAGTTTSGTTTTGTCTGACACAAAAAAACTTTTTAGGGAAAGATGAACCAAATCTCAGTTGTAGCAGATAAAATAATAATGTTGTCCAGTAAAAGTGTATATAAAAAAGTTGTATGAAAGCATTTTGGTGGATTTTTTTTTTCTGATTATGATTTTCTGTTTCCATATGTCCTGGCACACTGGCATAATTTCCTCAGCCTCTAATGACATACTAGGCAGTTGTAGCAGCTTGGCATTGCAATAAAGAGATGCAACCAGTGATAGCTGGGTCACCCTTTGGGTTTTTGGCTTCATCTTTATTCTGATTGTGAGCAAAAAAAGTGGTGCTCTTATGGTGAATATGATTTTTTTAAGGACTATACTTAAATTTCATATTTATTCCAAACAACATTTTTTTTATTGATATGTGAAGGGATCTTTAAAATGTGATAAAATTTTATGAAGCACTKTTTCCAAATCACTAGATAAAACTTGTTCTTTGGAAGTAGTTTTGTCAARTGGCTTTTTTGATGTGATGTATTCATGACCTAAGAGATCCATTCATATAGGTGAATGACTGTTGTGGTTTTTTCAGTCCATAAGAGTATMCAAGCTTTGGATAACACTGTAACTAACACTGTAAAAATTAATGTAGAAATTAGTATAATCTCTGAKGTAGCCATGAAGCCAACAATTCTCTGAAGTCATTAAGAGAATGTAATAAACATGGAAATGATCAGTTTGCTAATTAGTAAATAATGTTTAATAAATGTTTAGAAGAATGTACTGTATTTTAAAAAGTTTAATTCAGAGAGGTAACTTTACAGAGGTGATTTGTTTAATAGTGATAGAGTGCTAGCAATAGATGATATTCTAATGYAAAAAAAAAGGGGAGGGGGAAGAAAGAAAGAAAGAAAGAAAAACAGGTGTTAATTGGCCACTAGAGAAAGAAAGGAAAGAAAAAAATAGTCTTAAAAGTACGAATATTGGGTTCTTGCATTGTGGTTTCAGTTTGCTCTGAAATGTGTCATCTCTTTTATATATATTTGCAAGGCATTTTCCACTACTTTCTAAATTGGCTATATCCTGAGCTGTTATAAGGACATATGATTCCAAATGGTCAACTTGAAATCAGGCCAATTTATACTGGACAAAGATTTAGTCCAGGACAGGTAATAAACCAAAGTAAGATCAGATTCACCTTGCTAATAACATTCTTCAATATTTACTAATGTTTTCTCAGAGTATGTTATATATTGCAATAAATTTCTTACAAATTATTATGAATCAGTTCTAGTACAAAAATAAATTTTGCAATGAATTTAGACTAATTTAAGTTCTAGAGACATAGAGAGAGGTGATATTACTGGAAATTAAAAGAGGATGAGAAAAAAAAAGACAATCAGAGGTTTAAAGAGGAAGATCAAAAAATTAAAACAGAAATAAAGTGATGTTTCCTGTAAGATGGATATGGAATRTTAAAATTTCTTCCTGACTTCTGCTTATTTTCCTAGCAGATATCAACAGTGACTTTTGGTTTACAATCTGGAAGAGAGTTGCCTRGATTACATTTGTTACTTTTCTTTTTAGTTCTCAAGATTAGCTTTCTTTTCTTCCTATCTTTAGCAATTTTTACTTTTTTTTGCATGTGAATATCTTTCAGTACAAAGGGATATTTAGGATTTCAGTTGCTGAGATCAATATTTTATTTAAAAAATACTGAAAGATTCACTGGAAGGAACAAATAAAGATGGGGGAGGGTGAGCGAGTGAGGGAAAGAGAGAGAAAAGGAAGTGAAAGGAAGGATTTTWTATGTAGACTTAGCCATCTAATATAATGGCTGAAACATTCACTAGACCTGTGTAGGGAGATCTGGATTACAGATCCTGCTTATGTTTAATATAAATTAGTTAAATATTATTTGCAGTAGCAATTGTATTCCCCTGCTGTATTATATTCTCTTGCTATGCATGTCTTTCCCCGATTCAGGAGAGGGCATAATGAAAGAAAAAGCCAGGCTTGTACTATTATTCTTATTATTATGTCTTGTATTTACTGAATTCTCTGGCTGCATTCAGCATCCGTAGCAGCTCATAGGTATATGTGGAGTGTGCGCTCTGTTCTTCCTCCCAAGCGGCTACAGACTAATTTCTCTTTCCTATTGGTTAAGCCAAACAAGCTAAACAGTATGGAGTGTATGATAAGAGAAATTCATCCTCAGTTGTTATCCTTAATAACTTCATAAATCTTCCATCCTGGTTTAGTTCTCATTACTGAGTGAATGAGATAACAATACATCGCTTTGGGAGGTTTTAAGAGCATTTCTCTACTAGTACATCTAATTTAAAGTGACTTTATGCTAGGAGCAATGTGTAAGCAAATCCCTTCTGTTGCACTAAGCACTGTAAACTGTGGTGCATGATAAAAATGGTAAAATAATCAGGTCACCATTTAAAGAGTCAACAGTTACCACAGTGTTTCTGAAATACTTCTGTTTCATTTTAACTAAGAAATAACTGTGCCAGTTATATAGCAGCTGATRTTTTAATGGTGACCGCTGCAGCCTCAAAAATGGCTTAAATACAGCCTTCAGAAAGTACTGCTGAACACCGAATTCATGTTGAGGCGCACCATGCCGTTACTACTATAAACTGCAGCTCTTCTTAAGGAAAAGTGTATTGTAACATCAAATTCAAGAAAGAAACTCAGTGAGTGCTACTAAATCCAGCCACTACATCTGTATCCAGAAGTTTCCATTTCTTAACTACATGTCTTACTCTTGTTTTGTTTTTTAGCTATTAGGAGACAGACGGAGTGAGTGGCTTTCTCTGCATTAGCAATCATGCAAACCAATGGGAATGGGCCTATAGATTGAAAGAAAGGCCTGAAATCCACGCTATACCCATTTCAGGTATTTTTTTACTTTGGGTTCTCCCTGCTCTGGTCCCATCGGCAGAATGTAGTACGTGTGCTCCTGGAGCTCCTGTTGTAGTTTAGCTTCATCTGAAAGGGTCGCACACGCTGAAACTGCTCTGCAGTGCAAAGCAAAGCACGGTAAGTTGGGACTACTGARAAATTCACTTTAAAAGTGCAGTGCTGCTCTTGACTGTATCTACCAGGGAGCAGCTTGAGCCAGCTGTTCCCCAAGGGATGAGGGGTCGAGAGGGATCGCACGGCCAGCCGGGCTGGGGCTCCACCAGCCAGGGTCCCTCACACAGTGTGCGCGAGCGAGGTGAGCAGGGCAGACCCAGATGTTGTGGCCAGGTGAAACCAGGAGCTGAGATCACCTTGGTAATGGGACRTGTCTGGGGGAAGCCATGCCAGGAAGCCAGCCTGCAGGTTAGGGTCAGGATCAGATCCAGGGATTGCCTGGCAGGTTCATGGTGATGGGGCAGGTCTGGGGTCTGGATCAACGGTGCCCATGGCTGGGCAGGGACGCGTCTGCGGTTGAGCTGGAGACCAGCAGTCCTTCAGCACAGCTCAGGCAGAGCCTGAAGGCCCCATGCAGGGCTGAAATGGGCTCCTGGGCCTCGAGCAGTGTAGGGAGACATCCTGGGGCGGACTGGGCACAGACAGTGAGGCCAGGCAGTGCCCTCAGGGCACTGACAGGAATCAGCAGCTACGCAGCACCCACAGAGGCCATTCCTACATTTCTGAGTCATGTTTGTCTACCTGTAAGTGGATCTGTGTCTGCATACCTCAACCACCTGGCATCTTCTAAAATGTCGCCTTATTATTTGGTATATCGAGGTACTGTTTCCATCTGAGCAGACCGAGTGCACACCAGACGGAAAAGGCTGATACACTGCCTGCTCACCGTGAGAGCACTCTGCACTTCTGCAGTGAGCTTGTCTTGCTGCTGTAGCTACCAAAAGCACTGGTACTGRAAACTCGGACCTCAGACGTGCTGTTCTCCATGCCTTTCAGCCCCTTACGAGGGCAGCTKTGCTAAGAGAATCAAAGAATAAGCCAAATTTACAAGAGCAGATTTTTAATCTCAGGCCTGTGTCAGTTTTGTTGATTGTTCAAAATACTTTTCATTCACCAGATCTTTAAAAACACATCTACCTGATGATACTTTTAATTCTCTAAGAGCACAAGGTGACTCATATATTTCAACAACTGTTTCATAATAACGTATTTTTTCTTCTTCTGAAACAGATGTGAAGATGTTACATACAGGTGGCAARTTCATTTGATTCTGTGCAAATAAAAAAAAAAATTCAAACTCCAAAAACTTTCACTAAGTATCTCATTTTTTTCTACTTCCCGACATATGTCAGTTACAGTTCACACTTCTATCTAATAATTTTTAAATCACCTTCACTATTGTTCACACATTTTTGTGTTGTAGAGAATTTGGTTTATTTCCCATTTCTTACAGGGAAGCAACCCTGGAGTAGTATGTTTTATAATAGCATTATCTAACATAAATGCCTTATTAATGCATAAATACATAAACACCTAGTCTAAAAGTTAAAGTTCAATTAAACACATAAATAAGGTCCTTCTGTATAATAATAAGATGGCTGTTCCCTCAGAAAGCTATGTACAAATAATGATAAAAAATGTAATAGATTGATTTAACATATAAATGTCTAACAATGAACATGCCAGATCTACATAATGATGCAAGGTGAGATAACTACTAGAAGAGAGGGTGGATGGAAGAGTTTGTAGCTCTCATATAAATAGGAATTTGCAAAACTGCAAAGCCATGCCACGTGAGACACCACACCGCATTGATCTGTGGGGAGAGGGAGAGGAAAGGGCAGAGAGAGTATAATAACGCCATTAGCCCCTTGGTAAATCTGCTCCTGAAGAGTCTTTTGAGCTGGGCGCAGTCCTGCAAGCCATAATGCCAAATCACAGTGGTGCAGTGTGGAAATGAATGATCCATCAGCACAGATAAACTGAYTCAGGTGCATGCTGCCTCAACCTCATTGCTTTTGAAACCCAAGGTATCGTATCTGCGTGGACTGTGTTGCTGCACTGTAGCGTGCGGGTGTACAGTCAGTCAGACACAGCTTGCCTGTCCTGCGTCCCACTGTGCAATGTAGACATGCACAACAAAACAATATAAATTGAAAAGGGAAGAACTGAATCACAGATTAGCGGAGCCCTGGCTATCATTAACATGCACATTAACAGGAATGGAGGATGCAAATTCTTATTTATTTAAACAGATAAATATTCAGAGAATTTGTGGTCAGTTTAGCTTGACTTTGTTCACTGCATTATCAGAATTTCAGGGATGAAGGCTCTCCTTCAACACAAGTGGTCAAAACGTGGCCTTTTATCCATAGGGTTCATATTTTCATCTACAGATACTTTGAAAAACTGTAATCCCCTACGTCTGCTTCCCTCAGAAATAGAAAAGCAAATCAGGGCAAGGATTGCAGAAATGCCAAGATCCATTAAACAAAGATTTCACATCTAAAAATAATGAGAAGATGTTCTTTGTGATTGCAGTAGCCACCCTAATGCATAAAGGAGGAATGCATAACAAAAATAACATTCTTTGTTTATGCTGCACAAGGGAAAAATTTTGAACTCAGCACCAAATTATCCTTCCCTCGTTATTTTGCTTGGAAGAATTTTCAGGGATTACAGTTGTTCTGATGAATGCAATTAATCTCCTTTTACATGCTGATTAAGTTAATTCAATAGGAAGACATTCATATATAAGAAATACAGCAGCATAAATACACATAGCAATGCTAAATGGTCCTTTTAATTTAACATTTCTGAGAATTTCAAAAAATAAGGTTACAAAATGTACTTACTTTACTTTTAGAAGATATAGGAAACAAAATTCAAATGTGATGCAGCATAAACAAAGTGAGATTTTTACCAGCAAAATAAGAAATCTATTAATCCTTGTTTTTTTTTTAATATCTTCAGTGAGTTTTTAAATTTTAATTTACATAACAGTAGTGCCAAAATGGAATCTAGACCTCACTTTTCAGGCATCRTAAGCAATCTTTGTACCAAAGATCTGATAATCTGAAGAGACAGGCTGGTAGGAGGAATAAAATTATTCCCATTTTTCCAGTGGGGACTTTGGACACCAAGACATCAAGTAGCTTGGTCAGAACCACATAAGAAGACTGAAAAAGTGTCAGGATCTGAAGTCTTCACTTCCTGACTCCCACATATGACCATAAAATAACATTCCTTTTCTCAAATTTATTTATCATTTAATACTTGCTATTAGGCCTTAAATATTTCAATTTTAGCTTCACAAATTAGTGAGACTCTATGATGTTTCAAATGTCATTTGTTTACAGTGAGAAGCCCAATGGAAATCTTTCTTAAGTATTTCATACGTATACTTCAGAGACAAAGCGTGTAAATACACAAAGAGAAAAGAAATAAAACCATTGTATCATTTTTCTGTAAGTTTTGAGAGACTTTGGTATAAGCTGTAGTAGAAATGATTACCTGTGGCAAAGATTTTAGTACGGATAAGATTGATTAGTCTTTCTGAGCATGGATATATTTTTCATAGAAAATCCCTACTGTTGAGGAAGCAAAAACAAAGAGTATTTATCTTTCTACCTGGAGGCTGCAACTTTTAAGGATGAACCCTGTAAATTAAAATTCAGAGCATTTAATATTTCCTATTTTATTCTAAAATAAAGTATAATGTACTCAGTCAGTAAGTGATACTGTAAAAGAAAGGGTTTTTGTTTTACATTTCCTGCTAGGCATTTTTAATACTTAAGTCATTAATTATTGTTTTGAAGTTCATATGCAACTGTGGGTTTGTTTTAATATGCAGATTTWAAAAGAGAAATGTATTAAATTCCTTTATCTGAGCAGATTTAGAGAGGCTTAAAAAGGAGATTTTGAGTAAAATTAGGGTTCTGTGAGCAACAGGAATTTTCCACGTCATTATAATGTAATATTCTGATTTACCCCCCCCCCCAAAANAAAAAAAAAAAAAAAAAAAAACAAACCAAAAGAAACTCCTGAACTTGGATTACTTAAAAAGATAGACCTAACTGAAGTATGTTCAGAATGGTTTGCTTTTGTAAAATAATGCCATTTTGTCATAGAATTATATCAATTTGAGAAGTTAGAAGAAGAGGTGCAGAGGGAGATCGGGTATAAAACTGGCATTCTGGCCTGATTCTCTTCCGTGAAAATGTTCTGAGTAGAATGAAAACAAATTGGAAAGCTCAGACTTTCTTGCAAAACAGAAGTGTCACTTGCCAACTAGCTATATTGTTAAATCAATATCTAGGGAGTGGGAGGTGTCTACTTACTGAAACAAACTAGTAGAAGTGAAGCAAAAATTGAAAGGAAAGCAGAATTGAAAGAAGTGATCTAACATTCACGGTCCTCATTTGAAAAAGCATCAGAGCTTAGGTGTGAGACTGCATTCTAGAATGGGCTTAGTTTTAAGCCCAAATTTAATTCCTATTGACTTCATTTTAGAATGGTGTTTTCCTGAAATAGGCCCCAAATACACAAAGTGAAATCTTAAAAAGCAGTGATATGAAAGCAGAAAGAAAAAACAGATACTTAGAAACTAACTGCATGAAGAGCAGAGACAGAAATAATGAGAAAAATGGTATAAAGAAGAATGTGCAAGTGCACTTTTGTGTTGTCATTAAAAATACTATAATTTCTTGTACCTGGTGATTAACATATTATAGATTTTAACATACCAAACTCACCTAAATTCTGTTACTCTCAGACATACTGCAAAGAAAAGTTAAAGTATTCAGGGTCCATGGAACAGAATAGCACATCTCTGACCCTCCACTTGCACATAGCAGAAGCCAGCAGCCACAACGGGATGACAAACATGTAGYGTGAGCATTTACATTGCCATCTCTCTTCTTTTGCCCCCTCTCCCCCAGATAATTTGGGACATGATCCTTCTTCAGGAGTGACTTTGGCTGTCTCTTCAAAAATCTTATCTGCAGCCTGAAGCATATGTGAGCAACTAAATTTTGYGTAGTATCTTTAGGTAGTAAGCTTGATTATTTGTACCGTATGATTCCTTCAAATTGCTTAGTTTGTTCTGAAAGATAAAGTCATTTTTCTTTACATGCATTTGCTCATATAAGGGACAACTTAGAAAGACAATTATCCTTTGCATATGCAACAATTAACTTACGTATATATATCCTGGGATCTATTTATACAGCTTCGAATATCTGCTGTTCATTGATGGAGTCCATTTGAAATAAAATAATTTCATATTCTGCATTTGTAAATCATTCATTAGGAATACAATGAAGTTCCTATTGCATATACTTATTAAAGTAAAAATATTCTCTAATTCTCCTCTAACATGTTAAAACTATTTACCTAAGACATTATCTTAATATTTATATGTATATATGTGTATCTGATTGTGTAAAGACTATGCTACAAAATAAGCCAAACTGCAGGGAAATTTTAGGTTTGTAGAACAGGTAATGGAAACTCTATCATAACTCTGTTTAATACTAACATTCAAGCATAATACATTTGCGATCTCACAGATAAAAAGAAAGAAAATTCTAGAAATACAGTTTTTCTGAGACTTAATTTCTCTTTCTTTTTCTTTTCTTTTCTTTTTTTCCCAGCAACCAATTGAAGAAAATTACTGGATCAAGTAAAGGCCATTTTTGATCATTTCCTTTTTCAGTACRTCAGTCCCTCTGGATGCCATCTGTTTCATGAAAAGCTCCAGTGATTTGTCTTTGCAACCTTGGCTAGTAAGCCAGTGTACAAATTCATGATCTGATTAGGACAAGATATATCTTCTTGTTTTTCTTTAAACATATTTTATGACTACTCTCTTTTCACTTAATCTATGGCAAACTAATGCAGTTACTTAGTACACTATTTCACCAAAAACATTTCTCTTCTGCCCTAAAGAGATTTACAAGAGCTTTATAAAATGTATTTCTTGGTTTCTTACATAGCATCAGGCCCAAAATCTAAACATATTTTGAAATGAATTMATTGCCACTATGTTCAGAATATTAAGTCATAGTAACATTTCACATCTACTTTCTTTTTGCCTTTGCTTACCTTTTTTTTCTGTATAAGGATCAACTCAGCTAAACTATACATCTCAGAAATACTTTCTGACTCTTCTGCATYATAACTTTTGAATTTTCTTTTATTTAAAATGCATATAATGAATTGATAAAAGAACAGTATTCTTTTGATCTTGACTATGAATTGTAGGTGTTTAATTTCCATAGGCTTAGCTTCTCTTTTTTTCAGATGAATATAACACACACAGTGGGGAATTTTGATTTACTTCTCCATTTTAAATGGTAGCAAAAGAACCATAACTCCTTCTTTCCTACAATAGACTCATACATTTTATTTAGTATGTTTAATTTTTATTTTGATCACTGAAGCTAATGTATGCATAAGCCCACAAGCTAAGGAGGCTTAGAAGGACTGAGCTCTTTGTCCCTAATATAGGCAAAAAGCCAGGTCTGGGTAGCCTCATTTACATTAATTATAATGTTCCTTCACCATAGTTTCAATTAATGTTTTGTTGCTTTAGCTGGAATTTACTGGATTGCTTATGCCCTGCTAGATTTGTTTTTGATCAAGGACATAGAGGATAGAAATTTTATGTGAACAATGCTTTGCACTCTTCATCTGCCTAAGAAGGTCATTAGCTCTCGGWGGCTCAGAAAACTGAGAACAGCTCCGCCGCTACCAGGAATTCCCAGGCATCACCAACCTGTCTTCATGGTACCTTGGTGTATTCTCCAATAAGGTAATGCAAGATGTATTTCTCTATGCCAAGATAAATCATTCCTACAAACACATGGCACATTCTGTTGTACACCTGTGTGTTTGATGGATAGACTTCAGTCTGGCACCTCCTTGASGTACTTTTAAGCAGAATACTGTTGAGCCCTAGATTGGTGTCCTTTCAGGATCCTGTAAACTGAGGAGATATTTTCTGATTCAAATGCTGAATTAATGATTTTAACAATTTCWGTTGAAAAGTCACAGGGTAGCTACGTTTTGCTGTATAAATAATAGCTACCTGGATGTTTGAAAAAAAACTAGAAACTGCACAAGATTTAAGGCTTAAGATATATGGTAATGGGCAATGAACATGATTTCTGAAACAGATTTATATTTAGCAGAAGCCTGTGTATTACAGATCAAAGACTTTTAATAAAACATTTTGGGGRGATTCCATCCAAGGTGTGGATTCTGTCTTCTTCAACAGGTTATTCTGAAATCAGTGGAACCAGACAAATCTGAATTATTGACATTAATAGAAAATTTTATTTAGTAGGTTAGCAGTGTAGATCCCACTTCTAACTGAGAAGAAACTGGGTTAGGAGTAGCAGAAGTGATGTCGTAGAATTGCATCAGGTGGGTCTGCGTCGGAGCAGCACTCGTCCAGGAGCCATGCTCAGTGTCCAGCCATGTTACTGCAGAGTCTAATTGCACCCAGGCAGCATTTTACATAGGTGGATGTTACTGTGTAGTTAAGAATACTGGACCACATGCCAGATGCTTAGTAATCCACTRTTCAGTTGGTTATATTCGTAATATTTCAAATGGATTTTGCTTATTTTATTGGATACTAACATGATTAGTGTGTTTCTTCYCCTTGTTTCCTCTCCTCCCCTCTCCTCTCCTCTTCTCTTCTCTCATCTCCTCTCCTCTCTTCTCCTTTTTCTTCCCCCACAAAAAGTTATATATTGCTCTATAGTTCTAAAAACATTGCATTTTTTGTTACTTTTTTGCGGCAAAAGCTACTTTTAAAGGAGAACAACAAGATTTTATTTTGATATCTCAAAATGTGGCAGCACCGTGCTCAGTGCAGTTCTCTCTCTCRGGAAACATCTTCCTACACAGATTGCCTATTTCCTTTTTTTAACTGGCATTTGGAAGAAGGGTTATATACGTAATTTTCCCAGCTATCCACAGAATGGATAATGGCTGTTTCTAGAGGCTAAGGATCCGGTTCTTGCAGTCCTGACTTCCTTCGTGAGCATAGCACCTAAGTCTATTTCAAATCTGAAGTACCTTAGTGAGAGCTGTTGCTGTTGTAGCAAAATATAGCAAAAAATGGTTAATACAAAACTGTATTTTTTACAACATTATAAACATTGCTATCTTTAATAAATAACATGTAAAATRGGAGTTATATAAACTGCCTTCTTTCCAGCAAATATAGTAGACAGTAAACCACATACTTTCATCCAAGACAAAKGCAAGGATGCTCAGGAACCAGGGTTTTGGCAGGATAGTACTATGATGTATAGGACCAGGTGTCTCTATTCTTTAAGGAAACTAAATGTAGAGGCTGGCAGTCAGCACAGAGATCTGGTTCCTAGTTGGCATTACTAAAAGAAGCTTCAAGACAATAAAGAAGGAAAAAGGATAGATTTTTCTGAGGGCAATGCTTCAAAAGGGATGGATGGTCTTTGTCCTAAGAGGGACAGAAGGACATATRTGAAGGAGGAAAAAGGAGAATTTTATTTGAATATATTTTGCTGTTAAATGCCAAGGATGTCCCTTTTTGCTTGCTGGACTGAAAGTAAAAGACTGCTTCATAAAATTTGTATCAGAGTGTCTGTGACACTTACTGTGCTTTGTGTTGTGAGTCATGGCAGCCTGCAGACCTGGGTGATGGAGGAGGAGGAAGACAGCAGAGACTCACCTAAACAGGTAGATTTCCAGACCAGAGAATTTGAGATGTCATGAGATGTCTTGAGATGGCATACTTGATATAMCTATCAGAACAACATTTTTTCCAGCTAGAAGAAGCAGTTGATAATGGATATTGTATTTTTGATGTGTTCTATTTCCAGGGAAGTACAACAGAAGATTCTGAGAAGTGGAAAAGGGCTAATGCTAGCTTGTATAGGCACTTTTGGAAAATCACATTATTGACTCTATTTTCATCTTTTAAAAGTGTATCTGTACATGTGTCTGTATGTTTTACCTCTGGAAGCCTTAGACTAATTAGGTAAATAGGTAAAAGATTTAAATGAGTACAGAACCAAGGGCATACAGAATAGCTCCTGAACTGCTGTGAGCATATTCTTGACTCAAAAAAGAATATTTTTAGTGCCTGTGTGCTTAATGTYAGACATGCTAAGTCATATAAGATTAAGTATAATATTTTATGAATAGAAATGAAAAAAAGTTTACATTCTTGCCTTAGTTGATATGGATTTCACACAATTCACTCTATATCGACTATTTATTTTTTCACATTTACTTTATTGTCTTCCACAATTTCTGCATGGTCACAATAGCCTTTTCTATTCCTTGGACAAGTGTATAAAGCAGGAGAAGAATAATTCCTATGCTTTATTACTAACTTTCACACTTGAAAAGACAGAATAAATTATATTTGTCCTTTTAATTTGCACACTAATTATGTGCTGAAGATTATTTAATAGCTTTTATGAGACCAGAGGGTACTATGGCAAACATTTAGTTTGATCCAGRCCAAAAAAGACCGCCGAAATTATTGATTTTCCACATTCAAATCAGTAACTCTGAACTGTAGTTTGTGTTCTCAAAGGGCTTTCAGATTTAAGCAATAAAGAATAATAATGATTTTGGGTGCAGTTACCATTTTCACTATAACAACAGCAATGGGTATTAGTCATAAAGTCTAAATTTCTGTAGGTTTCATGGCTTAGCTGAGACAGATATTAGGAAACTGAGAAATGTCTCTCCGTTTAGGTACTGAAGACTAATCCGATCTCTTACTTCTAGTTTAATACACAAAAATAACTTTATTTGTCTCAAATAGCAAGGCTCTCTCTGTCGGAAGCAGCAATAGTGGGACTGCTCCACAAGGGAGGAGAAGCCAGGAGCCAAAGGTGACCACCGCGGGGATGGGGCAGAGCCCTCCCCGACCAGGCACGGTCCCACAGCACCCCGGCGAGGTGAGAGCAGCCGTGGGATCCCAGCAACATCTCCTGCTGACAGTGCAGTGACCATCAAACGTGAGGCGACAAGTGCGGTCAAAGACCAACCTGAGAAGTCCAACCGGCTGGTCAGGATCAGCAAGGGAGGAGGCTGAGTAGAGGCATGCCTGAGGGAGGTCGAGCAGAGACTGGGTGCCCAGGCCTGAGCTTCACTGGGGGCCCTGAGCCTGTGGGTGGGGGAGGTGGGGAAGAGGGTTCGGAAGAGGCTGGTCTAAGTAATTTGGGGAAGCAATTTTGGCCTATTGGTACACCTAGGGGTCTAACTTTCTCTTCTGAAGTCTATTAAATTTGTCAGCATCCCTTTCCAAAGTGTGCACATTAGAACTGGACCCTGTATTCCTTTGTGCTCCCATTAACGCTATATAAAGCTCAGCATGATTTCATGTTAAGTATTGCCTCTGCCGATATGGAAAAAATAAAATATTCAGCCTCAGAGCTATTGCAAAACATTGCATGCTCATGTTCAGTTGGTTACTTAATATTACCCCCTAAATATTTTTCCAGTATACAATTTTTAAGCTTATAGAGTCCATCCTATAGGTATGACTGATGTTCATGTTGGTAGTTGCTTCACCTTTTGGTAATTTTACTAAAATGCATGTGTGATCCTTTTATTTATTTTTTAAAAAAAACTTTCCTCTGACATGCTGTTTTCTTATTTATGAAAACAATATATGGTTTACTTTTTATAGATACCTATTGTGGCTATGGAATGTTTTTAGGAATTCATAGTAGCATAGAATTTATTTGGTACAAGAAATAAGACAAATTACAGTAGGTTTATTACTTGCTGGTAACTTAAGAAGAGTTTTTAGAACTTATCTGATCTGCAAGCAGTTCTTTTTTCCAGTAGCAAAGGCAGTCCACCTGCTGGAATATAGAGCTGATGGAGTCTCTTTCCTCAGTTCAGATCTAAGACAGAAAATCAGTTCAGTTAGGGAAGAGTGATAAAATCATTYCAGTAAAGGTAAGATGCTATGGATTTCCATGTATACATATTCCAGTTCCCTGTTGCTACTAGGGATCTACAGCATGCATATCTCCCAGAAATTCTTGTGAGGATTGTTGACTGTTACCTCTCCTGTAAGAAAAGCATGTTTACAACCTGCAGGCTTGCCGATTTGTTGAAGTCCAGTTTGCTTCTCTTAAATGCTAAGATATGAACTACTAAAATACTCCAGTGAACAATAGCTGGTAAATATCTTGATCTTACAAATAAAACGTGAATGTAGAAGATGAGCATGTTGCCTATAACTAGACAAAACGGTACAAAAACTTTACTAAGCACATTTTTGAAGTACTATGCAAAAGTAAAGTTTCATATCAAGTTCATTTCAATCTTTCTGCTTAAGTCATGTGTCATAAGCATGTCTTTATGAAAAACTTAGTATAGCATAAAAATACTGAAATTGAAAGGAATTGAAATAGATACCTAAATTTATGTGCTTAGTTAACATAAGTATATAGTAAATAATAGATAATGTATAAGATGGCATATATTTCAATATATAATGCATAATACGTATTCATCATATATAGTATATAATATTTGATATTAAGCAAATAGAATTAGTTAACAACTAGTGCTTGGGGTTTGTGATTGTTCACAGCATTTACTTAAGTATCCCCAAATTTAAAAAGTTTAACTGACACTATACAAAACGTTGTGTAATTACTGCAGTTCATCAGATAATTTGCAAACTTAAAATGAATACGAGAGGACAAATAAATTACAGTGTAACTTGAATTGCTCTGTAAGAAAGGTACCTACTAAGTGATGATGGAACAGGAAGCTGAGGCATAAGCTTGGGCCCAAGCCCAAGCAACAAATTCGTTAATACCTCTTTGAAAAATAGGTGAAGCTGACCTCCAAGGATATTATCTTCTTTCTTTCCTGCTCATTCCACAGATTCCAGTGTCTRTGATGGTGATGATTTTTTGGATATTAATCTAAGGGTACAGTCCAATATATGTTTTTTTGACTTCCACCATTCCTTGCAGTCAGAAGGTAAGAAAACAAAAGATTGTAATTTAATCATTTGCTTGTGCTGTGTCAGGTTCAAGGTTTCATAATTTCTGGTTTGTATTTTGGTTGAATTAGCTACACAGTTCCCAATAAAGGATACTTGCTACAGATTATGTTTTTCTTTGAACATATCTGTTTTAAGATACACTACTGACAATACAGCTTATGAGAAATAACATTTATTATTTAATAAAAATAGGCTTCTATTATACTAGGCACTCTGTGCACTCTATACATAGATCAATCTCTGCTCAAACAACATACAACTAAATACATAGTCTAGAAACAGAAGTACACATTGAAGGCATACACAAGAGTAATATGATTTGATATCAGTAAGTATTATGTTGATCATAGATGTGTGCATGTGTAGTACAAACAGGGTGGATGAGAATAAAGAACAGGATCATATAAACAGAAATGGAAAGAAAAAGCAGTGGGAATAATAACATAAGAAAAAAGAGATTATGAGAGCCAGGGAATAGCTGAGGGAGGTCTGAAACTGAACAGCACAAGGCGTCGAGGGGAAAATCAATAAACTGTAGGAAGTTCCCTGGTTGTGTGAAGATCCATTCTTTATTGCCTCTGCTTGATGCTTAATAACTTTCTCTTTGCAGTTTTGCCCAAGGAGCATACGGAGGAGGAGATGGAGGCAAGAGGCAGAGGAACCTGCATGAGACAAGCAAACAATCTGTTGCCCGAGTCTTCAGGTATCCAGAGTCGGGAAGCCTTTGGTCACTTGTTCTGGCACATGACCAGAGCCTGTATTCCCCCCACTCTTGTCCCTTGCAACAGTGCTTGGTTTTGCGGCTTCTGCAACAGCCCCTTTCAGCTGGAGTCTGGTTGGAATCAGCTTACCAAGAAATCAGGTGCATTTAGACTTAGTACCTGTAATGCTTACAGAATAATAAATAATGATATATTTCAGACCAATTATTCCAAGTGAGAGCAATATTATATAATTATCAGATATCAAACATATATGCTTGCTACTTCATTTTCTCAAGAGCACTCAAGTGTGACAACAGCAATGCACATAGACAAGTTTGGTGGACTAATTAGCAATTGATAATGAAAAGAAAATATCGCTAAGGACTCTCGTCTAAATTCATACATTGATAGGTGAAAAGAACATTCTTATTTCYACTATTCTATTTGATTCTCTCTGAGAAAATTTAATCCTAAAATAGACAGTTGAGTAGGTAACTTTCAGCAAACCTCTTGCCAGAATTGACAGAATTTCTGAGCACAATAAATATTCAGTGCTTATGAACACTGTATCATTTTCCAGTTGTAGTAAAAGATACGAAGGCTCTTACTGAGACAGTAGTAAGAGCCATGGCTAGCAAAACTTGTAAATAACCTTATATTTAAGGAAAATGGTGGGAATTCTTTTTTTTTTTTTTTTTTTTTTTAGAAAAAATAAGAATTTTATACTTCTTTTCCAGACTAATGAGAAACCTGGCACACGACTTGTAATAAAAACAGAGAGGAGTTTTATTGTTGTAAAACTACATTTGTTATGATTATCTCATTATTATTTAATTTTTTATATAATAGGTAATTCTCTGGCAGATCTAAAACTTTAAAATTGCTTAGCCAACTGTCCTGTGATTGATGCTTAATAACTTAATTGATACCTTAACTGTGCAAAACTCAAGAGACATATGCTTATACTAGAACTTTGTTAATGCTTATACCAGAACTTTCATCATTGAGAGGATCCCTCTTAAGTCCTCTTCTATCRCATAGCTGTAATACTGCAATATTCCTGCTGGTAAATTATGAAGCCTGCAAAGCTTGGACTGACCTAGATTATAAATTAAACCTACCTATCACTAGAAGAGGGCCAGAGAAGCAGCAGGGCACATTAACTGTCACTTATGGGTTTAACTCTGCTGGAAGTCTTCCCTTTATTCCTTCACTCCTATACTGATACGTTGGAGAGAACTGAGTTCATAAGCCAGTAMAGTCCTTGACTTTTAATAGAGTAAGTTCCATTTAAAAATATTATCTCACACATGCATATATACACAACAATCTATGCATAGGTAATCACATACCAAGTCAACTTGCACTAAACAATATTAATGCAAATGATACAACTTCATTCTGCCTCATATTAATTTTCTGCAGAAAATGAAATACAACTTTCAAAAAATTAAATGATAATATTGGATATATTTTTTTGCTATATGTCCCATTATATACTTGAGCTGCATGTACCTGTTAAAGATGTATTTATTTTTTTGCAAATTTCATCCTATATATAAGAAGCTAGAAATTTGAACTATATATAAGAAAAAGAAAATTCAAAAGCATGCTTGAACACTGCATAGAAATGAAAAAAAAGAGAGATAAAGGCAAATTCTGCCTTTCCAACAAAACAATTTGTACTTAATGTCAGTGAAGAAGACRTCTGTGACAGACAATGACTTTGTGTGTCAAACTATATGTATGAGGAATGTATAGCCACAGGGAAGTCAGTGTCAGCAATGGCACCTGGGGACACCAATGAATCACACAGGAAGGAGTCTGAAAGAGCATGGCCCAAATTGTGTACTTGTGGCTTAGAGACAGCAGTCAGCTAACAACAGCAGTGTCTAATTCCTTTTCACATGGGGCAGAAGAAAATGAAAGACTCTGCAAGCACTCTCTCCTCCTGGAAAAGCCCCTGATAACAAAGAGAACAGCAAGATGAAAAAAATAGGTATCTTTCTACCACTGCCAGTTAATTTGTATATGCAGGAACCAGGCTATCAGTAACATACTATTAAAAAAAGAATGTAAATAAAATATATATTAAAATAGTCTCCCTTAAAAACAAAGATAAAGAAATCAATCTAGCATAATAAGGTGATCCTCTAAATTTCATTTCAGTAACATAAATTGTCAGGATGTTACCAGTAATTTTTCAGTATCTTCCTCTTCTAGTGGGCATTGTTACTCTTACTCAATAGAAGATGTTAAAATTGAAAAGTCTTTTGCAGCCTTTCATATACAGATTTACACCTGCATAGATTTTAGATGCATGATTTTGTTACTAAAATATTCAAAGAGCTTTCATGAAAGCCTAGAACAACATGCTTTGAATAGAAAAGTACRGTATTTCTTTCTTTAATTATTATTTTGGTGCTTTTGACTCACTGTTGAACTCACTGGAACTGAGATTCCCCAYCAAAAAAACAGACAAAAGCAAAACAGGCAATTGCCTAAATATGATTACCAAATATTCACAAGTAATTGCTGAAACAAAGATATATTATCTTTTTCCTTGCATTGTCAGAAGTTTGAGGGTGCTTCACAAGAATAGCAATAAATGGAAGTAATTTGAATACAATGTTTGCGTATTTAAATACAGGAGAGAGGGGGAAAAAGTTAATAGGATAAGTACCAGAAAGGATTAACTGTAGCTAGAAAGGAGAGAGGATTAGTCATTATCCTATCTATACAGACACTTACGATTAATGCAGCCAAAAAAGATAGGGCATACCAAGTCAGCACTGAAAAATAGGAATTTTTACCCGTTCCTAAATTTAAACTGAAGTCAGATTTATTAAAACCTGTAGCTAAGTAAATCACATAACACATAAGCTCTCACATGAGTAGTCTAAAAATGTTTCAAAATTTTTACACTGTGATAAGATTTCAGAAAGCAAGAAAGGGAATATTGTTTCTGAAAGACATTTAATAAATGCTATTAAAGTGGATGTTTATGGGAAATGAAGCCTGTGACACGTATGTCTGCACAGCGGGTTGTTTCACTGGAGCCTTACCTGTTTAAAGGAAGTAAAATCACAACACTGCTTCAGCCATGTAATCACATAAACCATAGCCTTCCATCAGCACAAGACACAGAGATCCAGTCAAAACATTAATGTCAGCAAAGAGATCTACACCATGGGTTTCAAAGGTATGACAGAAAAAAAAAACCTGTATCAGATGTTAACACCAAACTTTAATTTATGCATATATATAYGTACATGTTTTGTGTGTTTATTACAGTGTGTCTTCCTAAATCTGTRGATTTAATGATTTTACTCATTACAGGGCTTTACATCGTTTATAGTAAAAATGTGTGCAACTTGACTTAGTATGATAGTCTGTTTTTAAAACTCCTCTGTCATTCTTCAGTGTTTAAAGTCAGGTTTTCAAGCAGTGTGCATATATTTGCATTCCTTGTCATACAGGGCTATGCTGTTCTCAAAACTACCCACTATCAGCTGACACTTCATCCACTCTGACTAAAATCAAATAGATGAGACGAATGAAAATATCTCAGGAAGTCTTACAAACCTGAAACCATGCCTTTTTGCCCTCTCTCTACTCAGCCATAATACAGACCATTTCCATTCTTTCTCCTTGTGCTGTAAAAGACAGTGTAATACCTGAGTTAGAGTTACAGATTTCACTGAGCAAAGAAGAAATCCTGAAACTATCTTTTGTGAACCTACCCTTGGTCTCAACAGTTCATGTTACCTATTTCCACGGGTTAATTATATATTGTGGATCTGTTACCAGTTAATTTAATGTTTCAAGTWTTTTTGAAAAGATTCCATGAGAATACTCTATAGCTTTCACTTTGTCCAGTCCTTGGTGCAATATCATAGAATGGTAAGGTTGGAAGGGACCTTTGGAGATCATCTAGTCCAGCCCTCAGCATAGCCCATATGGAGATTGAACCCACAACCTTGACATTAGCAGCACCATGCTCTAGCCAACTGAGCTAAACCTGCCCCCAATATCATACTGCAGTTATCACAGTTATTGTTATTTACATTGCACTTGTATCTAAAATTCCTATCTTCTTGTAACAGGTGGTAAGAGCATATAACAAAGCTTTGATTCTTTCTAAGATAAATTTTTCAGTCTAAAATACAAGCTAAGAACCAATGTATAAATAAAAAACCTGAGCGGAAATAAATAAAACCAGAAAATGTATATCATCTCATATTTAACTTTGGTTTACACTGTACTAAATTTCTAACCTTCATTGCATTAGCCGAATTAGCCATTATAGTTCCATTTATAGATAAAAAATTACCTCAATATTGTGCATGGAGCAACGTACAAAATAACTAAAGTTCAGTACGCTGTGTGTCTTTCCTGAGCTACTTTACTGCAGAGCTACCATCCAGCTTACCAGTAYACAAAATGATCACTGAAGATCATAGAAATAGCTGTTTGTCTTGAAGAYATTCAGTCCTCAAGAGAAATCTCAACATCGTTGTATAACTCAAGGCAGAATTTGTCTTTACATGGTGATTCAAATACAAAACTAGTATTATTTTCCAATCTAAAATACTAAATTATTTCACACTCGATGGTATCAGGAAGATGATGAAATAACTACTGGAGGTTATTTAATTAACAAAGTAGGAGCTATTTTTAAGCAAGATTTATTTGGGGGGAGAAGGGGTTGTTATTATTGTTCAGGTTTGATGTTATCTTTGTGGATAGAAAGGCGCTTTTGCTCTCTTCCTGCCAAGCTTTTGTTAAGCAGTGCAATGAAGTAATGACCCTGAGTTAATGAGATCAGTTTGTTGCTATGGTAATGGTTGAGTAGTTACAAATTAAGAGTCTGACTTCATCACAAGACCAGACTGAAAGTATAGATGCCCTATAAGGTAAAGTCTTCAACCTTTGTTTAAATTCAGATACCTCTGATAAACTTTTGATCCTATCTTCTGTTAAGAGTTAACTAAATAAGAGTTTGCCCTATATATTCCTTTAATACAAACTTGTTTAATATCTGTTATTATAAGTCTAAAGAAGCACATATTTGAACTTAAGGTACTGAAGACTTTTTAAAAGTTTGCATATATAATACCACAAAATCTTTGCATGCTATATCTTTGCTCTAAATAAGGTAAATTCTAGTTTTAAAACATGATGTATAATTTGTTTAGTTTCTTTGATTTTTTACATCCATAAAGCACTTAGATAACTTCCAATGCCTCTTTATTTCTAATATTTTGTTTTATTTTTAAATGTAATATTAACTTTTTCCATGAAGACTCGAAGGAATAACATTGTGTACTGTAAAGGTAGTTCTCTTGTTCGAGTGTAGGTAGTGGCTTAATGTCAAAGACAGTGGTGATGTCCCTGCTGGACTGTGTATACCGGCATAACCACTGTGGTACTGCCAGCTGTGGTGTTGTCTTCTTCCAGGTATGCTGTGGGAGTGAGTTCATGGTTGTGCGGCTTCACTATTCGTATTAATCCAGTCCTGAGACCGGATGGATGGGCTGGATCAAAGCTGGATCTACAAACTTAAATCTGCTGAGTTTATGCTGAAATCAGCACGCATAAATCAGTATATATTTATGCCGAAATCGGCACAAACACACTAATGCTGCACTGCCCGCAAGCTATTATACTAATAATTCAGGCAGATATTTGTGAAAATTTGAGTCTTCTGTACCTGAACCCACATCGCACTGTGTGGAAACAACAGCTTGGGTAGACACCAGCTCTACCTCTAGCTCCACCAATATTCAAGMGCTCTGCTTTTGGTATTTCAAGATGTGGCATGAGCTTAGTAAGGTGAAGCAGCTCAGATGCACATGGCAAATGTTCTTCTGCCTCATTTTCCAATGGGATTTAGTCTCTCATGCATCATGGGATTGCACATAACACATTATGCTTCTCCTAAGCTGTCCTCTCCAGTACTTGTTTTTATTGTCTTTGGCAATCGTCTCAAGTGTGTGTCCTACAGTGGATTCTACTTCRAGGTGTTCAGCTCTCCTAATGCATCAGTGTGGGAGTTTAGTGATGTAATTGGGAGCAGTGGGTGGAAAAGAATGAAGCTGTTGTGTCATCGTTTAAAAAAGCCTGCCAAGGCATATTTGGGAAGTTTGCAGTAGAGCAGATATCTGAACTCCAAGCCTTAGACTTTTAATGTAGGCCCAACAGGATTATAATGACTTTCTTGTAGTACYGTAAAAAAGTTAGTAAAGGACAAATAGCTAAATTTGCTGTCCTGGCACCACTTCTGTGGGAAATTTTTAAGGACTCTAAAAATAAAAAATTGATTCAATTCCATTGGTACTGATTTAACAACTCTAAAATTCATTTAAAAATTCAACTCAAGTTCAGACATCCGTATCTTAGATTTTATTTGTTTTGCCAAAAAAAMCAAGAATGATTATCTGTATTATAAAAAGCTTGTGAGCTCAATATAAGTAGTTTTAGATTATTTCAGGGTTGGCACTTATAGGAAGAGAGATAGTTATAAGAGTTTAGTGAAATTGTGTCAATCAAGTGCCAGAAAAGTGACCAAATGAGTGTTACATGAACAAATTTTGTTATTATTACACTATATCTAAACTGATTCTGCACACCACATAGACCACCATACCCATGAGATACATATTTCAATATTATGACACAATCAGCGTTAATAAAATGTAACAGAATACAAAATACTATGGTCTTTTTGTATCTACTTCATTCTAACTTTACCAGTAAGTCAGATAAAAACTATTATTCAATAATTTGAAATGCATGTAGCATAAAGTAAAACTACAAGTTTCCTTTTAGTGACTTAGAATTAATGAATTCAAATAAAAGTTTCAAGACAGTGAAACGATATGCCATGGACTTCAAAGGAGCAARATCAATAATGCTATGATTTCAGTTCTGACATTTCAAAGAGGGTAATTCACATTAACTYGTACAACTATGTTCACTGGTAGGAAAGGTACTTGAAAACTCTTTTAGGATCTTTTTTTTCTCCATTAATAATGCAATATAATAAAACTCCTTGACTATTGTATGTCAGTTAAGCAAAGAATTTGAGTCTCAGATCAGTATGCAGTAAACAGAAGTATCTATTTGAATTAGACAAGTGAAAGACCAAGACACATCATGAAATGGTCTATTTACCCYCTGTTACTCCCTTCTTAACTGTGACATATATGCCTGGTAACATAAGGTGCCAATCTACTATTCAATACTGTTAGTCATTTGTCTGGATACTYGGTATTTGAACAAAATGAAGAAAGGATATTGCAATTCTTTCTRCTTTGGCCACATCTACCTTTTCCATCTACCTTAATTTTCTTGAATTATTTGTTTTATAAAAGTTTAATACAGCAACTGTTGCAACTGAATTAAATATAGTATTCTTCAAGTGTTGGGTCATTCTTGTTTAAAAAAAAACAACAAAAAACAACAAAAAATACACTTCTTTGTAAAACTACCTTAAATATTCACAAATACTACTGAGGAAACCCAGTCTTTGGTCAGATCCTGTTACAGCAGATGTTTTATAGCCAGAATTAGAAACCAGATAAACAAATAAAAGTCTTCAGGCAGCTTATGAACTTCAGACAATAAGATGACAACTGGCAAAAAAAAAACATGTAATCAGATAATACCTGTCATGAGGTAGTCAACTATCATGACATAGCAATGGTATAACTGTTTAAGGCTTGTTTTTTTGTAGGGCTCATGAAAGGAAATATATTTGAGTGTGGTTTCAAAGAGAGAATAACAAAAGTTCYGGAGATGTTTGAGGAACATGACTGAAAGTTACTTGATTGAAAATTTAGTATATAAGCARTCGAAGTGGCAGCATGGGCAACTTGTTAAAAGATAGCATTTTGATAGAAAATAAGAATAAGAATTAACTGAATTGAATTTAAATAACTATTGAGATGTTTTTATTTCTTTATTTTAATGAAAAGCAAAGCATCCTTAACAAATTGCTAAACTAAGATGTAAATGTTCTATGCATTATCATATTGTTCATCTCTGAGAAGTGCTCATCCTACTTTACAAAACATTTTTTTCTCTAAGTCCYTGTTTTCTCTTTGGATGGTATGAATTTATGTTGCAGAGGAGTGCAGAGGGATGCACTTCAGTCGTAAGAGAGAAGGAGCAATGTGTTTTATTGCGGTAAGATAGTGATTTAACAAAGTTCAATCGTAAATAAGACAGTGATTTAACAAGGGCCGATGGCAARGTTCACTTAGCTATTTACTGCAYGGAGGACAGGGTCAGATAGAAGTGTCAAGAAGGCCCTTCCATTGAGTCATGAGGTTCAAAATGGACCTCTTTGCTTTCCCAACTCCTTAGAGGAGCCTGGGTGCTTCTGGAACCAAACTTGGTCAACAGTTTATGTCTAAGGATTATGTGCACAATCAATCAGAGATGTAACTTAGCTAAGTTTGCAAAGTTTAGCATACCATTAGTCACTGAGGATCTGTTGTGGGTAAGGAATCTGTCAACCTTGAGGGGTAACCTTGGGAGGCATCCCTGCTCAAGAGGAGATTCTGTGGAGCAGCCAGCTGCCATGCAGGAGAGCTCAGTGGGCTCTGGGCTGCCCCCCCCCCTCGTTTATGGGGTAAGAAGATTGATTCATAGCCATATTTGCATATTAGATGGATTTTAGTTGGTACATGCTAAATTAGCCGCTGCCCATGTGCTGTTGAAGACCTCTCTCTCCATGTGAGAGGTCGAGGGGCAGAAGCGCACTGTACAATTTATAGCAATGTGGAACTCGAACAACTAGAATCAACCAGGTGGAGATCCCYGGCTGTGAAAGAAAACAGCCTGGGTGCATTGCTTATCCTGCCTCGCCAGTGTGTGTCTGGGCCCCGCTCTTCGTCTTAGCTTTACCTTATGCCTTGTTATGCAGAAAAACAGTTTTGCCTCAGCATAAAAAGAAAATAACTTCTACCTGTGACCAAAGCCATCTTATATCTGGCAGTTCAATTTTTGTTTCCTCTCATGGAAGTATTTAAGAGCTAGGTAAAAAGGGGGGAAGATAATCCAGCTGACATTAAATGAAACAGCATGAGGAAAGTAAAGAGGAAGGATGAGGATTCTATCACATTTCGCTGAGCTTTGCGTTCACGTCTTCCCCAGAGGATACCAAGCTATGAAAAATTACCATCAGATAACTGGTTGATCGTATACCACGACATTAGTGATACCTGCTGAGAGCTGTCTAGAAGTTAACTATTTCATAGAGGCAAATATCTAGAGGACACATGCATTTGTAACTGATTTTTTCATGTTTAAAGGGCTCTGCAAACGGAATTTGAGTGATGACTGGGTTACATAGGCTACTTCCCTACAACTGTACTTGGCTGTGTATAATGTTTGCCTTAACACCTAATTTCTCACTTTTGAGATATTACTGACTAGAATGTTCAATGCTATTTTGACACAGAATTGTGAAGACTAAATGTGTTTTCTGTGGCTAGTGATATGCTTAGCACTGATAGAATGAAAATCATTTAACTGCTTTTACTTTCTTTGTTTTGAATTCATTATTCCGGGCTAATATGTGCCAATATGATGTTGACTGGAGATTCTTTTGAAAAGGCTTGCCTCTCATTTAGGCAGCATGAAAGCAACGAGAGGCTGGTCCTTATGGGGTTTTAATTTTTCTTATTGAAAACATTTATTTGGCAAAAGCATCAATTTTCCCTATTTCTTTATTTTTCTACTTTAGTGTTTCTTTCTCATTTTTTTCTGTAACTTTGGTGTGAATACTTAATTTACATAGAGAATTATTTTATTTAGTGAAAAGATTGAAAGCCTTTACTATCTGAAAAACTACTGTTCTCCCTACATGTTGTCCTCTGTGACAAAAAAGTCTTTCAGAGTCCTAAATATTAAATTGAAAAAAAGAAAGTAAAAACAGAAGTTGCATGACACTTTGAAAGCATATGAATATGGAATTCTTCTAGGGGACAAAATAAGAGTTTGATTAACAAAGGAATGTACAAGCTGTTCTTCATTGACATGTCATGGAATGACATTTGGGGTTCAATGCCAGACCCTTACTGCCAGATCCTTATTAAGAAAAAGGGAGGAATTGTATATCTAGGACATTTACTGGGACATKTCCTTTATTAGGATATAGATATACAGTGTAAGGGGGTTCGTCCTTATCACTGAGTGTGGTATATTTGTACATCTGTTATTTAACCATACTGTATTGTAATCTCAAGTTTTGTAGCTGTTTTTTTTTTCAGATTCTTCTAGAACTTGTTCAATCTGGTGGTATAATGATTTATAGAGTTTTGGTCTAAGGTGCAGCTTTACTGACTACTTTGAATTTTTCAATCCTGTTATTGCCTTTAGTGGAAGATAAATTCAAGCTGCTAAGAGATCAGTKTCCATTTGCTTTATATTTCTTGAATATTGTAGAAATGAAACCAATATTGTTCACACTCCATATGTCGTGTCTAACTTTTTAAAGAAAAAAGGAAAAAAGCCTCACACGTTTAGAATAAAAGTTTAAAATCTATCGCTTTACTATCTACAGTATTTTATGACCACTCCCCCAAAACACATACTATTGTTAGCCAACTAATACAAATGTGGCCTTCAATAATTTAACAAACAGACAAAGCGTGTGTTGCGTAGAGCCTGAGGTGCCTTAGCATCAGTAATGCTAAGGGCTTGCTATTTACAGCTCTGCARCTTTTCACCTAAGCTGCAGCAGCAGCAGTGTTTTTCCAGAGCCTATGTGGCAATATTCCCTTGTGCTCTTGTGCTGTTATTCTGGTGCTGTTGGTCTCATGGGCTTGCAACTGCAAACTCCTATTTTATTATTGTTGCTATAGCAGGTTCTCATGGGAACTGACTGCCACTACRACAAGCATCACCCCTTTTCATGCCCCTTCATTTCTTGTTTCATAGACTGTAGTTTATACTAAAGAAAACCAAGCATAGTGCACAACTAAGYGCAGAGTAGTSATTTAAATACTTGATAAATATTAACCAATAGTACATGCACATGGAGACTTAATAGCCAATAAATATGCAACATTAATGTTCCACCAGTTCTAATGGTTTCACAAGCAGAAATAACCAGTAGGAAGTTAGAGTAGGTCCCAATGAAAAGCAGATGATACTAAGCCAAAAGTATGGCTAAAATCATTTTTATTATTGCAGYACTACTGCACTGAGGAGATCCCCAAGGGGAAGATGCCTGTCTGGGACCTTGGACATTGGGGCATTTTCCCCTTCTTTCTGTCCCAGTCTCCTTTATTTCCCCTAAAGTGACTTTCACTGTTAGAGTTGAGGTATGCTGTCAGCTATAGACTCAGTAAATCTTCATACACACGAAGTTGTCTCAACCTCCTTTTTGCACCAACTTTATGCATATTTAGAAAYTGCCAATAATTTCATGAACAAGGGGAGAACATGGAAAACGCTGTATGTATGGTTAATTTTTTTTAACAGCCTCTTAACACGGTTCACAACAGGCAGCTAGTGAACATGGTTCTGGCTGCCCTAAGTAACTGGATATTTTAGTTCAGTATCATAGTTTTTATTCTGTCTGAATAGTTTTGTCTGTTACGCTCCTGAAACAGTAAATCATCTAGCCTCCATAATTTCCCTTCTTGTCACTTGAGAATTTGAACAGGAATATTAGAAACACCCACCTCTTTTGATCAGATCAAAGGATCCTTTAAAAGATTGTATACTGATTTATCACCAGGGAAAGACATGAAAACTCTATAAATTATTTTGTTCTTTAACTTTCTGCATTTTTTCCTCTTTTAATATCTAATAAGATCATGTTTTTATGTAACTTTAAAAAATCTGTGTTCTTATATATCTCATTGACTGATTTGAAACTCATTTTATTGTAATTTATTCAGATATACTTACCTATTATCTTAAGAATATAATTCTGTAATTGATTTATACAATTGCAAAGCTGACTAGGAAGGTAAATTAGCTACTAATTCTGTTATGGAAAGATTTAGTTTCCTGATTATCAAATATTAATCTTCATAGGACATGCACTATACCTTTGCTCCAGAACATGCATTGTCTTTCAGTTGCTTTTACTTGTTTTAAATGTTTGGGGGATTCAAATCCTCCCCATCCCTTTTTCTGTCTGAGTTAAAATTAACACATCTTTCTTCTTGGTCAATGTTGAACAACATAGTATTTGTTTCTTTACCTTTCTGCATTTTTTACAAAGTACTTTCCCCATACTTTCTTGCTCAAAGTCCAGGGAATATTTTCATCAATGTGTTTTCAAGGAGAAATTCTCACTCAAGAACATTTAATTAGATTGGAAGATATGTAAAAATGTACAAAAGCTAGAGTATAACACATTCCTTGTGTACAAAAAATATAGGAAGAACTGTGAAGCTTCCCTTTGKGGGGCAGAGTTAAAAAACAGCCACTAACAAAAATAAAAATGCAACACCAGAAAGAAATTAACCTGTATAGTCAAACAGGACTGCAACTTTTTTTGAATGTAAACACAGAATGCTAAGAGATATTTATGGATATGTCTGTTTATGAGCAGTTAAAAAATCTGCAGGAATAGACAAAGATGCTTTCTTCTATGATGCTCAGAAAGCTGAGGGGACATCATTTTGATCAGTGTGCTAGACAGAAAAAACACTAACAAAAATGCTTCTGAAGATACTGAGTAAAATAACCTATTTCATCTTATATTGTTCTCTCTGTTTTAAACAAGCTATGCTCTTTATAACTAAAAAGGGTTGACTCATGTAATTAGTTTTATTTTGAAAGCAACAACCACAAAATCCTAACTACCAGCTAGTACCTAAGTGAAAATATGATAATAGTACTGGAGCTATCATCCAACACAATGAGTCTTTGGGCAGGAGGAAGCTTTATTTCCCCAGGTTATTGCTTTTCTTTCCCCACAGTTCCCACACCCACCACCCATATTGCTGTCAGGGGGTAGCAGGAGTGGGGAGCTGCCTTACAAGAGAGGGCAAGGCAGGCACCCAAGGTAACTTCACTACAGCCACTTCAGGTCCATCCAGGAAGTGCAATAGGGTCTGCAAGGGACAGAGCCAGAGTGGGTACCCATGAGCTGAGCTGAAGATCCATCCAAAAGACATGGATCCAGGATTCCATGAATGGAATTAAAACTGGAGAGAAAACTACCTGTAACTAGGTCTGTGGACCAAACAAGAAAACCGATCAGACCAGCAAGAGACAAAGTTGAGCCTGCTGACCCAGGCTTGAGCTTAAGTGGAGCCCCCAGGTTCACAGGCAGAGGATGGAGGTGGAGGTCCCAGGCAAATTTGCTTGTGACCAACCAGTGAACCCCTACAATGGAAGATGGCCCTGAGGAGATGGGCAAGGGCAATGTGCAGACGAAGCTCAGGGAAGCGTGCAAGGAGCGACTGACCACAGCTGCTTCAAAGAAAGCTGAATTTACCACAACACAAAGGGAAGTTGAGGGTGGCCTTTGTTTTAGATARATGGCTGTATCTGTTGAGTGGATCAAATGATTGTATCATCGTTGAGTGGATTAACTGGTTGTGCAAATGTTTTATCCCTGAGTTAATCCAAGCAGTATGAATGTCTCCCTGAGTTAGCCAGACTGCAGGATGACGATGAACTATCATAATCCCCCATATCCTGTTTGACACTGCACAAAAACAATAGTCTTTTATGTCAGTTGAGACTGGGGGTGGCTATGGTGTAACTTTAAAAGCTGGTTGGGAACCAAAGAGAAGGAAGTAGACTGTGATAAGAAAAGAAGAAAGAAACACTCACCAGGAGTGTTGTTCTCTTCAAGATGCTTATGACTTGTCATAATTTGCACCACTAGCATTCYGCTTGAGGAGGTTTGAGGTGTCTGCCTTAGGACCCAGAGGTGAGCACCATACCGAAAAAAAAAAAAAGCAATCCATCTTTCATGAATACTTTTGTATTAGATAGCTGAAGGTAGCAATAAGGTCTTCCCTTAGTGTTCCCTTTTCCAGCCTGAATAAACCCAGCTCTCTCAAACAAGATGTTCTTTTTGACCTTTGAAAGTCTTCTTACTTTAGAAAAGGACCATCTCTAACACACAAAAGGAAAATTCCATTGTTCAGGAATTTAATCTAATCACAGATTTTAAAGTGGACTGGATTATAATCCTCCTTATACAACGTTCTGTATAACTCCCTATGTAAAGTCAGCACTTTGGTTATGTTACTTTTGTTTGTGAAAAGCTTTCCCTACATTTCAATAATATGTTTGAAAAGGTATTATTGTATTTCCTGCACTTTACTGTAGCCAATAAAACTGGAAAAGAATATGAGATAAGCTACTCAGTAAACTGTAAAGAGACCTTTTTCAAAACTAGTTATGTAATCACGTACATCATCTGTGCTGTGGAGTGAAAAGTGTCTCTATAGATTAGTTGTCACTGGGATCAGCATAGTCTTGCCTGAGGGCAAAACTCACCTTTTTTTTCTCACCTTTTGTGTTTGTTTGCCAATATAATATTTGATGGTAGAGAGCTGTTAAAACATACCATGGACAGTGAATGAGAGTGGTTTACTGGGCAGAGAAACACACAGACACTCTTCTGATGCACTGTTAAACTGAAGCAGCTATCCTCCTGCACAGACACACACATCCTGTATGTACAGATTCAATCCCTCCTTGAGCTAGTATTTCCTAAAAGTAGAAACTTTCTGTGAACAACTTCTTATTTCAATAAAAGCTTCCTGAATAGACAAAGCTATAGATCTATTTTTCCTTACAGTTTATCAGTAAGCAAGATAAGTTTTTACTTYCAGTTTTTTATGTAGAAATTAACAGTGTTCTAATATAAAGCTGCAAATGTAAAACGTCATTGTGTCTAACTGATATATGGACCGATATGAAGAGAGAGAGTTACTATTACTATTTTATATCTTAAAAATATTTTAACATATGGGTACCAAGATAATATATCTCAGCAAAACAAAATATATTATGTGTGAGATTACCTGGAATCCTTGGAAAGTAAGATGCTATATACATTACAGTGGTTAAAAATATGAAGTCATATCTTTTCCTTTTGATTTGTCCAATAGAAAGATGATACATTCCTTTAATCCAGAATCTGTCAAAATAAGAGGAATTTAAAACATATTTCATTATTTCTCCTGTGCAGGTGAAATCCATCCATTTAGCATCTGAAGGCAGTTAATAATTGGAGAAGGAGCTTGGGGAATTCCTTCCTGCTACCACTCCCAGGAAAGGACTAAGAGGTGAAGATGAATATCACTGAGAAGTAGTCAGTGAATAAGATGAGATAAGTGAGTATCTGAGTATGTCTCAGAGCAAGTAAAATGCTCTTGGGACTCATGTCAACATTAGCCTGCACTTTAACTTAATATTTTTGAAAATACATGTGGAGATGAAAAGTGTAGCTGCAAGTTTAGGGAATAGCAGAGCAGGAGGTATGATGCTCCAACTTCCTCCAGATCTGTTCTGTAATAGTTATATCACCTGCGGACTTGAAGAGACACTCTGCCTGTTTTAAAGGTAGGCAAACCTGGCTTCCACACATTTGACATGGTAGAATTTAGCAACAAAATGGATGTAAATTTCAGACGAAATCTGAGCCTTTCAACATTTATTTCAGGACATATCAACGTTGTAATTGTTTTCCTTTTCCTCGTTTTTCCTTTCCTTGTTTGCATTGTTTTCCTTTTCCTTTTTCTCTGGCACAGTTTTTATTTTATGATGCTGTTGGTTCCCAAGTTTCGATATTRGGTAGAATAGAAACTTAAAAGATAAAATACATACCCATTATGAGCTTTTCCTTCAAATGAATCGTTACCATTTAAGAAATATGTAATTACTCATGATGGCACTGAATCATCAATAATCAGTAATTCATTCACTTMCTTTTAAGGACCAGTCTCCCATTGAAGTTAATGGCTGAACTATCATGGTCAATGAAAATAAAATCAGGTAGACACCTATAGGTAACATGTAGTGYACTATATATTATTGAAAATGCCAAAGGAAAGGGGTACTTTGTTAGACTGCAGATGAGATCATGTTTCAAATCCAAAAAATCCCAGTATAAGCAATTCCAACTGGTACAGCTTTTCCCATTTCCCTGCAGATTAAGTGGTRAGATTGATTACTTCTAGAAACAAAAAGATGTCTGATTCTCCTTGATAATTTAATCTCAAACTCCTGCAAATATTTTTTAAAAAATACTAGTTAGAATTGTGAATTTTGTGATATGAAAACTTATTCAGGAAGAACTGTGAATTTCAATTCATATGAATTGAAGCATTCTAGAAAATAAATTTCTGTTTCCACCAAAATTTCCATCAAAAAATTTAAGGCGCAATAGGAAGTCAGAGATTTGGAAAAGAAAGCCAAGCTTAATATTTTCTTGTCATACAGTTAAGCCATCACTGTTATACAAAACCAGTATCATAGATGTTGAAGTTTCTAGTCATTCAAATTAACTAAAGATTAAATTTGACAAAAGTATAAATGTACTTATTTTCTGTATTTTATCCATTAATCTTTTACTTGAATGTTCTGTATAATTCTTTTACTACATAGATTCAGTATACTTGAAAAGTAAATGCTTCTGAAAGCCAGGTAATGAATATTAAAATGTGCAACAAATCACCTGTTTTGTGTATGACGAAATGTTAAAATAGTTCCTTTTGTGGTGAGTTATTTTTTTCTGGCTGAAAAACTCAATTACATATTCAGTCAGAAAACAGCTCTGATATATTAGCAAACATCAGATCAAATAATTCAAATTTCTTCTATCTCTAAGCAATGTATATCATAAAGGAGAGTTCCTTTAAATGCAATCAATATGTACACACATACACCAAAGAATTAATGAAAATATGTTTCTTCATTTAGGTCATTGCAAGGTTCTCCTTCATTTTTCACATATGAAGCTGGTTCCAAAATACCACTATATTGATTAAAAATAAATAATTATAAAAAATGAATGCCATAATTTAGAAAAACAGTGTATGTTTATAATAAGATGAAGGAATCCAAGATTTTTAAAAGGAATTAAAAGAGAAGATGTATCTGAGAAATGAAATATAGAGGAGTTCTGGTAACACTCACTCTGTGCTTGCTGRATGTAATGGTGACCGTCTTCTCCAAAACATTTTAATCATGTACTATTATTTATGAACAACTATAGCAATAATGTTCTGTCAGGAAGTTATATTTTCCATTACTCTAGACTCTCCTGGCCATTTTATGATCATCTGTGAAATCAGCTGTGTTTGAAAGAAAGCTCTCTGCAGTAAATTTATTTATTGAAAAGTAGAGGCAACCCTTTCTATAACGAAATAAGGATGAGAACATAAAAGGGATAAATTCAGGCAGGAAAAAACCCCACCAGCTAAAGCCACATTTGTTGCTGGTTTAAAATATAAAAATAAAGTCCTTTTTCAATGAGCAAGCTAACAAAACCACATATTTTGGTCCCAGCTAGCTCTGAAGGAATGAACTGAGACAGAGAGAAGGTTGCAAGATAAGTTCATATAGACTGGAAGGCAAAAATGTAGAATAACCAAAACACTAGCAGACATAAGTATTCCAGAATATTTTGGAATACTTTTTTTTTCCAYGCTATCATTTTTTCCTAATACAGCTCTGAAGCTTCCCACAGTTGCATTATAATGAAGTTTGGTTATAGACAGTTCTATGTGATTCTGCATAACTCCTTGTTTCCTTTACTTACCTTTTTTTCCTCCAACGTTTGAAATCTCATAGGAACTCCAGCTGACTTCATTAGAAGCAGGATTCAGCCTCCTAGCCTTACTACATGTATTATGAGAATTATAGAGATTCATATGGGCTAAAGTACCAGGGAATGTGAGTAAATTAAGAGCACTTTTTCACTCTTCTCCTACTTCCACTGAGGCAGAATCGAATGTCCAAGGAAGATATTTCTTTAGCAGATCTGTAAAACTCTGCATGGATGGAAAGTCATTTTTGTTATCTGTTTGGTTGGGTTTTTTTCTCTCTTTCTTTGAATAACTATACTTAAGAGTTACAAACTTTTTCCCCCTAATATTTAACCTAAATAATGTTCAGGAAAGATTAATCCAAATAACTTTTTGCTATATGTCAAATGAATCATACATACTGTAACATTAATACCGAGATTTCTCAAAAGGAGCTATGCAGATTAGATGCTAAGAACTACTGATGAAGTAGCTATGAACATAGTAAAAATAAAAACATAATTAAAAGTATTGTTCACAAAAAGCACAGACYTTTCAGGAATATTTTGGCAGATACTATTAACAGTCCATGGGTTTGGAGCTCAAGTTCTAGAGTGTGTGACAGAGACTGTGCTCTTAATTGTATAACTGGAACATGTCTCCAATGTGCTGTGATTAATAAATCCATACACAAATGCATTAATTTAAAATATATCTTTAAAATAGTATTTAAAAAGATATATATATAAAAATATATATATATATACACACACACATGTTAATCCCTTCTATGGACACAGACTGAAGATTGTCTTCCCAAGGTTAAGATATATTCTGGAAGAGTATAACTCACGAATTCAAAAATATAATTGGATGATACTGCTGAGTATCTGCTCTGCAGCCAAGTCCTAAGTCAATAAATTAGGTTTTTCTCCTATACAAAATGAAAGTGTACATCAGTATGTATTCATATATATAAATATGAAATGTATATATACATATATACATGTACAAACTATATAGATATAGATATATATAAAATATTTATATTTATTTTACATATATATATATAATATTTATCATCCAACATTTTAATCTCACTCCAAAACATTAGTTTTCCTCAAGCTAATTAAATATATTTTAAGAGCATCTGAAAGTTACTGAATCACAGAATGGTTGAGCTTGGAAGGGACCTCTGGAGTTCATCTAGTCCAGTCCCCCCTGCTCAAGCAGGGTCACCTAGAGCATGTTAGACAGGGTTGCATCCAGGCAGGCCTTGAACATCTCCAGAGAAGGAGACTCCACAACCTCTCTGGGCAACCTGGTCCAGTGCTCCGTCACTCTCACAGGGAAGAAATTCCCCCTCACGGTCAGGCAGAACTTCCTGTGCTTCCATTTCTGCCCATTGCCTCTTGTCCTGCCACATGGGACAACTGAAAAGAATTTGTCCCCGTCTCCTTAACACCCTGCCTTCAGGTACTTGTACACATTGATAAGATCCCCCCTCAGTCTTCTCTTCCCAGGTTAAACAGGCCCAGCTCTCGCAGCTGTTCCTCACAGGGCAGGTGCTCCAGCCCTCTGATCATCTTTGTAGTCCCATGCTGGACTCTTTCCAGTAGCTCCATGTCTCTCTTGGACTGGAGAGCCCAGAACTGGACACAGTGCTCGAGATGAGGCCTCCCCAGGGCTGAGTAGAGGGGAAGGATCACCTCGCTCGACCTGCTGGCAAYRCTCTTCCTAATGCACCCCAGGATACCGTTGGCCTTCTTGGCCACAAGGGCACATTGCTGGCTCATGGTCAATCTGTCATCCGCCAGCACTCCCAGATCCTTCTCTGCAGAGCTGCTCTCCAGCAGGTCAGCCCCCAGCCTGTACTGGTGTATGGAGTTATCCCTTCCTAGGTGCAGGACTCTGCGCTGACCCTTGTTGAACCTCATGAGGTTCCTCCCCACCCAACTCTGCAGCCTGTCCAGGTCTTAGCCTCTCCTCCCAGTTTGGCAGAGTGTTGAAAATCTTCCTAAAGTCAAAGTAGATATCATCCACCGCTCTCCCCTCATCTACCCAGCCAGTCATTCCATCATAGAAGGCTATCAGATTGGTTAAGCAGGATTTCCTCTTGGTGAATCCATGCTGGCTGCTCATGAGCACCTTCTTTTCCTCCATATGTCTGGAGGTGACATCCAGGATGAGCTCTTCCAACCCCTTTCCAGGGATGGAGGTGAGGCTGACTGGCCTGTAGTTGCCTGGGTCCTCCTTCTTGCCCTTTTTGAAGACTGGAGTGGCGTTGGCTTTCTCCCAGTCCTCAGGCACCTCTGCTGTTCTCCAKGACCTTTCAAAGATGATGGAAAGCAGCCTGGCAACAACATCCAYCAGCTCCCTCAGCACTCGTGGGTGCATCCCATAGGGGCCCACCTCACTTGAAAGGAAACTAAGAGAGACATAATAGAGAGCAGTATAAGAAGAAAAAGTACAAGAATGAAATACTAGAATATATATTTACTGATGTGAAAATAAGTGATTTAATCAGGGACAAACAAAAAATCTGAAAGAATGGGTAAAATTGAACTCATTTCTCTCAAGTCCCACTTCAGAGTCTGAAACTGTAAACATACATTATTTGGCTAATTCTATTTTAGAGCTTTTTATTTAAGTATTCTCTTTTTTGTTTTGTTTTTTTGAGATTTTTTAAAGGAGTATTTTAAATGTATACTTGCTTTTTGCTTTCATTTTTTTGAAATTTGTTTTCTATTGCTTTTCTCAGACACCACATTCTCTCATCAAGGTATAACTTGCCTCTCACCAAGTTATAACCTGCCACTGCTGTATCATTGCCATCCACTTGTCTTGAAGATTTGTTTTTATTAAACACTCACATAGGACTGAGGACTTTGAACTGCCATAGAAAATGGTTCAAAGGATTATATATGAAAGAGAGGGCAATCTTGATGCGAAAAACAAGGAGAGAAGTACTCATCATTTGAAGACAGATTGAACAGAGATTGAAATATAGATGACAAATCATATATACAAAAAAGGTCCCTCATCTGGCCCCCAGATCCTTAAAATATCCAATGTTATTTTTCTGACTGAATCAGCACTTTATCTGTGTCCTGAGAAATTAGTTTGACAAGTTATTTGAGTTTTCACATACCAGCCGAAATTAAGTAGGTGAAGAATGTTATTTCTTTCTTGTTTGATGTATATTTTTTCAGTCCTTTAAATTTATTAGACTTATCTACCRTTAAGGTGGAAAATACATTATTTATAAAAAGTGAAAAGTACATTATTTATGAAATGATGTACTGGAATTGCTGTAGAATAATTCCCAATACATAAGAAATATTTTTTCTCCCTCCTTCTCCATGGAGGACTCTTCCAGAGCTGGTGAATAACATGGTGGAACGCCCTGGACAAAGAAAATATACCATCAGGGCCAGCGCAAGGCCAGGACATGCAGAGCTCCTGTTTTGGAGGGACTGACTGTTAACATTACTGTTGTCTGCCCTGACACTGATCATGCACCTGATGATAGCAGCAGACAGCCCCACAGGCTGGTCCACTTGCAAGACACTGCTGGTTCATCTCTCACTTCGGCTGAGAAGGAAGAAAAGACAGTTTGCAGATAGAATTTGATCTGTTGCACTCAAAATCCGGTTAAGCACAAAAGGAAGCACTCTGTATTGATGGAGACGAAGAATTTATTGTTAGTTGAATCAATGTTGCAACAGCCTAATAGGCCAAATTGCACAATTAGACAGAAAAGATTCATTCGTAATATTCTCTAAAATATTATACTAAAAGTCCTTCCTGGTAATGAAGGATAAAAAGAAGGTGGAGACAGACACAGAGGTGCACAGGAAAAGGATGAGGGACAGAAGACACAAGTTGTAACATAGGAAATTTTGATAAGATGTTAGGAGGAAAAAAAAATCACAGTGGGAGTGGTAAAACACAGGCTGCCAAGAGAGATTGTGGAATCACCCGTCACTGGAGATATTCAAAACTTGACTTGTCAAGGCCCTGAGCAGCCTGATCTAAGTTATTTCTGTTTTGAGCAGAGGGTTGCACAAGATGACCTTCAGCAGTCTCTTGGAACACAGATTATTCTATGAATCTATTTATGCAGTGCTCATTGCCATAATATCTGATGCATGAAATACTGATTTCAGTGGTAAAATGAACATTTTATGTATCGTACTTATATTTTATAACATTTGATAATCTAAAGAACTGATAATAATATATAAGACATTTAATTTTCAGAGATCTTTATGACAAAGGAATTTCTTTTGATCGGTACATCTTATTTCCTTCACAGTCCCAGTTTCTTGACAAAGACTTTTACTTCTGCTAAGTGCATGTTCTCAAAAATAATTTAAATCAGACTAAATCAAACTACTTCAATAAAACACATAGTGTTAAGAAAGTCTCAGTCTCCATTTGAACCGTTACACATTTTCCCCCAAATCTAAGTGGACTGAGAAGTTCATGGTGCAGCGTTAGCAGATCTGGAAATCTTCCAATCTGTGTTTGTACTTCATCTAGTTATTTCAAGTCACCTATGTAGAAAATAAGTTTCTGAATCCTGGTAACTTTGGGAAATCTTAGAATGCAGAAAATTGGAAATACTGTCTTGTGTTGGAAATACTGCTTTTCCTCTGAGATCTTACAGTGACTATATTGACAAATATTTAAGAGTGATACAGGGGAAAGAAAGAAGTCACTGACTTCAGAGTAGGAGATCATCTACCTTTTTAGAGATTTTTTTCTGTGTCTTTGTAGAGAAGATAAATACAGAAATAATAGTATTGGAAGAAAATAATAAGTCTTCTAGATATGTATTAAAATTAATGGATTTGAAGTGTATCTTGTAAAGGACCTATAAAATTCTGAATTTCACATTCAGGAGATGCATTTTGAACCTTTTATTGCTGCTTAAAGATACTTATTTTTCTTCTTTCAGGATTCATTTCTCAACAGAGCTTTTCTCTAGAAACAACCAGACTATGACAAAACAGACTTAATTCTCTCTCTTGAACTTTTTTAAAAACTAGTGACACAGAATAGTCTCCTAAACTTTGCTAAATCAATCAGTAAAATATAGCTTTATATTTTCTTCTCAAATAGTGAAATAAATCRAAAAAACGTTGTTGGTGGCTCACTAGTTATAAATGATATCTAATCCCACTGAAATAAATGACAACGTTCTYATTGATTTCCATTAGAGTTAGGATATCCTCCAATAATAACAGAAAAATGAAAGTAGTCTACTGAGCTCAACATTTGGTATCAAACAATAAGTTTGAGTTTGATCTTGTTAAACACAGTGAACAAAATAATAACTTGCATAGAATTAGATTTGAAACCGAGATAAATCTCATCAAGTATTGAGGATGCAAGCTGAGGATTTAATTAAAAACTACCTGGACTATCTGGAAATAAAATAAAAAACATTGAAAATTCTAAAGCAATAATAAACCATTATACTCTATCTATAGGTTTCTTCTGCAAATGTATTTTACAGTAATTTAATATTATGAGTCATCTTCCAGTGGAGCCCCATTCATTTTGTTGTGAAGGATTTAGAAGATGAAAAAAATCCTGAGTACTATATCATTATGATATGAAAGAGAAATTACATTTTTGATATTTATGTGTAAGATAAAAATGGTTACAAAAAGTTATCAGTGCCATCCAGTGACCAATAATTTAAAGGGATTTCAAAATTGTGAACTGAAACACCCCTTAAAAGAAGAGACAAAGACCTCCTCTAACCTTGGCTATTTCTGTAAACAGAGTGTGGGAAAGTAATTTGGTAATTCAAGACATCTGGCACCCCAACAGGCACTTACAAATCCCATCTGCAGGTGCAAATGCTTCTCTGCTTTCAAATGACAATGCACGCTAAACTCTGGTGTAAACTCACAGGCAGTTTATGACTTTTTGCCTTGTATAAAGTGTGTGTCATGTGCTGGGCTCAAAGAACAAATTTAATCCTCTTATTCCTTCTTCTCCAAGTCCAGTTCTTAAYTCCTATAACATCCAGTGTTAGTGCTTCAGAAAGCAGTAACAAGCTTTATTTTTACTTTATCTTCCATTTTATTCAGAGCTGTTAACATCATTTGACATCGTTCAGTATCACCAAGTCAAACACAGACCCAGACAGTTGCGATGCACCTAACTCTTGGTGGTAAACACAAACGTTTCTATGTAGCCTATATTTTATATACGATCATATTTTCCATTTGATTTATCTTAGCCATAGATGTTAACAGAATGTACTACCCCTCACCTCAGCTGATAGAAAATTACATCATGGCTCACATAGTTAATTAAAATAATTAATATGATAAAATAAATGATATAAAAGTGATAAATTTAAAAAATATATACTTGTTTCATCTAAGGCTGGTAAGTGTTATAAACCCTGCAACCACAGGGGAGTTTCACACCTTTAGAGGTGGGGGGGGGGCTGTAAATTCCTTCTTCACAAATTAGAATGAGTACACAAAACTTGGGTCCTGTTCCTGTTTCTTGAGATTTCAAAGGAGAATGTGTCTGTTTTTTCTTTTGCAGGTACTTTTTAGGGTAAATTCTATTGACTTTTTATTAAAAAGGACATTTTCCTGATGCAGTACAGATGGAATAGGACTGTCATATGTCCAGTACTCTAGATRTTCTGAGCAGTTCTTAATTAGCAACAGCAATAGTTATACAAAATATCGTAATTCTTTAGAATGCCTACCATAATTATATTCTGATATCTGTTTGAGATCGCTAGCTACTAGAGCAGTTCAAGAAACATATGAAAGAAATAACAGTAATAATGTCAAATTCATCATGAATAATTAAATAGTGGCCAAAAATAGCCTGAAGTATAGTTTTAAAATGACTTCATATGGATATTTGTGACAGCCAGGAGAAAATTAATCACTTTGCCCATTTCTAGTATTTTCTTTTATAACTGTTTTTTTTTTAAACACTCATAGACTAAGGCTAATGGTTTCTTCTTCTGCCTTACAAAGTACTGTCAATGCTGTCAAATATTTTCCCRAGAGAGCTTTATGAAGAGAGGAAAAGTAAAAACAAATCATTTTGATGYTCTTAATGGTTAAATAAAGAGTTTCTGCAAGCCACATTCTATATGCAATATATGTCATTATATACATTTATAAAAGGATCTTAGGAAATAGCATGTGCTTATTCATTATCTGTTGATATAGGCTAAAAAGCTGCTGCTTTATAGAAGCTGTTTTCAGTACAATTTCATCTYTGAGGTAAGCAAGCAGCTAACATTGTATCTAATGAAATGAACTTTAAAAAGCATTAACAAAAATAGGCACAATGTTACTGCCCTTAAAATATCTGTACCTCATACACTAAATCTCTCTGATGTCTTAAAAATCTGTCCAACCCTCTCTGCTGTACTGGCAATCTATCTTTCCTGCAAATTTGTTTCATTAATTCTTTACAACGAAGTTGTGTATTTTACAATCAGTCAATCAAGCTTCTCTATTGGACTCAAATCACTGAAAACAGATGATGAGAAAAAAATGAAATAAACAAAAATTAATCAGCACAAATTCCCTGCTATTTTCTGTGTTCTTCCTTTTAAGTTCACTGCAAAGTTTGTTCAGATGAAGTACCATAAGCAATGTTTGCCCAAAGCCCACTGAAATCATTAAGAGACCTTTCTCTAGATTAAATTGGCTCTTCCTCAGTCTCRCTATTACCTTTGAAGCTATTTACATCACATTTTGTGATCCAAAATCTGTGTAAGTGTCATGACAGTCTCTAAACTGATGCAAAGTAATTGTAATGCTTTAAAAATATCAGTTCAGCTATTGACATCTTTTAATATTGACAAAAGTTTAAATGAAGGTATCTGAAAAGAAAATGGCTAGTTATATTCTGCCGTCATAGTAACAGGGACACATGAAACAAGATCTGACAGTTTAAGTTTAATGAGTGTGTCACTGTTCTGTCTTAATAGAGGAAAATCATCCTATATTGAGTATTTAATTTACCACCAGCAATAAGAGACGGATAACGAAAGTAGAATTCCATCRCTAGTTTTGTGCAGAGGCTTTGGCAATTAGAGCCGCAAATAACAATTCAAATTAGATTTGAGTGGTGGTAAGCCTTGCTAATTTAGATGGGTACAAGCTTAGAAAACACTGTAACCTCAACACAACAGGTTCAGCACTTTATACATTGGACTTTGCATTTTATTTATTACTCTATTTTTCTGGTATCAGTGCCTACCTGTACTTTTTCATGTGTATAATATGTAAAACATAATATATACTGTGCCATTCAGGGAAGGAAGCTGCTGTTGAGAATTTTCAGTATTGTTTTCTCTTTTCTTCTTTGCCTAATATTTTTCTTGATAGATATGATTGTTGCCATCATGATTTTCCCTCATCTTTACTTCTTAAAAAAACACTCACATTTTTATGTCATGTTTTAATTTTGATGTGAAATTGTTCTGTCAAAATATTCAATCAATAAATAAATAATTAAACAGTAAAAATTACATTTCTCATGAAACTGATCATCAGAGTTTTTGTTGTTGTTGTTTTCCAAAAGTCAGAAGTTTTACTTTATTTGAGGTACTYGATAGAAGTAAAGTCTATCCTGTAGATACTAAGATTATTCTCTGCTTTACCCTCCTGCTAAGGCAGAATGCCATAACCATTTGAAGACAAGTAGTAAATAGTCACACACAAAATGAAGTATCTCCATGAGAATATTTTGTCATCATTAGGGCCAATTGCACTTCTACTGAAGTCAGAGGGGTCCTTCCCCTTAAAATGAATGATGAGTTAGGACTTGATGATAATGAAAGGCCCYGGCTCAAGAAGAAGACAAGGAAGCAAAGCTTCCCCTACTTTACTTTCTGAAGGAAAAGARTTATGTAATAATTCAGAGAAATTTGTTTCTGATGGTGTCAAGGTACCAGTAATCAATCATGGGAGTGAGATTTTCTAAGACCGTTATATGTGTCGCAACGTTTCTGAACTAAATCAATGTGTAAATTTACCGTAATCTTTTGCTTTGAGGTGTTAAGATCTGTCATCTCTAAAAACAAGTGTAGTGTTCCCTGCAGTCTGAACTACCTTTGTCAGACGATTTTAGTTCCTGACAGAAATTTACTTACTCAGAACTATCTGAGATGTTCATATTATTGATTAGGATGTATTTTTCGACTTCTATGTAAATCTTGGATGGCAGATAATTAAGAATAGAAGGCTTAAAACTGTAAATAGATGCCTTGCAGTGTTCAAACTCATATCTTCAGGGTGGTCATGCCCATTAAATAATGCGGTTGGAAGTTTGTTGGCTAGGAAGGAGTTTATACAAGTACAGCTAATCTAAATTAAATACAGAAATGTGTGGGGAAAATGGCAGGATATATGTATCTGTAGGTGATCCGGCCAGAAAGAGGTTCATATTTATCAGAGATCTATGTTGRGAAGGCATGTAGGAGGAAATCTTTAGCCAGTAACCATCTCTCAAAACTTAATCTGTTTCTCCACTGTCCCAGATGAGCCAAATTCTGATATGAGTAACTCTTCATCTGATATATTGAAGTAGTTATGTTATCTATAAAAAAGCAGTTTAGATCTGGTTACAGGGCCCAAATGGCCTGTGTGTTCACTTGAGATGTGGAAGACTGAGGTCCCTATCCTTCTGCCAACACATATTTCCATATACAAAAGAAGACAGGGAAGCCTCAAAACTATTAGTTAGAAAATTCATGTGGGGAAACTCTGCTGTTAGTTGTTTCCTAATTAAGTACTCTGCATGCTAATATTAAGAAGATGCAAGTTAATCAGAGGTGTAACCAATACAGACATTTGGCCTGTTGAATTACAGATATATTCTTTTCTCTGGGAATCCTTTCTGAGGGTCTCCGAAGCTTTATCTGGGATTGCACGGAGCCTGGGAGCTTGGTGTGACAACTGCTCTCGTGTGGTTCGGCACATGCAGTTTCCTGCCTGCGGAGGAGAAGCCTCGGAGTAGCAAGCTTGAGGATGACACGGGACAGAGCTGCCAAGGAGGGGTCATGGTGACACGATTTCCCTCCCTTCCCGGTGATATTTTGTGGCATTGTGGGGGTTTTGTGAGACAAAGGAGAGACTGCATTGCTGCACCGCTCCCCGCTGAACCCCTGTGCTCTCGGCAGCGTCTAAGGGGGGATGCAAGTGTCTAATACGACAGGCAGATGCCTGCATCTCGCCCATTTTTCAGTCTCCAGTCTCTCTTTCTCTCATTCCATCTTTCTCAATCACTCATCTCTTTTCTTCACTATCTTCCTATCTCTCACCAGCCTTTAGGATTTTTTGCACTTTTATGAGTTATTTCAAAAATGATAATTGAAAAAGGTGTGTTCATAGAATCATCATAGAATCATCATAGCATCGGTAACGTTGGAAGGGACCTCTGGAGATCATCTAGTCCAATCCCCGTGCTCAAGCAGGGTCACCTAGAGCATGTTTACATTWTTAACATGTAAGTAACATATTTCTTTAATAATCTGATCCTCTGTTTCCATTGCCATCGAAAAAGGTAGTAAAGCAGAATCATATTTTACTTCATTTCTTAAACTGATGAGATTTATCCTCCATTTCATGTTTGGTGGTAGGGAGTTTGATAGTCAAATATTGGTCATGCAGAATGTTCTGCCAAATTAGCCTGTTTCAGAGTGAGTTTCTGCCAATTTTCCCATACAGTGCAGTCACCTTGCTGAATTGCTGTGAAGGAAATAATCTCTAAGATCTTCTTAGAGACATTTTGATAGATAAAAATATTTCATTGTAAACTGGTAAGGGACTAAGTGTGTGATATGCTGTCTGTGATTTTGTTTTCCCAGGCAATATTTTATATCGGCTGGGATTTTCATGGAGTAGTCTCACTCAGCCTTGGGAAGAGTGAGCTACTGTAGTCTAACAGAGACATAAATATGTGTGTGGAGTAAAACAGCGTTTCTGTTACAGAAAAGGTAGAAATTTTGGAAAGAAGCAAAAGTAGGAACACCTTGGTGATGATAACGAGATGAAGTCCTGATATGAAGAGGAGTCAATATCCTTGCCTGAAGTTTTTCACATTTCAGCTAGGTTAAGTGTTAACCAATTTATTTTTTTTTTCATTTTTCTCTTGAGGTATTTTGACATTTCTGTGAGAATAGTAATGTTTTGCATAGTTACATGTTTCTAGTATTTTGATGAAAGAAGAATATTTGGGAGCTCAGAAGCTTTACGTGAGCTTCTATGTATTTGCTGAGTTTTGCAAAAATCAGTGTTCCAGGAAAATGGAGGGGGATGGGCAGGAGGAGAGGAGAATCCAGGAAAAAGGTATGCCATTGATCATCCCATATATCTGAGATGTGTGAAAGGAAAAGAACATATAACTGTTTTTTTCCTGGCTTAGATGTGCACCCCCTATCTTTAGAAAACTAAATTTGTTGAAAATGATTGCTGCTCTAAAAGTCATAGCTTTTGCTTGCAGATGTAAAAAGCTAGTCTGAATCCACAATAGGTTACAGTCATGCCTTATTAATAGGAAAAAGTTTAAAAAACAAAACTGCCCTCACCCAGATAGACAGACATTCTGTTTAAAGGTGTCAGCCCATTCCAGCTGAGTGAGTATAAAATGTTAACTACTGAGGTGATGTTTTCACTGTTGGAGGCCAGCAACTACAGAGAACAATATTGATTCTGATACACTAAGAATATCACTTTTTAAAAAAAGAAATCTCAACCATTTTTGCTTGCATAGTCCTATATGTCTCTTCTGGGTGTTTCCCCTAATCTCACCTCATCTACCCTTTAGTTCTGATAGGAGCATCTGGATTAAAGATTTTTCTTTTGGGAAAGGGAATTTCAAATTATGCTGAATTTCTTCTGGCAACAAGTCAAAAAGCTTTATAAGTTGCATTTGATAACATGACAATGCTGTCAAATAGCATTTAAAATCAGCTGTGAGATAATCACCCAAATGCAATATATTCATTCTACTCATTCAAATGGGTGAAATATATTCTGCCCATTTATACTGAAAATGTGTTGGCTGGAGGAAACTGTTGAGTGTATTGGCAGCATTATTTCGTTGAGAGCTGCATTAAGTTGTGAAGAAAGTCATGCTCAATGAACCCTGTTTTCACTCTGGAAGCCAATATTCCAGAATAAAGTGTCCTGTCCCCTAAAGCCAAACAAACGTGTTTGAAACATGATTTCTTTAAAGCTATGTAATTCATACTTTCTTATTTTAATGGTCCTTCTGTTGAAACATCAGGAGTTGATTAAACTTTAATGCTCTCTGTTAAAGTGAAAGATCTTTTTTTTTCCCCCAGCAGGTGTGACTCCATTTATATGTACTTTTCATGTTAGCTTTCCTCATCATAAAATACAATGCTTTTAAAAGAAATTTTATAATGTCAAGCTCAAATGGAGAAAGACTTTATTCAATGACTATACTAATCAAATTTGTTAGGACTAACTAATTAATGAGTACTTTTTGTTTTGGACGTACAAGTTGAGGGATTTTGCACTCAGCAAACCTGGCAGGTCTGATTTTGTTTATAAATGGAAGAACTAGGGGCAATCATTCTTTGTTCATGTTCACTCTTTTTGCCAGAATTGTMAGTGTTTGAAAACATAGCTGTGTATTTTAAGGAAAAATTCTTAGACTTAATAACAATCTCTATCATCCATCTCTATCTACATAAATCTTACCTCGGGAAATCCTACGTTACATCACATGTACACATAATGACTTGGGAGCTTGATGCACCACGCATTCACTTAACAATATATTTTTAAGATGTTATCTTAACTCCTGCCCACTGGGAACTTGTAGAAACTACTGCACCACTTACAGAAAAATGTACAATCATTTCAAGATACTAACATTAGTCTGTCTGCATTATGTAATGCATTTTGTCTCAAACTGGTGCAACCAAGAGCAATAAAAGCAGAGTAAAAGCAGCTTAGCTGGCAGCTGGTGAACTGCTGTCCTGCGGTAACTCAGCCATGTATCTAAGCTCAGAGACTGGGTTAGTGTCTTCATTCCATCACTGATAAGACTACAAAAATCACAAACATTGATTAGAAGATAAAGATAGTAAACCCTGCATATTAGTGTCAACATGTTTAGCAGGGTTAGGAARTTTTTGCTTGCCTTTTTTTATGGTATGGTATAGAGACATTGCTTCATTCATTTTCACTGTRTCTGGAAAATATCAAACAGATGACAATCTTATCAACATATGCATGAGATGTCTGCATTACTAAAYGGTATGACACAAAAAGATATGGACTGGTGTTTGATTAGCTGCATTCAACAGAACAGGTTTAACCCARTGTAAGTATTTTCTCTTTTGCTAAAACAAGCTGAATATGTTTAAGATAAAAAGCTTGTGATATTGAGTAAGTTATAATCCATACTTATTGTGTGAAACATTTTTCATTTTAAAAGATCCCAAAGTACTATACAATGATATGCAGAAAATGCAGAAATGCAGTCATCTCAGATATACTGTGAAGCAAACCACAAGGACAGTACGAATACACTATGCTTCACCAGGACAAAAACATGGTACAGTCTTAGGAAAGTATTTGAATGCTATTTCTCATTCTGTAAGTTGAGTTCTCCTGGATAATACCTACTGACTGTAAGATATTTCCAAAGACAAGAATTTGTGGAGTTTCTAGACTGCATATGAAGAAAGTCATTTTGCTTTCAAAGAGAGAAACTACTGAAAATATCCTTCTTTCTGTACAAGTGAAAATGCTTGCAGCTGTAAAGCAAAGGGAAATATTCTTTCTTTGATATGACACATAAGAGTTTGGCATTATGCACTGATTGAGGCATCACGAACACATATAGCACTAATGTGGAGTCACCAAATTCTACAGTTATTCAGGTCATAATGCTAAAGGGCTGTAATACCATACATAGTTTTAATATACATTGTGTATATCTACTTACTGTAGGGGATTTTTTTATGTCCTCCTCTGGAAGATAAATATATGCAAAGTAGGTTTTTGTTCCACAACAATTCTCCTCTTTAGTGGTTCATGTTTGCAGTGTGCCCAGAAGCAGTTCCTAGGGAGAAGGACTTATCCACAGCCCTGCTGTTGTCACTTCTCAGATCACTTCTTTAGGGGCAATATCCTTTCATATGACATTGTTAGTAAAAACTTATGTTTTGACCTCACGCAGTTAAAGACTGTCTGTCCAATATAAGGCTGGACAGTGTTAAATTCCAGATCATTCTTTGGCCTATGTTATCATAAGCTCTTGCTTAAGAAGTACTAAAGCCTTCTGGACTCAGTGTCTTTAATTATCCTGCAYTCTTTGGATGCAGTTGTGAATCAGTTGTCCTGGGTGYGTCCAGGATTAAACTCCCTTTTCTGCCATATAAATAATAAATTAAAACAAATTTTAATGGAAGGTATTTCATACCAYAGATCAGAGATATGGAGCTGGATTTTATTTAGCCATAGCAAAAACTTTTTGTAAATGACGATCAATTAAATTGTACAAAACTTTGGCAGATAAGTTGTACCAGTATTGCTAAAGGACATAGTGCAGATATATTGGAGATAGACAACTGACAGCTTATACTAACTCTCAGAGCTTGCTATTGATGACAGTAGGTGAAACAAGGCGTAGTACATTTGGTCTTCAGATCTCGGACTGAGTTTGCAGATTAGTAGCAATRAGTAACAAGAAAAGACCTCTTCATCTTTGTGTGTATAATATGTGTGTGTTTGATTTGGAAATCATGATGATATAATAAATAAATAACGTCAGAATACCATTTTTCAGGATCATTTTTGGAAGTGAGGCTATTCCTGAAGAGTCTTTCTGAAAAAAAACAATGTTTGAAACAGGCAGAATATTGTTTATGTTTTCTTAACTATCTATATGCTTAAGCATTTATTTGGATTTTAGTTCTACCACGATACTGCAGCTAGAAGCTATATAAATGCARGACAAAAGATATTGTCTTGTTTAAAGAGAGCACAAGCTAAGTGATATATATTAAATATTCAGTGTGAATATAGATGCAAGTGCTTCCCAGTCATTGGCATGTATTTTTCACAACACTGTTGGAAGTACATACCAATACTGMTGTCTTCTGAGATATCAAGGATGAAGTAATTCACAAAGTCTCAGCCAAATGAGACTTCCTTAATACCAAATTCATAAATCAATAGTTGACACAGGGTTATTATGGCCTTGCCTTGGCCAGGAGCTGAATAGGATGCAAACAGTGGCTGCATGTGCTGAGCATGGGAGAGCAGGACCGTGGAAACAAAACAGAGTGTAATGAGCAGGGACCAGAGTCACACAGCTGCCCAAGCCTGACTTGGTGCCTGGTCGGGACCAGGGTCAATCTCCTGGGTGCTGTTGCACCAGCTCTTTGGAAAGGTAGGTTAGATGGGTCTTGCTTAATTCTGTGTGTGTGTACATGTGTGCATGCTCATGCAAAGCTTGACACTGCCTCCATTCCATGTTTGGTCCACTAAGTAGATTGAACTTAGAATCACATTATTTGATGTTTCTTTTTCCCCTCRAGTAAGAACTCATTCAGACCTTTAGCTCTGGCTCAGACCAAATTCTTTCTAAACCATGTGAGTGATTTAAAATACTTTGGCTAACTTTTTTCATTCTCTGTGCTTGTTGGATTTCTGTGGATGAGAAGTAGAAATTATTAATTTTTTTGGTATGTGGTATTTTCATGCTAAAAAACACCATCAGAATATTATTTCGAGGTTAAAAATATAATACTCATGAGATTTCAGATTTTTTTTTTTTTAAGGAGTAGAAATTCTCTTGAAGGATTTCATGAAATTTTCTTGATTCTATTTGGCGTCCACTAACAGATAATTTAGCTTAGTTCAGTTTGAATGAAATTTAAATATACAGAACTTTAGCTTCTGGGCTGTAATTTCTACTGAAGTTACTATTGAAACGTTAATTCATTCATCTGATGTAGATGCACATGTACTTGTTCTGTGACAGCATTTTTCAGGCCTTTTTCAGTGACGATAGGCASTATGGATTTTCCTCCAGCTGTCAGCCCTTCTCCCCTTGTAAGACATCAAATAGAAGCAATGGAAAGATTATGGCTAGGAGAATGCAGAGTGGGGACTTCATAACTGAAAATTGTTGGCTCTTGTCAGGAATTATTAGARTGCAGAATTACGATTTAATATTTTGTCTGGATAATATACAGAAGTAGGTGTTTTATAATCTTGGGTTATTTATAGACTCTACTTATTTTTATGAAATTGTATTTTGTATGTGATTAGAATTACCTTTTGTCAGCTAAGGACTTTTATCTGTTCTTGCTTGGATAGTCATAGCCTATCTGACATATATTTGTGCCTTCTGCATGGGGCTGTTGCAGTTTTCTGATGATAGAGTACCCTGAAATCTTTCTTGGTATGCTGGAAATGGTCTAAAATATCCTTTTTTTTTTTTTTTTTTCCTGTCCTCTGTATGGTATTATCCCTTCTCACTCTTTTCTCCTTCTTTTCAAAATTTCACTATATCAGTAAGACATATATACTTACATATCATTACTTTTGAAAATAAAACAATAAAGTATATTTTAATTGAGTTGGTTCATATGACAACTTTTCATTTTTCTTTCTACAGTTTGCAGGAAAAACATACATTTACATAAACACAGAATCCTTGTTCTTGGATGCCCATGTCTCTCTCTGAAAGGTAACACCTTAAATCAAAGGTATAACTAATGATCTTATAARGGCAAATTGTAGCAAAATATCCTGGTCTATAATAGAGTCTTCCACAAAACAAACAAAAATCAATAATAAAACCCTAAAATCAAGCAATTTTATTTTAAGTAACAGTAATATTGAAGCTGAGAACATACAATAATACACGAAGTTGTAGTTGAAGTATGTTGAAGTATGTTGAAGTATGTGCTTCAAATCAATATGGCTGTACTACTACTTTACAGAAATTTTAAGAGGAGTTGTGAAAGATTTGATAAGTTGGACAAATCTCTGCATAGTGTATCATCTGTAACAGCTATATTTTGTATAACACTACAGCTAAAGTGCATATATGTACATGTATTGTTAACAGTTGAATTTTCTTTATTTGAAGTATTTTATGTTGTATGTAYATATAAATATTTACAAAAAACCCTGCAACTTGCTAACTCTCCTAAAAGCTGTTATTTTATATATTTTCACTTCAGAATTTAAAGCATGCTCTCAGAACCATGGTATTTTTAATTATGACATAGACACATATAATATTGTACATTAAAGAATCTTTTGAAAATTTCTAAGACATTTTGTGACGTTATTAGTTACTTCAAAGAATATGTGAAGTACCRTGACACTATCTTGGAGCTCTAGAAATAGTTTCCCTCCCCTTCCAGCGGCGCGCCTCGGAGCAGCGCTGGCGGCGTGAGCGCGCAGCACCAGAGCAGGCAGCCGATACCAGCCAAGCTTTTCTGTGCAACAYTTGCAAGGGTCCTACTGAGGCTTGTCTGCATTGATTTGGACTGCGAACGCATATTACTAGTAACTAGACTAATGATACAGACTGCTAGACTGTTAAAACATTAATTGGACTAACAGCAATTTCTTGTTTTCACGTACGAGTCGTTTTTCCTTCTTGTCCGTAACAATTTTGAGTAACATAGAATGAATAAAGAACACAGTGATTATTGTATTTAGATTAGACAGTGAACAAGCCTAATTAAGATGGATCATGAAATAAAAATATTTACTGCTTTGTCTGTCATATGTCAAGGAGCAATGTATTCTCTGCTATTTGCAAGGGTTGTTCCATAAAATTTATCAATTCCTGAATAAGTGTGTGTGTGAGCTGGWCAGCACTTTTAATAACATCAGAACTGCTCAAGATATATTCAGGTAATGGATAATTGCCTAAAAGTGTAGAAGGAAAGAAATATCATTTTTAAATGTTTTGGAAAAATGAAATATGAAGAGTTTCCATCAGATAGAAAATGGGTCCTAGAATGACAGAGAGCCATATTTTTTGACAAAACTAGAAGATGGGCTGCCAGGTTTGCCAGCTGAGCATTTGCACCTGGCTGACAATATGTTGATGCAGATGGCAGTTAATGCAGCATTTGGCCATRTTACACATTGGCTGCAATAATATTTGTTTGGGGGGGATATTTTAGCCTCATTACATCTGAGGCAAGGTCCATAATGCTAAAGAAATCAATTTGCATAAAAGATCCATCTCTGTGCATCTTTCCTTTCCTGGAAATCACAAAGAAATTCAAAGTAGTCATATTTTGGGTCATGCAGTATTCAGCAATAGATTTTGCAAAACTCAGGTACCTATCAGCCATCTAACTGCAAATATTTGTAAACAACTAGTAAAGTGACTACTTCATATACCAGGAAAGCCTTTGTTTTCAATACAATTAATTTCCTAAGTTAYTGTAAAATAGACAAGYAGTAGAGTTATTGCCCTTGGTTCTTTGTTCTTTTTTTCTAACCAGGTATTATTCTTGGCGTGTTTGTTGTACACCAACTGAAGATTTTTTAGGTTCTTTTTCTATATTTTCTGTTAATAAGCTTGAGTCACAAAATATACTACAAGACTTAAGAGGTCTCTTGTGAAGCCCATGTAATACCTTTTGCTGGCTGACATACAAGACAAATTAAAAAAAATAGATATATGTTAGACTATATCTTAAAGTGTAAGATGATTTCTGAAATATAGAGCGTGAGTGTTTGAGGCATATACAGTGTGGTAAATAGTTTTATCATCAATTTAATATATTGCAGTGAGTAATAATATAGTATATTCTAATTAGAGAAACTGATTCTATTTTTTAGCTTTATTCCGTCAGCTCTTCCTACCATTACCTCAGACAAAATTTCTAATCTGAGAAGAAACTGSTATCTACAGCAGAACCAAAGAGTCAGTAGTGCATACTTTATTTTTAAACTTGGATTACCAACACAGTCTTACTGTCYGTGAAATACCTTGTATGGCAAAATGTTTTGTTCAATAGCATGTCTTAAAGTTAGTTATATGATGGTAGTAGAACTCTGACTAATGTGTTCAGCAGCCCAGCAGAAGAAATATGTGAAAACTTTGCCCCTGTGTACAGTCTCAAAGTGTGGAAAAACATAAAGGTACTTCTCTTTTGGATTTGTACCAAGTACTTGGTTTATTTGGCTCTCTGCCAGAAGTTCCTAAGTTCAGATTCATAAATCAATAAATCAGTGATTTCCTTTTAAGAAGTTTTGAACAGGTTCATTCTCTAGTGAAATCAATGCTTATCACTAACGAACAGAAGTGAAATCTATAGAAACTGTAAATTATAAAAATCAGAAATCCATTTAGATGTCCAGATGAAGATTAACAAAAGCGTAACACAAGGTGTCACTTTAAATTTTGCTGCTATCTTAACTGTGAGATCACCACACTTTAGTGCACTCTCCCCATCAGGTGAGCCCCGTTTACCTCATTGGTCTAGTTCYCTGAGGCCGTAAATTCAATGCCATCTCCCTTTTATCATACAGCGAGTTACCTGAATAAAGTTTGTGAAATTTCTGAAATGTCAGCTACATGCTATATCATTTTCAGTGGTCCTACTGGCAGATGATTTATCCTTCTCCTTCTTGTGCAATTTCTTGCCCTGAAGTAAACCCAGTGGATGCACARCACACAATGCTGGGTGTTTGACAACTGTTTCATATGTCAAACATGAGATGAATTGTCTTTTGCATGTTGCTTCCTGTGTCAGTAGACAAGAACRTCAGTAAATCAAGTCTTAATTGTGCAGGAAATAAGACCACCCCAAAAGTGTTTTGAGATTGTGGGGTTTATGTATCCTACTTCGGCAGGTGTGGCAGTGGGGATTGGCAACTGAGTGAAAAGGTTGAGTACRATAAGAGTGAAAAGCARTAGATTCTTAATCTGTCTAMRGATAATTTATCGGCTAGTTTTCTCCTTCAAGAAAATATGTTTTGATCAAGCATAATAGCTAACTGAAATTGCAACTGAAATTTCTCAGCAGAATTCTAATTAAACTTTAATTAGGATCATTTCAAAGAGGTAAAGCTAAGCCTCCAAAAATTATGGCTGAGACAAAAAAAATCTGAAAATGCAGAAACCAGGGGAAAAGGATTTAAATATTCAATTTTTTACATCCCATGTCAAAAGTCTGTTCACTGAGCTACTGGTTGTTTTATGAATCTGTGTTTTATAAAGTCTTGCAAACAGGTTTCTTCTTGATGCAGAAGGGAAATACTTGCAAATTCCCCCAAAGTTCTGAATATAGAAAAGATTTCTTCACAGACCATATATGAGGTTGTATTTGAACTCATTCAAAACCTGATTCTGAAATTTTACAAATATAATTTAGCTTTTCCTGGCTATAAARTAGCAATATTGCTCTTTGTTTACTTTCAGTTTTGAGGCTGATTTATTGGTTTACTCTTTTAAAGCAATAAAAAAGGAATAATTGAAAAATAAATTTACTCCATTTGTATTCATAGAATTAATTTCATTCAAGCTTTATATGTTTCAATTCTTATTTAGATTTTTAAGATTTTGACAGAATCTGCAATGTTTTTAAAAATGAAATAATCCAAYTTGGGCTGCGTTGAACTGCTAAAGATTTCATAACAAAACATTTTTTTTCATAAAATAACAGCAATAGAAAGATGTTCGTCTTAGCAATGTGACAGTTCATCTTTGATTGCCCAGTGGTTGTATACAGAAGCATAAATAGCTTATTAATAAACTAAATTTCAAGATATATGCCAAGATGTTTAACGCTCAGAAAAAAAAAATTCATTGGTGATAATGAGGTATAATGCAGTAAAAATAAAAGGAAAAATAGATTTTCTTTAAGAACATACATGCTATGATTTATGGAAGTGCTTACTCTTCTTATTAAAAGAAATATTATTAAACATGTCAACTCCTCTCTTCTCCTACAGCCTGAATAAAGAGGTTGGCAATAGGAGGTCAGATATCTAAGTACAAGTATTTTATCCACTGCCGTTCCTCAGGATGGCCGTGGTCCATCCATTCACTGCATAGAAGAATCCAGCGTCCTGCCCAGMATATTCCTTTCTAACAAAAACTTCATCAAATTTGGTCTAGGATTCAAAGCCGATCTTGCTCTCTACTGCATGTCTTACAGAGTCTTATGGGAAATATTTCTTCTTCTCATGTTAGTAAATCAGCTGCAGTGAGATCAATGCAATCACTACAAARCCAGTATAGATTAGAAGACATTGTWTCTCAAAAAGGTTTGTAATTTTTGTTTGGCAACTTTATCCTATTGACTATTAGTCAGTATGTTATCATAACGATAACCGGAATCATTTTTACTTGTTATCTTCATTGATTTATGGCATAAAGAGAGACATTTCTCAAATGTTAYCTATTGAAGAAAACAAAATAAGGCRAAATATAATAAATATAAATTACTCAAATATTAAAACTATCAAWAATGTTAATCTGAATTACTACCCTTCAAACTGCACAGACACTAAGCATAGAAAATATATAAAAGTTTCTCACTGAAAAAAAAGTCTCAAAAAAATCTGTTAAGTTATATAGCATGTTTAAAATATCTTTTTTGATTCAAATGCTTTCCTAAATTTTCAGATCTTAGATTTTTTCCTATTAARAAGCAGTGACAGATTTGAGCATCTGTGATACAATTCTGTTTATTTGCAGGAAAGCATAAATGCAGGGGGGTTTTGAGCACAGCTATAGCAAATAACAAGGACAACATTTAACTCCTTCCATTGCTTGATTAGTTGAAAAGCTCACATGACGGACTCTGATTTATGTCGTCCTTTCCTGAGAGCTGGTTCTTACATCTGCACAAATATTTTTCTCTATCTGTGATRTTGTACATCTAGCCAAACACATCTTTTCTCTAAATACTATGCTGATGAATCTCTTTTCTCAGACTCTTTAATTTCTGAAAACTTGTCTTTTCATATAGTTGGATATATGTATGCATTGTGTGTTTCAACATGGTTTAAACAATTTAGGATAGGAACAACTGCTGTTTTATTGAGGACTATGCTGTCCTKTTAGATCAAAATTGTACAACTAGGGGAGAGTAGAGATGCTAGCTACTACAAATTTATTGACTTTTTAAAGTCAATAATATTTTCTTGCTTGGAACTTTGACATATATAAAATATATGAGTTGAATTTTTCAATACTAGATATTTTGTATTTCCTGAAGTATTTCAGCCCGTTCATAATGTGTTTATATAAACGAGTCTGGAAAATTATTTGGTTCTGATCACTATTTCTTGAAAGTATGTCCATTACATACAGTCTGCTAGTTTCTAAAACTTTGTGAAAGGTTTATTATTATTATGAAAATATCTCCATCTGACACAAAAGAAAACTTAAGATCACTTCAGTAATGTACATCATTCAGCACCAAAAAGACAAAAATGTTAGAATTAAAACTGTCTATGCAATTTTAATTTGGCAGATTGTTCAATGGGTCATGATTGCATTTTAAATTATTTGATGATATATTTATTTTGACAATTATAGTGCATGCAGCTTTTGGATGAATCATGGATGGGTAGTAAGAGAGATTAACACATACTGAATATATCACTTTTGAAAAACTTGAAGGTGAACTGTGAATGAAACTAGAAATTACAGAAAAATGAAAGGAAGTTGATAGTTTCACTCCATGAAAGTGAAATTGGCTCATTTTTTACTTTAATAAGGAAAATTTCCAGTATTGAGATGTTTCTTTTTTTGTCCTGTTTGTYCAGCTTGAGATCCTGGATTCTCAACTACAAAAGTTCTGAGCATCTGTTCCATAGCAGAAGACTGTAAATGTTGTGATTTATATATAAATAAAAGACAATGTTGAATATGTTAAATATACAGTCCTACTGGGCATCAAAAWTGTTGGTTACATTTCACCTTGATATCTTGTCAAATTTTGCTATGATTGACTATTATAATAAAAGATACTAACATTGTTTTCTCTCATAGGCAAACACTCAAAACGAACAAAAAAAAATGAATCAACATTTCTGTAAAACATGAATACTGATAACACTTTTAAGTGGTGCTAAATCTGTTGTCAGTGAAGGATTTTGATTRTAAATAAAGCAAGATAGCTTAGCGAATAATGACTACAAAAGTGAATATTGAATATTAAGAGAACACCATCTGTCCTGAGAACTGAATGAGGAACAGTCTATGGGAAAAGTAATATGTGATCATATCCTCAAAGGGCTATAATATGCACACTCATAAAAGCTGCATTAAATTTGCACAAGAATTCTGCATGTTGCTTTTCCCTAATTTTCTATATTTCAGTGTGATCTTTGTGATGTTCTTCATAATCTGAAGTTTATATGATAAGCAAATGGTAAAACAAGCGAAAGTCCAGAAAAGCCTTGACATCTCTAGAATCTGGACTCGATCCAGAATCCAGCCATATGTAGGCAAATACAATTAGAAATTCTTTATAATCTACTGCCAGTATTGATCAGTATTGTCCTCCATGGTGCATATCTAGATGTAKCTCTTTCAAGATGATGACTTTAATACTACTTATGGTAATAAGAAGAGAATATTTATTTAATAAAAGAAGTGAACTTTAAAATAAAAGCTCCAGCTCAAGAAGTGTCATACACTTTCTTTGTAATGAGAGAACAAATRTAAAGAATCTTTTGGATTCTCTGCAGACAGCCTACAGAAGGACATATTGCCATGTACTGGCAAAAATAAGTTTTATCTAGATTTATCAAAGATTCTTGCAAAAATAAGAATATATAAAAATACTCACAACTTGATCAGTAACTCTGTCTTTCATGAAGCAACAGGTAAAATCTAATATGTTAAAAGTTTTCAGGCCTCTAGTATTCAAGTAAGAGTGCTTGCCTGTGAGGCATATCTGAAAAATGGGCTAAAAATTTATTCAACATTACATGTTTCTTGTTCATTYGTTGCTATTTGAGTTTCCCTGTGGTTTTCATTGAAAGGGATAGCTCAGACTCAGTGAGACAAAGACCCCCTCAGGAATTAAAGATTTTTTCTCTTTTTTGGAAATTGTCTATATGGTCTATACACTAAATTTTGTATGTTAATGTCCCAGACCAATAATATAATGTTGACATATTTATGTAAATCACAGCTCTGTCCTACAACCCCACTCTGCAATACTGTTATATTCCAGCTATTTTCCTCTGCAAGAYTATTATCTGAAGACTGTTGCACCTGAATACAGTTTAAAATTCTAAAGCATCTGCTCAAAATCAGTCTTCCCTGGATCATTCTGAAGACAGGATAAGGAGTGAGAAGATACATTATCTACCCACCCTCTTTAGGTGTGGTGAGTGCTACCACTGGGGAACTAAGGATCTAGCAATGCATTAGTAATTACAAATTTGAAGAAAAAGCACTTGCAGACATATACAGTATTTATATTTCTTTCAGCATGTTTCAGAACTTGACGAACAGCCATGTTACATCTAGAAAGAAARATAATAGAAAGCTGAGGATAATTCGTAACAGTCCTGATGGTTCCAAAGAGGTTTTGCTCAAGCTAGAAAGGTTAAGTTTTGTTTTCCATTTCTTTACATAAAAGACTATCCAGTAAGAAGAGAAAGAACTGTATGACAGAGATGTGTGATTTCTCTGTGGACATGATCAGTGTGACAACTGATTCAGGAATTGTCCTCCACTTTCAGTGCATGCGTTTTTTAAATGTCTGGTTTAGCTGCTATATTTACAGTATACTAAATAAGGTTCCTCACTATCTTACTACGAATGAATTGTTGTTTTCCTTGCTCTCCACACTTTTATTGAAAAAAAAAAACACGCTTGGACTGGAGGGAGATAAATTAAGTGTTTTTAATGTAGTTTTTAAATCTTTTCTTTAACCTTTTCTTTAGGGGTTCCTCTACCTCTCCTCTTCTCCTCAAGGGACAGTAGAAAACCTTTCACTTTGTATTTAAAAAGCCTCTCTATAKTCTATTTTTCACACACAAACCACAGCTTTTCATGCTGGCAAGGAGGTTAAAATATCATGACATTTTCTTGGAAAAACTACATCTTCTATATTGGATGCATTAGATGAAGCAGTGTTGCTTCTGCTGACTTCCATGGCAAGGCTTCCATGAGACCTGACGAAGAGGGAGCAGACTCGGGTTAAATACAAAGGACCAGTTTCTGTGCTAATATAAATCTGAGCAACTCCAGTGTATTCAACAGGGTTGAATTCTCCACTGAAATCCTAACTACATGTGTCAGGACCTTMCAGAAGAGGAGAGAAATCGATGTCTAAGCTTAAGAGGAGAATTTAAATAGCTCAGCAAAAGGTAGACCTTTTAGTACCATCTAATTCCCAGCATGGTTTGGAAATTAACACTGGCCATGCACCATTCCCAATGTAGCCCAGTTGCGATACTGCTCTTCTGGAGGAAGAGAGAACTGAACAGTATGCATGAAGGCTAATCCACGGGATATTTTTTTTCCAGAGGGGCATTCTGGAATTGCTTATTAGACATAGCCACTATGATCCTTTTATATATATGTTCTTCATATTATTCCGTAAATACATCATCTTTGCTCTTTTCTGGTAATAATATTTGTAAAAAAAATGTACTTTTTAAGCATTTCAGAGATTTTATCTCACAGTAAGTCAAATTTGTGTAGATTACAGTTTCATAATGAATATACTGATCAGTTCATCTCAATGCATCATGATTAACATGTCTCAGTAGTGACCTGGACTTGATTCGATTGCCTAAACATAGATGTACCTTAAGATGTATATCCATATGATAGATATGACACAAAAGCTATAGATACCTCATGCTGTTCTGAATTAAGTTGATGCAGGATACTGTACAACATCTCAAATGGTACTAGATGCCTGTGCTTGGATAAGTGAATTGTACCTCTTGATAACACAATTGCAATTCAATTAATCAAATATTGATGCCTACTTTAAGGTTAACTGAATGTCTCCTTAGACCCTATTAACTGTATTGACTAGCTGACCGTGATAGGAGCTTGGGTACCATACGTAGACACCAAAAGTCTTAATCTGGAGCCAAATATTAGGTATGAGCTGATCTGTTTTAGGTGYTCCTGCACGTGCTATTAAACCACAGTGAACATAAGCTAATATGTTTTCATGCAGGATTTAATAAAAAGATTTAAAGTAAATTATGTGATGTTGCGTTTTCTGTGAGTTGAGAGCAKGTACATGTGCTATGACAACTTGAATGTGAATTAGTGTCCTTAATGTTCTCAAAACAGCATGTAAATAGGATTTCAGTAGATTTATATTGGCCTTCTGTGTAATAAATGAATTTTAGGAAAAATAACAGTACTTCTCACTTTCATACTAAAATACAGTTTATGCAAGAATCTTAGAACAATTGCAAATAGTAATTAATTAATCAGCCAGTTCCTGCACAGTTTTCATCTACCGCTTGTTAAATCACATAATTTGGGGATTTTTGCAAATTCCTTTCAGTCTCCAGAACAGGATTCTGCTCACAATTGCTCAGTTATAATTCAAAAGGAATTCCACTGACAATTATACTTTCTACTGTTTAATGGCTCATCTGTGTGTTATTGACTTCTATGCTCAGCAATGAGATAAGGAAAAGAGAGTCACAGTACAGCGGTACACACTATGCAGTACATAAAAATCTAAGTTAATAATATTAATTTTGCATAAATATGAAGAAAGAAGCCTGTCCTCTGATAGTTACATTACTTATAGCTTAGACATGCACATAGGCAAAACAAAAACTGAAAGAATGTGAAAAGATCTTCTTGAGTCAAATCTGAACGAAATCAGCAAATGAAGATTACCTATTCCTGGGCGGTACCCTCAGGAAATTGTTTTTAAAATAATTGTGCTGGTTTGCACAAGCTACAGGCTCAGATGTCTTGTATATCATTGTATTTTTATGACATCTGGGAATAGGTTTTCAAATTCTTGGACACTTATGGTCGTGGGTAGGCTTGAATGAGTTGACCTGAATTTGCATTCGCACGTTATTCAAATAATTGCCCATAAGACAGGTATGTCTTCCAAAATTTAGATCCCTTAATTTATTAATTCAGATCCTTAGATTCTAAAAAGAGACTAAGATAGAGATCTGGCTCCTGCAATGCATTTCATGCAAGTGTTCCATTGCACTCAACATTTTGTAATGGCCAATATGTGTGCAGGCAACACAGCTTACACACGGAGTTAAGAATTTGTTGTTCGTCTAATTAAAAGTCTTATCAATATCATCAAAATGCAACAAGGAATTTTTTATTAATCCAGGTACAATAAAGCTACACAGAAAAAGTCTCGCTTACAATCTGGATAAAGTTGTTAGATAAAAGCTTCTTAGTATCCACAAGTTTTATTTGATGTTACGTCACCCCTTTTAATGTTCCTCTGGGTCCTAAGGTCAGTGGTGCCAGTGCCCCCAGGAGGTTTGGAGCAAGTCATCAGAGCCCAGAGCTCTTCACCAGGAGAAGCTTGATAGTGGTGATGGGGACATTTCCTTCCTGGTTTCTGGTACACTTCGGATTCTCAGCTTCCTTCTCTTTGGTGCCCAGTTGAAGTTTGACTATCTTCATTTGTTAGCTATCAAAGTTACACGATAGCCTCTCCCACCCCAGTCAACATAAAGGCTATTGTTTGTATCTGAGTGACTACATAGGTTTGCTATACCTTTATTATATTTGGTGTTTAGAGAGCTAAGCTAAAACAAGTTAGGCAATAGACATCTAGCTGCTGGACACTTCTTATTGAAGCTGAGACAAGCTAAAAACATGACAAGCCCAGACAAATCCTCTTAGGTCAATACAAAGCCTAGGGTACCAGTAACGGCAAAAAGAGTATTTACTGAGCTGCAGTAGTTTATGCCTGAGCTTTCCATGAAATCACTGGAGAAAATTTGGTGATTCAGAAGGATGATCCTCAGTATATGAAGAAAATCGGGTATATCTGAGAGATGATCCACAAAAATCTATGCTTTGTGCAGTCAAATAGAAAATGGGACTGCAACTCCCTGGGGTGCTAGGCTTTGTTTCTACAGAGCCTTACTATAGTTTGGACCATTTTGCAAAGAAGGCCCTAGGTTCACTGTACTAAACTATTTATAGAGATAAAACTTATTAACAGTGAAACTGATTGAAAATACAAGTAACCATATTTAAAGAAGATATGCCTGGAACCCAATCTTAATTCCTCTAAAGTCAAAAGTCAAGTTTTCAGCCTACATAAACCAGCTCTTTCTCTCAGATTATCATAAATAACTTTCTATGGAACTTTTCAGAGCTCCTGCCTCTCTATTAACTGAATAAGAGACAGAAATATTTATTTTTTGTAATGCTGTTTTACCTTTCTTTTCTTCCCTATCTTCACAACAAGATCCCTAAAATGTAGGTTGGCACCTAAAATGTAGGTGCTTCAGCCAAGTCACTACCTAAGGCAAGTTCACTGTGCCCTGGCTAGGGAGTTATCCTGGAGATTTATTGCTCAAAATCATACTTATTGTTAATAAAATGGAATCCCTCTGAATTTTACAGTCTAACTAGCAATATCAATCTGCCTATTTGCTGCAGCTTGGTCATTCTACTTTCTTTTTGTTTTTTTTCTTGATTTTCAGCATTTCTRTGGTTTCAAAACTTGGTATAAAGACATTAGCTAATTTTTTTTCTTATGCAATATTTCTGTGTTACAAGACACTAAGTCAATTGATATTTTTTTCTTGATTTTTTTTTAGATTATTTTTGTTAAAAAAAAAACAGAAAATCAGCTACAGTTGTTCGGTAAACAGGATTCTTAGATGAAGTGGGGAAGGAGCCATTTATTTCTCATATACAATTTCTCCTCTTTATAGGGAAGGCTTCTCAGACTGCTTGAAGTTTACTCTTCTAATCACTTCAAATTTTAGTCTCTGATTGAAACTATTATATAAACTTATAGGCACTCCTGATGTGTCCTCTTCACGTATATACAAAGTTTCTGTAAGAATTAAATGAATTGTATTTTGGTTTTCTATTAGTTGTCTCAAAACCTCTCCTGGTTTTAAGTGCCTTAGGCACTTCAGCTTCATCAGCTCRCGGAAAGATTGCAGAAATTTCCTTTTGTTGTAAACGTTCTCTCATCTTTGTCAGAGTTAATGAGGTTAGAGTCTGATAAGTCTCCAGTGTGGTAAACTATATATAGTTTAAACTGCAAAAAAACTGAGCTCTCACAGAAATACTTGCACATAAAAGCTTGTGAGGTGAGACTGGGTACTCTGCTCTGCTCTGTCTCACAGTCTACAGAAGCGCCCAGAATCGGTATGTCATGGACAGCTCAAACCCATCCCTTATAACCCTGGCCCTGTGTCTGTCAGATCTCATATGCTATAATGTTTCAGAGAAGGTCTGATTAAGCAGTCTCTCATCCGGCTGCTTTACTGCCTTTGCCAGAGGCAGCATTCCCAAGTTATAGCATGGACACTTAAGAGTCCTTTACGTAGTTAGAGGTAAGGGTGAGAATCTTATTCCTGAGTTGCCAAAGTCAGTTGATGTGAACCAGTTGTCCGTAAAAGGATTTTGTGTACGTGTGCGCAAGATTTTCTTTGTGCAAGCAAAGAAACACTGTGCGCACGTTAGCTTTCTGCAGTGCGTGCTGGTTTCTGCTTTGTACAGAAGTCCCGGCGTGATAATGTTACACACAAACCACCAATAGATAAATCACATTATCTTCTCAAATCRTTGTCAGATTGGACCACAGAACTGAATTTTCCAGTTTTATAAAATAGAATAGTTTTAGATATTGTTTGAATCGAATATCTTACTGCATTGCCAGTTGAAACTTCAAACAAGTACATTCAGGAACACACACAGGCAACTAGCCAGCTCTCCCTGCAGCATGGAAAATGGGAAAAAGATCGTTATTGCCCTTCACCTTATTTTGTCAGATAACACATGCTCCTAGATCAATGGATGGTATTGGCAGGATTGTACATTGCAGAACTTTGTAATAGAATCAGAAGGTTTGAATGATCTGAATAGTTATCTCAGTTCATCGGGAATGAGGGAGAAACTGTTTCTGAACAAGCTGTGGAAAGACTAAGATCTAATAATAATTTTTTATACGAAAAATTTTGAAAAACAGTTGATCAAAATATTCAGAACTCAACTTGACAAGTCCCTAAATGACCTGATCTGACTGGACCTACTCAGAGCCAGGAGCAGACCAGATGGTCTCTGGGAGCCTGCCCCGACCTACATCATGCTCTGATTCTGTGTTCTAAAGAACATGGTTTTCCCCTAGTCATAGTGTCATTGTTAAAGCCATGTTGTTGGTTTGCTTCTCTCATGAAAAGATTGACATTAAAATCCACTTCCTAAACCTATCGGGAAACTCAATTATTCTTCCCCTCCTCCATAAGTTTTCATCTTGCCATTAATTAAAGGTAAAGTTATTCCCTTGCTCAACCTGCTATTTCTCACTGACCCATGATAGATGTTTAATGTTCTCTAAAGACATATTTCATTCTGTTTTTATGACTACTGATTTTATAAAAATTCAYTGGTCTTTAATTTTGTTAAATTTGAAACTTATAGTTAGGAAGGGACCCTGAGAAAACAATGGCATGTTAGAGATGATTATTAGTTAATAATTACATAACATTTTCATATTTTTTTACAGAATGTCTTTTTTGGCTCTGTGCATGCTATTCTTGCCTCATTGCTTTACGTTCTGGTTTCTGCTAGGCTCCCATGAATTAGGTATACGTGAACGATTGCAGGACATGGAAGTCAATTGAATACTGAACCTAACTGTACACACCTCCTGCTAAAGTCAAAGCCTTTCAAAAAATTTCAAAAAAACACTCTGCTTTAAAGAGAAGGAAGCTCCTTATCTTCTTTACTCTCTCTTTTGCTTATTGAGGATTTCTGATACTACTGTTCCTGTAAAGCTGCAGYATAGTCTACGTACACTGTAACTCTCTGTATTTATATTTTTAGRCAATTATTTTATAATAGATAGTCAAAATTTTTTTTCCATTTAAGTAAACTTGATCACATCATGGGGCAAGAGAATGAGCTCAGTGAACTCTGAAGARGTCTTCCATTTCTACTTCTGCAAGTCTCTAATTCTTTCTTATATACATGAACTAAATAGGACAGAATTTTAAATAAATGTTTGTGTGATATTAATTTCAGATTTTTAGCAGTTGTTTTTTGCATTCATTTTTTGTTTCCTCATAATGAAACCTGAGGMTCATTACTCTGATCTCAGTGTTTTAATGTGTGCTTTACCACATCAGCTGTAGCCCAAGCCTGTGTTATGACTTTGCTAAGATATTTATATTTTAAAGATTCTGTGGCTTAACTATTCAGAACAGACTTAGATATGTGTTTCGTATACAGCATTCTGGTTGGTGATATGCTTCATAAGAAATAGTATGAACTTCATTAGGAAAATGATAATTATTGTGTACACTCTCTTGTCATTCCTTGTATTTCTTTAACAGAGTTTGATAGTAGCTTTAATACTGGTGGCCGTCTTTATTTGCGTGGCAATGTAACTCTCAAGTAGTATCAAAAACATTAAGACATAAACTTTCTTGCAGATTTGCTAGACTCATTCCAAATGTTTTTGATGAAAAGTAATTATTAAAGAATAAATCGGTATTCTCATTTATATTGCAACATGAAAACAAATTAAAGAGCAGTGTAAAGCAACTTCACACAAACACCTGCTGTCAAATGCTCTATATAAAGATCAAAGATCATTTAGCTGAAAATCTTGTTACGTCTTCCCCACATGAACACTTGGAATGTAAACCTAATGCATAAAATATCTCATCTGGAATGAGGATATGAAAATATCAACAAGGTGTCAAGGGGAACAATTCTGTTTTGAGATTTTTTTCCCTTTTTTGCTTTTAATACAATATGAAGACAAGAAACCTAAAACTAAGCATCGTTAAAAAAACAGAATTTTGGAGAGGAGAAAAGAAMTGAGGGACATTTTTCTATTGTGTCATATGGTATGCTAGTCAAACTGTGCAATTTTTGTATGCTTTACGTAGTATCCCTTACAGTTGTTCTTTCAGTGACAATATTTGAGGTCCTCAATCATTTGGTATGGTCTTTGTTAAAATATCATAAATTTTATTATGTGTTTGGTTATTTGATAACTCATGAACGAGTACATCAATAATCACCTCAGATCTCAAAGAGGAGCACTCAAGAGGCTGCCAAGGTAGAGGTCCCCAAACAGTGATGAATAGGCTAATACTGAAAAAAATGAAAAATAAATAAATGAAAGCAGTCTTGAACTTTGCACACATGTACTTCCAAAATTAATATGCATATAATTCTGTAACAACACAGATCTTTGAATGGAATCATAAGCACTTTTGTGTGTAAACACGCAATTTCTGAGTTTGATCCCATTAGAAATTATAACTGCATACTGATTTTCTGTAATCATATGTAATTATATTTCCATAGATGGAAATTACAAATGTGTTACATATAAAATATGTTATTACAAAGAAAAGATTCAATTTTAATGAACTTGGGTTTCATGAATGATATACTGCCCTTTCATACATTTGCTAAATCTATTTGAAGTATACTAGAAGTGCGCTACTTTCCCATAAGGGCATTCAGGCATGAAATAGAATCATGCATTTTTAAGCACATTGCTTTCTAACAAATTTATTTCAGAATATGCACATAATTAGAGTCACATTTCTGCATAAAAGTACGTATTATATCATTATTTGTCAACCATTGCTTTGTAAACCAGATGTGCCATCTCAAGATGTGCACCTCGAAATTTTATAAGGGCTCAAAAAAGGGAAGAGGAATTTGAAAGTGAGATATTTTATTGGCCAGCATGAGGTCATACACTGATCATAAGGCCATGCCGATACTAACATTTTTTTTTCTGTATGTTGCTAGAAATTTAGGAACAACTAGAATCGTACCATTGCATATCAGATAAGATGTTGCGTTTGTCTTGTTCTGGTGACGTGAACTTATCAAGACTTCAATGTGTTTTTTTTTTTTTTTTTTCTGAAGCTCTGTTACACAGCAGATGGGATGTCTAACATCCTTTTCTATTTAAAACATGCGAGTACTAATCAACAAGAGGGTTTAGAATGTTAAACCAGCCAGCCATAAGAAATGTGTCACACAGTTTGCTGTCATCCTAATTAATTAGATAGCATTATTTGTTGTCCCCAATGAACTCAGATGAGCTCAATGACTGATAATAGCTTCATTCTTTTCAGGGATTTTCTCTGAATTTTATTCACTTTGATTTAAGAGAGAATAAATAAAGAGGGCAAAAAAAACCAACCCACCACTAAGTAGGGTTATTTAGAAGCACATACTTGTGACATTAATATGAGCGAACATTTGGCCTGTTACTAAGGTCATTTTAATTTTAAATCTTCCAGGCAAGTGTTTCTTGAATAATTACTATTTCATTAATTATCTCACACTTTTCTAACATATTTCTGGACATGTTTTGTAATAGAATTCTTGCCCTTCATACTCTAGAAAGGTTCAATAAAATTATGTGAGCATCACTTATAATATAATACAAATATAATCTAAGGGTTAACATAATATAAAAGTCTTCAAATCAATGCCAATTTTGTGCCTTTAATACTCAGATTTACACCATTACAAATAGACAGGATAAATAAAAAAATTAAATRACAAGATTTTGACAGAGTACTAATATTACAGAGGTCTAATCTTGCAATATTTGTCTATCTCTTGGTGACCATAACAAAAACTGAAAATGGGTCAAGAAAAGAACTAGAGGTAATATAAAAAATAATGGTACTTTAATATGGAGAATGGCTTTTTTTTCACTGCTACTGCTTATTTAAGTTCCACAGTTTCTAGTAAAAATATAGGACTTAAGTATGGGATTAAATTTCTTAGTGGAAGACGGGTCAGAGAATTAAATAGGCTGCCTGTTACTGGAGATGTATCTATCTACATTTACAGAAATGATAGTCATTATTTTCTTTAAAATAAATATACTATTTATGGATTTCCAGGTTCTAAGGAGTAAGTGACGCACTATTTTTGTATGTATATGTAATATCATAACACCATTTTCTTCTGTTTTGCATTTATGGAAAAATTAAAATTTGTAAATTCCCACAGCTTTTAACTAACAAATGTACACTCTGGTGCACTTTCAAATACTGAAATCCTGCCTAAACCATCAGAATGCCAAGGAAGAGTTAAATCAACTGATATTCTCTCTGATAGTAGCTTCTACATCTATTTAGCAAATGTGAAGAAAATGAGCACGAGAAACAGAGCAAATATCTTTCTGAAGCGGGCTGCATTTAGACAGCTGCAGTTCACACTCTTTAATGAATCATTCCTCTATAGAGAGTTCAGTCTTACACATCATCAAATGGCACTGTTCTGTAAAGCATCCATGAAGAAGTACTTATTCTTGTTTAATGTGCTTGATGGTTTCATTGGGTTTTGCTGGTAGAAGAAATGCCTCCTGCTCAGGATTTTATTGAGTAGTATTTCAGTTTCCTCTTTTTCAGGCTGAAGAATAGTAGCCTATTTCATCTGTTCTCATATAGATGGATTTCATTTTTCTGACATCTAGTCGGTTTTCTCTATACCCTTCTTCTTCTATGCTTGGTTTGGGGATCAAATATTGAAAATTTTATAGAGCGTTCAATCTGAAGGCACACTTATCTTTAATGAGTTCTTCAAACTCTTCTTCAAATTTTTTTGCTTATTTTTTGCAAGTTTTGTTTGCCCTATATTTAACTTGACATGATTATCATCTTTATTATGTCTTCTGTTTTTTGAAGAGTTATTTAAAGCTTGCATTGCTCTTTTATTCTGTGTCCTTGCAGTATCTCTGATTTTTCTGAGCATTTAGTGGCTTGTCACTGAGGATATTGATAATATAGTTCTATTAGTACATGTTTTCTGTCAGACATCAGATGAAAATCTACAGAGATTCTGCAGTACGGGTAATGTAATTCACTTCTTCAATTCTCTGCATTTATTAATATATAGCACCATTTGTTCAYTGGCTCAGAAAAGCTGAATAACATTTCGGGAGTAATTTGTATGCTGTTAGTCTAACTTWCTTCAGGGCACAGATTTTGTGCAAGTTTGCCCCTAAAAGATGTATCATTCCAAATCATGTGCTCTTCTGCACCTTATATCTTCTTAACCGTTTCAACTTATTATTCTTACCCTGCTTTAGCAAGCTTTTCTTGGGATTCCACTTCTTTGTAGTCCTTAGTGGCCTATTCAGAAAGTGGAACATATCTGTAACCTATAGCGAAGACCTTTAAAAAGAATAGGCCATGTTTGAAAGTTATAGAACAAGATCAAGTGCATCTCACTGTACATAACTCCTCCTTTGTACCAGATATTACAATTGATGTTGGTCATTTCTTTATTTCACATGTAAYGCTGCTGCTTTTCTGTCTCTCAGGCATTACAAAAATGCTACAATAAAATAGTCAGAAGTTAAACACGTCCAGTTTTTCAAGAATACTTGTATAACCAGARCAGAGCTTAAAGTTTGGCTGAAGAGCTTTGAAATACGTTTAAAAAATAATAGAAACTCCCAAGACATTCTTTGTGATAAGCTTAAACAAGCTTAGCTCTGATGGAGCAGTTCTCTTCAGTATAAACTCTCATGAAATGTAAAAGCTTCTCTAAATATTTTTATTATAGCTCACTGGGGAGGCTCTTTAAAAAGCAGTGTTAGGTGAAAAAAATTGTCCTACATTTTTCATCAAAAACTGTAGATGTAGGTCAAACAAAATCTTTTATAAATTCATGAGAATTTTTAGCTAACTCACTAACAACAGAAACAAAATCTGAAAACGATTCTGAAAGACTAAACTATTTTTAAATATAACATTTTCATTTTCCAGTTCAAACCAAGAATGTCCTTTTTCCAACATTTGCTTTACTTTTACATTAAAAGAAAACCATTAAAAATCTTTACAGAACTGACAAAAGTGTTTCATTATAGGCCAAATGAAATTTAACTGACAAAGAATTTTAAGCAAATTTTATTTAGAATCAATTTTTTTAAAAAAGTTTTGGTAAGGAGAAATAAATATAGGTAAGCAAGAAAAGGTGAGGGATTCTGCTGATGCAACAAAAAACATTTAATGAGATAACTTGAATGAAAGTCTCACTTAGTTGGCTGTTCATCCCTTATAAAATTTGGGGCAGATTCACCAGACTCTGTGATGGCCTTGGGTCATTTCATGCTTTGTGATACTGCACTGACATACATTAATCCCGTAACCATTTTTTCACTGGCTAAGGAATGGTCCACAAAACTGATAATTCCTTAAAAATGATGCTGGTCTAGATTAAATAATATTTCACATGTTTGGAAGAAGGAGAAGTTCACTCCCTTCATCTCCACCCTCAAAAGAAAAAATCCTCTGAAACTGCTGATAACCCCCGAAAGTTGACACTGTCTTCCAGAGTTGTTCAGATATAAAAAGTTAATTGTGATAACCATATAGAAATATATGCTGCATGAAGGTGGCATAAGGTTATTTGTAGACAGATATAATTCTGTCCGTCAGAATTAAAGTATTTCCTTCTCTTCTAATTTAGTTAAGTTACATATTCTTTGATTTATTCTGCTTGACTAAAGAGACCTCTCAATTTCCTTTGATTTCCTTCTCATGTCCAAGAACTTAAATAGGATTTCTACTAGACCATAATTTTTCTCTAGTTATCCTAACATATACTTTTTAGTAAAAGCAAAAACCTCTCTGAGACAATGAATTTGAATCTCTGTCACTTGAGGTTAATAGCTAGTGCAGCCTCAGGTTAAGTTCTGCAGATTCAAGGAGCCCAAAACTGTATGTGCTTAATCCAGCTAAGCCTCTGAACCCTCTGCAGTTCTGAGCTGTTCAGCCTTATGTAAATATCATCTTTTAAAAATGYGTATCTAATATATTTAACTATGTGATGTATTCAGGTTTACTGGAAAAAGATGTGAAATTTTTAAAAGTATGTATTAGATTTTTCTATATTCTAGGTCCACTTTTCATCATTACTTAATATATGTGGTTCTCGAATTACCTTCATTCCAAACATTTCAAAACATTAATGATTAAATGTTATGTCAAATATAAAATGTTACAACTTAAACTGAACTGCTACAATGCTTTTCATATTTATAATTTTCAGATGGTGAGGTTTTCATGTTGCTTTGCATTTTTTTCTTTTAGTAGAAACAGTTAATATCTATTGATCAACAGCCTCCAAATTACTTCATTTTATGTAACAATTTGAAAGTGTGAGATGGTTTTTGTTAGGTAATTTTGAACATTCTCAGCAGACTTGAAAATAAGAAAGATCTAGATAAACTTTTTGTAAAGGAATGATTCAAAATTTTGTTGTTGTATTTTATACTTTTATCACCTTTTCACAAATACTTTGATAAATTCATTTTGAAACTGGGATCTTTCTCTCTCCATCTATCTATCTATCTATTTACATATAGATGTTTGTATGCTTATTGACTRTTGTTCCATAATTTTATTAAAGGCCTGAGAAACTCTATGGGAAATATGGAAAGCATTGCATGTAAAAAGCAATATCTAGCTAACCTAGATCATATAGAATATGGGCAAATGAAAAAAAAAAGGTTGCTGTTAAACTTTAAATAAAAAACACAAACACTATATATGCATAGTGTATACACTTTTGTTGACTTTTCTTGGATTTCAGCTTTCCTGACTTTATGGAGGTGATGTTTCAAAAATACTGTGAGTCTCTTAGCTGCTCTAAATACTCAGTGAAATTATCATGTAGGATATTATTTTCTTTGTTATTTTTAATTATTTTTAATATGCAATTTATTTATTTAAAAATTGCTAAATTGTAAGCAAAATTTCTGCTAKAAGCTGGAATGTAGAAAGATGTTTCTCTTTTTCTTTCCAAATGAGATGCAATACCCACAGTCTACCTTGGAAATCTCTGGTGGTATCYTTCACTGAAAGCAGCTGGACTGTTGCCTGCTATTTTGGATGGAGGGCTGAAGCTATTTAWTCAGTTTATTTACGCTGATCATTTATGCAGATCTTGAAGAGTGGCCTACTATTGAGACACTAACCAGATATTAGATAGTAGGATATWACAGAGCCGCATAATGGGGAGAGCCAGGATCAAGGAGAAAAACTTAGAAAGATTCCTCCCTTATTTGCCTAGTGGATGCAATCTACATGAAGATCTCTCTGACCTCAGCACATCATATTTCTTGGATTTCTTGGATCTTGCTGTTCGTCTCATAACATCAACATCATTAACATCAATGCACTCAGGCTGAACGGCTGAAAATATACCTTTGTTTCCATAGTTATTTTATTAGGGTCAATTAGAGACTGCTTTTTTTCAGGTAGATTTACCTCAGCCTACCACAATGTGATTTTGATTTTGTGAAAATATTAACAAATTATAAGTTACAAGTTATAAACCAGTTATAAGAACTGGTGTAGGATAGAATTTCAAGCATGAAGATATAACATGAAGATAAAAATAATGGCAGGAAAACATTCAATTTCTATTGATTCCAGGTGGATTTACCAAAGAAAGGTAAAACAGTTAAAAGACTCTATAGTCAAGGCATGGCTTTATGCTTGTTTAGCTGTGCCAAAAGACCGACCAAGGTTTGTACATCAGAAATTGCCCTCACTCTTCTTTACTGAGCTATAGCTTTGTTATTGCTTGCTGTCTTCTTCCCTTCTCTTGTCTCACTAACCTTGAGTTCTTGGTGCAAATTGAGTAAAAAGAGTGTTTTCCACTTTGTCTAGGCAACCGGCAGTGGTGAGGACCTGTTAGGTGCATTTTTGAATCCCTCAGGCTTTGAGAGAACCAGAGCCAACTTTCTAAGCCAATGCCCTGTATCCGCGTAGGTGCTGGACRACCACTGCTGCCTCTTGGTTTTCTTCATTTTAACTCTTACGGTTTCAGGACAGTAATGATATATTGGTTCAGCGAATTCAGATAATATATTTTCAGCATGTACTTAGAGTCATACTTTACAAGTTAAAAAAAAMCTATGTTTATTATGTAGGTCACCATATAAATGTCATCTAGTAATTGAAATTAAAAAAATCCCTAGCTCTGATTTCATTCTCKTTTCTTTTACTTTGCAACACATCTTTGTTTATAAAACATGTCCATATCCAATATATTTCTTATATAAATGTTTAAGGCACTATCCATTAGTCTGGAACGTGTCTTTCATTCATGGCATCATCATTTGCAATACTGCTAACTAAAATAATAAACTTTAGTTTATTATTTTGTGATGTAAAAGAGACATGCTGAGACACTCTTAAAGCTCTTTCTAAAGCAGGGAAGACAAAAAAGAAAAGAATTTTTCTGCTGTCATTGAAAATTCAGGTCAAAGTTTCCTGACACACAGATTTTCTTGAAGGATAACAGTCAAAATCAATATAGTGCCATTAAAAAATACGTTTCTGCTGAGTCATCTAAAAGCGACTTGGATTCTTTGCTTGTAGTAAACATGATTATAGACTCYGGTTATACTCAGTGATCCGTGAAGGTTAATATCTGTCCATAAAAGTGATGTGCTGGCTTTCTTTTGTCTATTCACCGAGATGTTAACAGGAATTTTCAAATGGATTTAATTTGTCCAATTTATTATAAAAGTAATATTTACCATCAACTTTTATTTGTGGGTGAATGGGTATCCACCTAGTGACTTTTCAAAGTACTTCAGCTTTCRTTGATGTCCTTATGACACAAATCTTCACATTTGAAATCTTTAAGGGCCAGATTTTCAGAGGGTTTTTTTTAGAGGTTTTGGTAACACTCCGCTTTTGTGGATGAGTACCTACTATCTGCCTGTACTAACAGTACCTGTAGGAACAGGTACTAACTAGCTTTCTAAGCATAGCAAATAGACTTTAAAAAATACATATACATAAATAGGCATGTATATATGCACATACTGTTTGATTAACRTTATAGTTGGACAAACATATAAAACAAGTTAAGTTGAACACAACTTGTAACTAACATTATATATCTACATAAAATATGCTTATATATATGTGGGTGTGTGCATGTGGGTGTGTATATATGAGTTAATATGAATAACAATATCTGTGAAGGTATTCACTTTTCCTTGAATAATTCTTTTCCTGATTTGTCTACCCACTTTTGTCTGTAATATCCAGAAACAAAACCTGAACGTAAAAACTCTCTCCAAAACAATTACAGTCTACAGGAACAAATCCTCTTGATTCTAGATATCCTAAGCAAATGAGCAACACATCTTCTACTTACAGTTCACTGACACTTTTCTCCCCACTAAGTAAATAGCAAATTATCTGAAAAATGTAGTTCTGATCATCTGAAACTATTCTTCTTTGTGAATTTTGATTGACATGGAAAAGTGTGAACATTTATAAGCTCCTTTGAGAAATGCTGCCCTTACAACAGAAAAATATGGGGTTTACAGCCTAGAGTGTAGGAAGCTCAGACTCTCTTTTTCCWTGGAAATTTCCACCACTCTTACAATATAATCCTAAATACAAGCTTAAAAGAATAATCTAAATCTCTGCTGTTGATTGTATAATAATTACTCATTAAGGGTCGCAAGATACAGATCTGAGTACAAAAAGAACAGAGAAGACCATAAAAAAATAGAAAAGACCATAAAAAGCACTCTAATCTKTCTTGGGCTCTAACTGATGACATTGTAATTTATACAAACATGAAAAGTGGAGTTAAGAAAGATCTCATAGAAAGAGGGGAGTATAAGAAGTTTAGCTGAGTAATTCATTCAGCATAAGCACTTGGCACCAGACTGATATATATGTATATGTGTGTGTGTGTGTGTGTGTGTATATATATATATATATATATATATATATATATAGGTGGATGAATGATTACTAAATCATAATTAGAAGATACATGAGGTCATAACAAATGCTCAGGTTCAATCTTCTTTCTTATGTGAGAGGAAATTTTGGTTGACAGAAACACCAGAACATCCATAGAAATACTGATTTTGTATTGTGTTTGTTATGGCTGCTGATCACATAGCACATACTTGAGAAACAACGATAAGAAGAAAAACAATGGATAGGAAGATGAGGAAAAAAAGAAAGATAGTTTCATGTAGGAAGAGATATCTTAGAGAGTTGCTATAGGAGGAAAACGGCTTCAAAGAGCTGAATTTTCAGCTAGGACATGAGAAGGCTTGTGAGGGGGAGGGTGTTGGGGGGTGGGAGAGAGGGGATGAGGACCTAACAGCAGATTTAAGTGCCTCCAAGGACTTCACTGAGAGGACAGTTCTTTAGAGTTGTGCATGTCAGGGGGATGGGAGACAACGGACAAAAATTAAGACCAGAGAGATTCGTACTTGGCATAAGGATTACAGACATTTTTYCCCCTTGAAGACGGTGATGCACAGGAACAGGCGACCACAAAGAGGCTGTGCAGTCTTCATCTTTTGAGGTTTTCAACAGCCAGCTGGAGCAACCTGAGTCAGTTATAACGAGTTGCTTAACTTGATGCCCTTTGAGACACATCCACCTTAGTGTCATGAGCACAGTTTAGGGTTTGCTAAAAGTTGTGAGAAAGAGATAGGCAAGTAGGAAGTGTAATGAACACATTTTCATGAATATTTAGAATTAAGGTTTAAGAATCAGAAATTCTAGCCTTCCTCTCCTTCCCCCAGCTGACAGTTCTTATATTCAGACTKTTGTCAAGTAAATGGTATCAATCTTTTGTGAAACTGCAATTATATCTGCTTAATTTGGTTTAGAATTCCGAATGTTCAAATAAATGTGTGGAGAAAAAGGAAAATTTGCTCATGCCATCTTCTTCTTACTTTCATTTTTATATATTGATTTTATTTTGCCAAATACAAGTTTGGACAGCTGCAATTTCTGTTTTCAAAAGGTATATCCCTCTGGGGGAAAAAAMCGACTTATTTCATTGTCTTCATATTTACATCGTAATTCATCACTAAGTACCTAAATATCAGATTAAACTGTGATGCAAAGAACCCATTCACATTCATCTAGGGATATCATACAATCTATATAAACCCTGATAAACTGAGACAAATTGTAATGGATGGTAGCAGTCTTCATCTAAATAAAAATGAAACCTAGCAATTATAAATGCTTATGTTATTGCATCATTATATTTTAAATTCTTCAACACCTGCTAATTATTTAAGCAAAAAGCGAGCACAAAGCAGAAAGTAGATCAAATCTGGCTGAATTTTGCAGAATAGATCTCTACTTGCAAGCAGAAATCAAGATGGGTAAGTTTACCCCATCCACCATTTTTTCAAAGTAATCATACGCTAATTGACTTAGGAAGGAATGTATTGGCTGACTAAATAATTTAGAGCAATACCCTAGAGTTATCTGTAAATTACAGTGTTCTCTCTTAGCCAAACAAACTGTTTCTCAGTCATGTCTTAAAAAAGTCCTYCCTGAAGAAATATATGTGTCATTTTTTTAATTTTCTTTTGAAAGATACTTTTAAATTGTCATAAAACAAAATTGATTTCAGAAATCAGAAGAATGATGAGTTAGTTTTCAAGTAGCAATTCTTATTTTTGTAATGATTGTATTTGACTTTACAAACAGCTGAAACCCACTAAGTGAATTTGTAATGAAGAAATGTTTATTTATTCCAAACATGAGACAGATTAACTCTATGCTTTCATTTGCAGAATACAGTCCATTCTTCCTCTGTTAAGTCCTCAGCTCTGTAGCCCAGGACAAGTAGCAAGTGAGAATGGAGTTAGCAACATTGAAAATCCTGGTACTTCTTTTTGATTAAAACAAAATAAACAAACAAAAATACCAAAAACCCCACACAAATCTGGAGGAAAAAAAATGAAGAGATTTTCCTTGGAACT
>NW_028186978.1:8437405-8539594 GCF_003343005.1 Rhea americana | reverse complement strand
TTTACACACTACGAACCACTGCTTTTTGTTTAGCATTCTGATCTTTCAAGAGATCTTGAAAAGATCTCTTTTTCTTTTCTTCTTCCCTCATCTCCCTTGCAATGTCAGAAGTCATTTTCAAAGAGCTATAGAAAATAAGAAAATAAAGATGATAAGGTATAATATAGTGTCAGATATAAGAATATTATAGAATTACAGATTTCTTTTTAACAGTGCTAGGCAATTTATCTATCGATTTCAGTCAATTTGCGCTCACAACATTAAGCCCAGAGATTTCTCTTCTCCTTTCCATAGTAACCTTAAAGAACCTCATAAGCAGTTGTTAAAAAAACAAAATCCTTTAGAAATGTGATCTTTAAGTTAGCTTTGTCTTTTCAAATTTATCTGATCTGAATCTGTTGGAGACAACAAATCCTGTTGTATAGACCGAGAATTTTACTTCATAGCCAAAAATATATTTACACTGCATCATCTATTTCATATATCCAATCCCACTTTACTAATTTTGTAAAAATGTTTATGATATTAGCTCTCAACCCTAGGCTCATGGAATGACTAATCTTAAAGATTACTTGATTTCATTTGATTCGTTCATTTGATTCCCTAGATAAAAAGTCAAGACTAATTCCCCAAATTTTCAGGGGTGCTGAGGAACTGCTCATCATCTCAGCAGTTACTTTTCCTTTGTAAATCACAGCAAGTTTCTTTGGTTCTTCCCCAACTTCCCACCTCCTCCAAAGACGTGATTCCAAGCGTAACCAAATTATAGATGAGTTGTTAGGAAAAAGAAACTTTTAAAACTTTAGTGAATTGAATCAACTTCTAGTGACTAAAATTCTCTTCCACACTTACCTTTGAGACCCTAGAGGCTTAGCTTTTATCATTGTTATGTTATAAGAACTTATAACATTGGGTTGAGAATGTCATATGTGTTTAAAATTTTTTTTCATCTAAATGTTTAAACAGAATTCATTTTAATTACCAAATGTGCTGCAAATTTGAGGAAATTCTGCAGAAAAACACCAGCTGAACATAGCCTGCCTTTAGGAGAAAATGATGAAATGAAAATAGAGAATTAAAAGCTTGTGGTGTGAACAGTTTGCTGCAGAATTTAGCTACCTATTAACTTTGCAGGAGGAATATTAAAACCCAATGAAAAATCAGTATCATAATAATAATAATAATAAAAGCATTCCCTGGACAAAAATGAAAAATGTTAAGAAGAATGCTCCTTTGAGCTACTTGAAATAATATGAGTTTTGCCAGTGTGAAAAAAAGGGCAGGGGGGTAGGAGGGTAAGGAGGAAGAGCTGACTACAGACCAACAAATCACATAAACTTGGAAGAGGGAAAAGAAAGATTAAGAACCTTTCTGCATGAGACAAACTTGTCAAAAATCAAAACCAAAATCAAAGTAAACAGAAAGTATAGTTCTGTGCAAAATTGCGTTATATTTTGTATATGGTATCTATTAAATGCAAAGTGTTTTGCAAATTTTGAGTTTAACACACATGTTTTTGTTCTTCTACCACCTGGGGTCATCATCATTGGCTGAAATAAGAAAAACAAATTTATTCTTGTTCTTAAAGAAATGTAGATATTTCCYTTAGGCAAAAGATGAAATAAGAAATCTTAGAAGTCATCATCTTATTTTAACATTATCTCTTAGGTTAGGCTCTGAAGTGGCTGTCATGTCCCAAATGCCATGATCTATCTGACGTGTGATGTGATTATTTACATTTGATCTGCTACGTAGAAACAACTGTCAAACRTGGTTTAGCATACTCAGAGGACAACCTATTGCGTAAGACAGGGAAGACCTGTCCCCAGCATTATGCTCTTGGGTACTACCTTTCTTCATGGGAAAGACCATTTCTCCACTAATCARAAAAGCATATTTATCTAGATGTGTGGTTTGAGACAGCACGTAACAAGTCCTCRTTTAGTGAACTAAGCTGATGCTGAAGTTCTGGAAGATTTGAAATCAAGGGATGTCTAGACACTGAGTTCAGAAGAGTCATCATTTTCAAATTTGGAGTAAAGTATGACAGGTAAGTTTAGTAGGATATAAGTAAGAGAAAAAAAWTTTTAGATTCTAAATGAAAACTAAAACAAATTCTGAAAAAAAAACTAAACTGAGGAACAGAATTGAAGAACTGACGAATCAGTAAGAGAAACATTCATGGTCCAAAGCTTTAAAATCTGGCCTTGATCAATTATAATATGTACAATAATGGATTGCTACTCAGGCTGGCAAGGAGAGGGACTAGATGACTTAAACAGATCCTTTTCAGCTCTAATATCTATTATAACATGGATATGTTCCAGATATGAGCTGATTGGGTTCAGAAAAGTTCAATAACTCCCAACATGGAGGCACCTGTCTGCCTTGCTACCACAGGGACATGCAGTTCAAACTAATTTGCAAATCTATTCTTCACAAAGCTACTGATTAAATGAGCTAAGTCATTCATATCAGCATTTTTTTTTTCTGAAAGAGGAAGTCTGACAAAAATAATATTTAAAAAATAGATGCAGATGTGCTTAATGAAATTAAAGTTTAGGAAAACTGCAGTGCTGCCATGTCTTCCACCTGCTCCTGTTGTGCACATGTAACTTCTTGCCAATACACTTATACAGGAAGAAAGGAGATTTTGTATATTTAAGTAAAACATTGTTTCTTTGTTTTCTGAAAAAGAATATTATTGAGATTTTCATTCAAGTTTTTCTGAGACCTGTAGATTTTAATGGTTTRTTAACAGCAGCTTTAAAACAGGCATGCTAAACAAAGTTTAGTAATACATTTTTTCATGCTGATATTAAAGGACATTTCTTTCCATCGTCTGGTATAATGGGCTAGGGCAGGATGAATGAACAAGGCTCAGTAGTTGTCCCAAAGAACTTCTATCCTTAAAAGGCTAAATGAGCAGGCTGATAGACAAACGGGTAAATGCTATATATGTAAAATCTAGATAAGGTTACCTTGTGTCACCTGATATGCAGTATTTTATTCTTGATTACAGAATTGTGTTAGATAGTAGAAAAGAGGCATCTGAAAGGATATCAATGCRCAGAGTATGAGCTGTCTGGGCAAACACCAGAACAGTTTTCTCTTCCTTAAGAAATCAAATAGGAGACAATAGTTACTTGTGGGAGGAGTAAGTGTATTGAAAATAATTCTTCATGTAACATTCTAAAACTTCAATTTCTTACATTTTTATAAGGACCTGCTTTTCCACTTTCACTTTTTAATATTTCTGATAGCTTCTACAAATATAATGATGAGGTTAATATACAYATATATTTAAAAAAATTGAATGAGAAAATAATTAGCATAAGTCTTCTGGCAAATAAAAAGGTAACGTTAAATGAGTATTTTTTGCCTCAGGAAAACTTCAAACATCAATAACATCCTCCTGAAGCAGGAGCCATTAGCACAGTTGAGAGATTTGAAAAGATATTAAAAAAAAAAAAATAGAAAATGTTTTCTTGCAGCTATTTGTATTTAGAGCCACCTCTGAAATCCAGGGTAACTAACCTCTAATCAATAACAATGTAGGTTTCCTTTTAGGTTACCCTTATTTTGTGTGTTATGTTATCCTTTAGATCAGTCATCACGGTGTAGTGTTGAGTCATGGATTACAATCAGGAAATGAAAATAGCTGGAGTGAGCAACAGCAGCAGAATACAGTAGTGGTGTAATGGGTTTTCTTGGGCAATGTGTGCTCCCTGCTCTGTGATGATAATGCCATATCTCCCCAAGAAGTATTCAGCCCTTTGGAGTATTCTTTGTCTTTATATGATTTTAGCCATACTGTAATAAGTAAAGAAAAAGTATTTTCAAATTGTGAAAACATATCTACACAAAAAGAATATTTCTTTGGTCTTGCTCAGTGATCAAAACTCTAAAACCTGATGTTCTATTTTGTGAATATTTTTCCCTCTTTAACTAACTGTTTTAATCCTTCTTATTAAAACATACTGCAAATTACTAATGATAGGAACTGCTATAAGTAGTAGGATAATATTATGATGCATATCACAGTGGCTGTCAAGTTTTAAAGTGACGATCACCTGCATGCATGGTTAAATCAGAGACTGTCAAGAGAAATGTCACACCAGTTGAAGAGGCAGTGTGGAATAACACATAACATGGAAAATACCAKCGTGGTATAGCCATAAATATCACAGTGATTGTCAGATTTTAAATGACAATCACCTGCATTTCTGGTTAAACCAGAGACTGTCAAGGGAAAGTGTCAAMCCAGCTGAAAATACAGCCCAGAAAACCCCTTAACAGCAGTGAAATGAAAACAGAAATTTGGAGACAGTTTTGAATCCCACAGCCACCATCCCATGATAACAATACACAATCCAGCATGTACACCTTTATCTTTCAATAGTATTTATTTTGATTACATGGCTTAGGTTTCAGTGTGTTTATTACACTGAAGCTTTTACACAACCACGTCAACTATTTTTGAACAATCTAAACTAATATCTACTATTCCTCTGATCTACTATCCACTAATCCTCACAGAGGTGTTGCACAGAGATGAACTATTGTCCTCACTGGTGTCACTTTGACTCTAGGGCAGCAAGTAGCAATTTTACCGTTGACTTCAGTGAGATCAAATAGTTTAAGAATATARTCAGATATAGTTTGCTTTTAACAAGTTGCCAGACTCCAACTGAGATATGTTAACGGAATACATTTGTGCTCAAAGTCTGTTCTATTTTACTGTGCTACAGTACACTTAATGACTTTCAAGTACAGCTGAGGAAGATCACTTCTTACCTTTCAGCAAAAGAAAGATGTTTTTTACAGTCTTTTGATCTTACTGAAGGTGATATGGTAAAAAAAAAAAAAAAAAAAAGACAGCCTGTTCTAGGAAAACCACAGGAAAAAAAATCTTTTTGTTTTCAACACAAGATAATTTTACAGTGAAATACAAATATTCACCTATCAGTCCAATAAAAGTGAAAGATCTTTTGGGATCTTTATGATTAGAGCACTAAATGAAGAGAATCTGGGTTTTCTAAATCTGTCGAAAGGTTTATATCTGCTACAAATTGTCTGTACAAGAGTAAGGTARTGCTCCTTGAAGAGGTAAGAAAATAGGTAGCTTCAACTCCATCCAGTTCTGAAAAATCCARCACTGAATTAGCACATCAGCAAGGCAGCTGCAATAAGCCAACAAAAYATCTGGGCTGGAGCAAGGAAGCAGAAAGGATCAGATAGTAAAAGAAATAAAATTATAGTTCTTTGCATTTTATTTTTCTTTGATTTTTTTTCCTATAATGCATATTTGCTTTTGACGTCACTTTCTGCTGTGAGTTGTCTTGCTGATAGCACAYGAGTTTGGGGTTTTTGTGGGGCTGGTGGTGCTTTTTATTTGTTTGGTTTTGAGACAATAATTTTTTAACTGTGTCACATAAAATCAGCGACCTCCGCCCAGGGAAGTGGGAAGCCCAAAGACAGCATAGAGGATGGTCACTTCTGAGGCAGCAGCAGCAGAAAGCAATGCAGCAAGTAACAGTTCTAGACTCTGAGCAGTGACATATTTTGCTTTTYATTAACCTTTTTGAATGGAAGCTGATAGATTTTGGAAGCTCAGTCTGGGTCTACCGTTGATGGAYGTGTTAGTGAAATTAACAGTAGACAGAGAAAGCTAGATTAAAGGAGATGAGGTAGGCAGAACCAAAAGGGGACAAAAGCCAATAATAGGTATTCTTACAGGTGTTACTCAGTAACACCTTGGCCAAGGTCAGCTTCAAATGTGATAATTCAAATCTGAACAAAAACAAGGCTAATGCCATTACACAAATACAAACCTACTCTTWAGATAATTCTGATACTCTTTAGATAATTTAATTTAAAAAATACTAAATACTTAATTATTATCAGATATAATCTTAGTGCACTTGTAGTTACTGGAGCTGAATTCATTATACAGTTTATTTGGTCATATTACAGAAGTTCTGCTTAGACCGTACCATCTCGACTGTACTTTTCACCCCTAACTCCCGGCTTTAGCAGTGTCTTTTTTCAAGCACTGCGCACTGCTTATGCCACTCGTAGAATTTTAATGCGAATTTCTCATAATACAGAGTGTTATGAAGCATTAACACTTAAACTCACTGCTAATCCCCACACGGTTTGCTTTCTTCTTCTATATCTGTGTACTGTATGGACTACAGAGAACAACAAAACTGAACAAGTACCCTGGAGAGGGAGACGGCCTGTGTGTGAAACATGCTAAGGAATTATGGTGGTGCTGTCTGAAGGCTTACAGCCGAGACTCTCAGCTGCAGACATTTCCCGACCAGATGATTAGCAGTAGTAAAAGCATTTTGCTGTCGTTCGYCTTAAGGCCCTCTGTTACCCAAGGGGTTAATTTTTATACAAAGTGAATACGAAGTCTGCTCCAAGAAGCAAGAATATAGAGGTTTTCAACACATTCACATGCCGTTTTGAAGAAATAGCACAGGAATGAGGGATTTATATCAAGTCCTGTTTTTCCCAACCCTCTATCTCGTTTTTAATGTAATGCTGTAAGAAGTGAACAAATTTGAAAGCTTTTCATTCATAATACACGCTAARTAGGAACTTTACTGTATTTTTAAAGAAAAAAATGTCTATTTTGATAATTGAAATTTAAAATGGGATAATCAAAACAAAGTCTATTGTCAGTATCTATACAGAAATTGCATAATTGAAGGTAATTGCTTACCTTCTTGCTCTACTCTTTCTGTACTGATAAACACTCCTTGAGATTTTGTGGAACAGTCAGAAAATGGCACAGTAGATTTTTTACGTTTCATTTTTCTTAGAATCACCAATCCTATAAGTTCCTGACTAGAGATCACATCACTAAGCAGAAGTAGCTACATGTAATAAAAATGCATCAAGTGCTGAACTACACACAGTGCTTCTCCCATTATCATCCCGATCAGAGTATGCATTATAATTTGGATAAACTCAGATCCAATGTTATAAGCATATCTGGAACGCTTTAAATGCATTGAGAAAAATGTTGATTTATACAGCTTTTGCTATGAGGGTGTAAATTAATATGTTGTGCATATAAGTCAATGCTCATGACATTTATTTTATAATGCACAATAAAGTCTTTCAACTCTATTTTTTTAAGCTTGCTCAGATGAAAAAAAAATCTCTATGCAGAGTTGATTTTGCTTTGTGCAGAGCAAACACTTGCCTAATTATATATTTTAAAAAGTCTATTGCTTGTTGGAGGCAGTACCTCCAATAAGGAATGAACATTTATCATGGACATCTGTCTTCTATTCCTAGTTTTACGTCAGCTTGAAAAGGAAGCAAAGAATGTACAGACGTCTCTTTTTATACCCCTGGAAGAAGGAGCTCTGCAGTTTAACACAGGAAAGCAAGATTAAAAATAAATAGATGAAAACAAGTAAACAAAAAAACCCCTCCAAAAGTCAGCAAAATGGGAGAAAAGAATAAGAGAATTCTAACARGGGAGCTTTTTGGAAAATTGGTAGTCTGTTATTAAAATGAATAATCAAAGGAAATTCTGCTCTGCAAACAGACCACAGAACCCACAAAAGTACTTCATATTAGCCTATTGGGTATATACTAGCAGCAACCAAATCAAATTAGTTCTATTTTCTCTTCGCTATAGCAAAATATTTTAATTAGTTTTAAACATGCACATAGGCACTCCAGCGTGGACATATAAGGACTTAACTTGCAAAAAGTCTCCTAATTATATAGATAGAGCTGAAAAAACAATGGATAAGATGCAGAAAATCAAATGAATGTTACTTGAATGTCCTGATAGATCAGTACTTAACATAATATATAGATCAGTACTTAACATAATATATCACCTCACAGTAAGACCTCTCATTTATTCAAATGAAAGGTACAAGATGTAACAGATAAGTGAAGAAAAGAGCTCTAAGCAACTAATATGTGAATAATTTACAGGAGATATTTAACTGAATTTTTGTCAACTAAAAAAGGCAAAGCAGTATGAACTAAAGTTGACTTACACTAAGGTCATAGACTTCTAGAGTAGAAGTTAGATAAGAGGTATTYCCCTGATAACAGCAAGTGAATTAACTTATAAGTATTTTTAAAGGATGCGAAGGTTAGTGCACTAAAGTTAATTAAATCAAAGTTGTTAAGGCCAGAATTTATCAAAGAGAAGTCATATTTTGCGAGGATTCTAGGTACACATACCTTAAGCTAGAGTAGTTAAAAGTTTTGCCTAACTGCACACAGGATAGTAGAGAATATTTTTAGCTAGTAATTTTAGACAAGTTTTCTTGTAGAGGACAGGAAAAAGAAGGTAAATTTCAAACTTGAAGGAGATGGTTTGACAAGCTGAAACGATGAAGTAAAGCTGTGTGATCACATCAGGCTTTGTAAGATTTGAAAACAGAAGTACAATGCTAGTACCTGTTTTGTTTATTTTATTTTATTTTAAAATAAACTTTTTAAATAAAACAGCACAACTATGATTTCACAGGCTTCTATAGAGACTGTAGAAGTCTTTCGGTGGTCTAGATATTTTGGTACGTGACGTAGATGCCTTGAGCTTAAAATATTAAATCACAATTCTGTCGCTGTTCCTCTGGGACCTCAAGTCCCTACAAGCATACTTTCGAAGGTGATATAAAGAGTGCTCCTCTCTCCTTGTAATACTTTCTRTTCACAGACCAGGCACTCCCTACGGGTCAAACTTCCACCACCCTCACCCGTGTATTTTCAGCTCTGAGTAGTAGCCGTCATCTGTTCTACAGAATTAGACCCTGCATAATTATCAATTACTAAAACCATGCATGCTGCCTTTTCTTAGAACTAGGGTTTCTTCTGTAACAGCTCATGCTATAGAGTTAAATAAATGGCTAATGCTTCTTCTCCTGGGAGATGTCTTTCTTTGCCGCTACAAGCATTTACAATCAGTCAACCTCTATAGCTCCACCTTCCTTTTCCTAACTAGACTTATTTATGCACTGCTGAATGTCTAGAACTCTGGAAAACAAATAGCTGCCAAGTTACTATTTCCAAATGTACACAGTTTTCTCTTCCTTCTCCTAATGCTCGTTTGGTTTCTTTCTGGACACATCATCCAATGTGATCAGGTGCCTGTACAGGCTCACTTAGCCACTGCTCTAAATTCAGCAGGGGTGAGGGCTCTCCCCAAGCCCTTTCTGGGGCACAAGGTGGTGGCATTCTCCAGCAGATGAAGCTACCACTAGAGCTGTCCAGCCTCAGAGCGTCTGAGGCTCTCTAGTTAAAGCCAGCTTAACTTTGGGTGTATTGCAATATTGCTAACTGCAGGGTAATTGAGGGGGTTTGACGTAGAATCACAAAAAGGCATAACTTCAAACTTCTGTGTTGTTGAGATTACCACCTCCTTCCTACAGCCTGGTACTTCCTACCAATTAACACACACATGTAATCATTAGCACCCCCGATTGAACCCCACGTCTTTAATTAGGCTGTTGATTTGCAGGCTGATCAAGCCCAGGGAACTGTTTCCTTTAAAATTCTGGCATCTGCTGCAGGGGTTTCTAGCTGCATCGCACAGGAATGTTAATGGACAGTGTCTGTGTATGGTTTATCCACTCAGCCACAGTTATCTGATCTTTTGTAATCATAATTACTTTTGTCTATAAAATGGTGGTACAAGATTTAGTTGAAAATTTGTGATCTCAGAACTGTGACATAACTTGAGAAATAGAATTTGAAACCATATTTTCAATTTAAAAGCTATTAGTATATGTCAAAAATGATCCAATGTGAATGATAAAAAACAAATTAGAGTGTTCTTCTCTGTTTATTTTTACTTTTCAGAGAGATGATAGTTAAATCACTATTTGCCAAGGGACACTTCATTAATATTTGTTATATTTAATCACTCTTGCTTTTCGGACAGCAATAACCTTCCAAGAAGTATGGAATTTCTAAAGTATAGATAATAAATGAATTAAGAACAGTAACTAAAGTTATTAAATATTTTGCTAGATCAGGATCCAAATTATCTTCCTCATCTGAGATGTGTTTATTCTAGCTGATCTAGGTGTACCCCTTAAAACCTGGATCTTCTTTGTGTTTTGTTATTTTGTCATCCAGCGACTCCAGAGGTAATGCCAGAAACTGGAATGGTAGAAGGRAGAAATAACTGTAGATCAGTCTATGTTTCCATTAATTTAGAAATGTTTCCTGGGAATGCTTTGTGAAAATATGTGCTGAAAATCACTCTGTAATACAATTTTTCAGCATTAGCCATGCAAACCTCTATTTATTCATAAACCCATTCAAAAAAGGAAGTGAAATACAGGYTATTTTTTGGACTGTGTGGAAAAACTGACTTGGTTGTTTAAGTTAAGGAGTGGTCTTTCTAAAATAACAAATTATTACCTTTAGGTTTTCTTCCTAGTAAGATCTAATAATGGACTTTAGGTGCTCACATTTTCTTAATTTATGAACTCTTCCTAAGCATCTACTTCATCTTGAATACCTCACTACATGTTTTTTGACCTGAAAGTTCCCTGTACTTCTGCATTTCTCATTTTACTTATGCCCAGCCTAAGCAACAAGGTCTCTAGCTTCTAAATCCCACAGGTATATAGAGGAAAGGTATGGTAATGCTTAAATCTCTTGATCTAATAACAATAATACGCTTACACCTTCTAAGGGAAGGTGTCACATCGCAAAACAGAGTTACAGCTGTTGAAGGTGATAACAGCAATGACATTTTAAACATAGAAAAAGAAAAAAAAACAATTACAACTGACAGAAAGTCTAAGTCTCTGTTCTCTAGTTACTGTTTAACATTGCACACATGCACAGCTCAAGGAGCAAAGATTCCCAGTTCTTGGATGTATAAACTAGTTTCTCTCTTCTGTTTTTATATATATCTTGTTTGGCTTTCTGGCAAAATGGACAAAATTTCTGTTTCAGCTCTTCTGAAAGCAGTGRAAGTGGCTCCTGTCAGAGGTAGCTTGTGGCTTGATGTTCAGGAAGTTTTTCTGAAAGATGAGAACATGAAATTTTACCAGAAATTAAATATTATTTTTATTTTGGTATGTGTGAGTGAATGTGGAATTAACATTAATCAGTAAGCTACCCTCAGGAAATGTTATACATTTCCAGGGTTGTACAAGGACTTGCTTTCGTTTGACTCTAACTTTAGGCATTGCATCTATGTCAAGATTTGGGACTTCAGATCCATCTGCTTAGTGTTTTCTGACTGGTTCTAGGCGGATCATTTCAATACACTGTGCAGATACACGTGCTTGCTAGGGTGCACGTTGGGCTGTYTGTGAAGCATAGATACCTACCTGGCATTTCTGGATTCCACTTTGGTGACCAGGCACTGGGAATTTAGGTAGATGTTGCTGCAGCTAYGGTATAGGTGCCTATGTATTAAATTAGATTTGGGTTTTAACTTTATTTTCCTCTTGACTGTTTAGTTCACTTCCTTTCCTAGTGTTTCTACTTCAATATTTTGCCTTTGTGAGTTCCCAAGGCAGCATGGGACTTAACGAAGCTATTTGTTGCCAGAGGCAACAGAAATGTTTTTCAATACATTGTTAGCTTGATGATATCATCTGAATTTTGATGGCTTGTTGCAATACTGTCTTTATGATTGTTGTCATGGAGACAGAAAAAAATATTTTGATTGGTTGGCACATTGTTAGGTGTGAGCTGAAACTGTATCCGGTATTGCTTTTTAATATGAAAATGATAAATAATGGACCAGTCCCATCTGAACTGATCTTTGGCAAAAGATAACCCTTCAGACTGGTGAAAAATGATCCTGTTCTGAGGATTTTAATGGGAATTCTATTTTAAAATATTAGTGTATTAGCCATCACACTCTATCTTATGATGCATGTAAACAGTAGCACACTTCATCTATTTAAGTACAAATATATAAAGTACAAAAACAGGGTTGATTTTTCAAGTTGTTATTTGTATGCATTGTTACCACCAAAGATATCAGTTTTGTTTTTATTAATACTTATTTAGGTTGCTTGAATGAATGAATGAAAATGTGAAGAAATATCATAAAATGCAAAAGGATTATGTTGCTTGTTGCCAGCTGTGGTATAGGAAGTATAACATAGTACAGGAGGTCTAACCGAATGCTGCATAAGGACCTCACTTTGATCCAGTGTATTCCAAAACATTAGCAATGTCTGTAACACCAGCTTGGGACCCATTGCCTTAGAAAACTTTTGGGAAATGATAATGGACTTCCATTTCTTTCACCCCTATTATTGTTTTATCTTTCTGTCCTTGTTCAACCAAATATAAGTGTGGAATTATTTTTTTCTTTTTGTGTTGACTTTTAGAATAACTGAGATATATTTCTTTTTTTTTGTTCCAGTGAAGAAATTCCAATTATTCACTTCCTAATTCAACTTACTGAATTTCTCTGTCTCAGAAACTTGCAGTTCTGACAGGATCACTTAATTCACTCATTTTTAAATAATACAATATGCCATAATAACTCTTAAATAATTAATTTTTTTTGCCTCTCCTAGAGTTTTCAGAATAACTGAAGTGGTAACATCTGGACATAGACACCTCTACTGACTAAAGTAACAGCTGGATTTCTTTGATTAATCTCCAGTGGCATTATAAATCCAATTTCAACCTTTTGCTCAGTGCTGATAAACAAAAAAATCTTAGTTTTAAAATCCAAAAACTGTGTCTTAAAATGAGTCAATAGTTTCTTGAAGCATGGAAAACCTAAAATTAACACTTTGTTCAAGTAGGGGGCTCTATGCAGTTTATAGCTTATACTGAGATAAGAACTCTGCTTAATTCTGGGTCAAAATGTAAAGCATAGTTTGAGTTTTAGTTGGGCTTTGCCTTCTGAATGTCATCTTAGATTGGCATAAAACATCAAAGTCTATTTACAAAAAAAGGTTTTGGTCTTTTCCTTAACTAAAAATGTTTTCTTGTTCAAACAATATTTTATGGATGATAAAATAATTTCCCCCAAGAAAACATGAGTTTACAAAGGAAAGGTTGCCTTGCCAATAAAATGATCTAGAGTCTTAAACAGGTGCGTCAAGAAGTCAACAGGATGGGAGGTAGAAATAGCCACAGCTCAGGTATCTGTTCTGGGGTTATTTTCAGCAGTTCAGAGTGGAGGAAGTTAATGCAGAGGCTTGATGACACATGCTTCCAGTCTTTCTTATAACCAGCGTTTAACTGATGCTCCTAGGAGTAGCGTTGTATTTTAAGAATGATATTATTTTTCTTATGAATTATAATTTCTATTCTTTATTCCTTAACTAAAAGCAATGTCTTGTTTAGAAACACTGCACAAAGCTTGTTGCTTCAGGCTTAGCATTTGCCTGCTGAAGAATTAAACTGGACTGAACCCTGAAACAGCGTACTTTCACTGTGCATGTACATGATATGCTAGAGAAGTCATTTGAGTGTCTCTATAAACTCCAAAATTGATGGTCAAGGCCTGGATTTTGGTCAGTCATCAGATGCTTGAAATACTTGTGGTGAGCTAACAGTGATTTCTTGGTCAGATTTTTGCTGTAAGTATTTATTAAATCCAAAACATATTTATTATTTCCTTGATACATTGTGTCAGAATGTGCAAGAAAGGAAGGAGACAATGCTCAGTTTGCTAGACATATCCAGTTTAAACATAGTGACAAGACTGCTTCATTAAACTATTATTTTAAAGCTTGTTAATGTCTTAAATGGTAAATGAGAGTGATTTATTAGCTGTGTTGAAACTGGGCCACCAAATGCCTGCTAGAAATCAAAGTTTTCATTAAAAAAAAAGTTACAGCTCTTTTTCCTTGCAGATATAAATAAAAAGTAAGCTGCTTATTAGGGAAGCCTGTAAATGCTAAATAAATCAACCAATCAACCAAAACTGAAGTAAATATAGCGTGCATTTTGTAAACCGGAGCATGTTAAAGAGGGAAGAAGAAAAGAGATGATCCAAACAACTCTTTTCAATTCCTCTCTTCTCTGCTTTTAGTTTGAGAAAACAGAGGATGTTAGGAGCTGCACTTTGGCTTGTGCAGCTAGAAGACTATGCTGAAGAAGTGTGGGAGGGATAATGAGGGAATGGGAAAGCTAAAACAGGTGTCAGTGCATCCTCTTCTTAAAATTCAAAATGTTAATCTAGGATSTACAACTGGAAAGACTAGGTTTGCAATGAATTTTGCTAGAGACTCATGTATATACCAAATTGAAATTATCATTACATTCCATTTTTAGATTTGGGATGAGAAGATGTCTCCAGTTTCTTGGGAAATCAGCAGCAACTGTTTTTTCTTCCATGAACTGCCTAGTTGTGTTAYGTTATTTTTAAAAACCTAAAGAAATTAAAAAGCAAAATGCATCAGTAAGTCAAAGCTGAGAATGAAAATACATATGCATATTCTGAGAGTAAATATTTACTAGGATTATGTAAATGCATAAAAAGGTGAAAGTTAATAAAAGATAAAAAATCCAAAAACTTACAGTCCAACATAACTGACCTATCACCATGGGGGCTTATATCTCTAAGGAAAAGGATTTATATTGAAGTATCTTTTCTTTACTGTTCGTCTGGCGCAAAACCACACTCATAAGCACACACTCAATAACTTCCAAATGTGATTGAATGTTTTTATTCTCAAAATTCCTCCATTTGCCACAGATTCCAAATCAAATTTTAAGAGAAAATTTATCATTGATTAAAATTGGGTAGTGAAAATAAAACTAATTGCAAAGCTGTGAATAAAATGGTGCCAAGAAATATTAGAAAATAAAGATGGACTTCTGTAATAATGAGTTATGACTTCCATGTCCATTCACAGAGAGGTCATACAGATTTCTCAAACCATATATAAAACTTATACTTTTGTCTTGGTGACTTCTTGCTTATTTCGTGTTTCCTTATGGGTACATCAGATCTTCCTATAGCATTATCTATCACTGCAAAAAGGATAAATCCCAGAAAAAGAGAGCGGCAATTCCCATAACACTTTCTACAGTAACTTGTAGGACTCAATAATCCCAGAGGATTGGAAGCCACTTGGAAAAGTAAACTTTGTCTTTGTATGGCACCAGCATAATAAGGTCACGGAATCTTTTCTTCACGTCTTTATATCATCTATGGAAAGCCACCAAGAGTAGATAATCCTTGACTGCAAGAATAGTAATTGTATTTCTTCACAAAGTAGGAAGCATAGTCTCTGTGTATTCTCCTTGTACATCTGCTCCAGAAAGGGCAGAGGCAAGTCTTTCATTAATCATTGAATGCCAGGTGCAATAAATCTACCTAAAGTCAGTGTGATATAGTTTTTCCAGATACTCCTCTCATTTTAAAATGCTGCAGATAYGTCAGTCCAACTTTGGTTAGCTTTTCCTTTCATCATGCTGCTGAAGTATTTACTCAGCTCCACTAGAGTTGCCTGAATGTTACCATAACATTGTTAGCAAGCTAATTAGCAGTGATTGCAATGCCTATATACCAGTAGCTATGATGAAGAAATATCCTTTATGTCATTTTGTATCTGCCACCTAGAACTCAGCATCTGTAAGAAAAAAAGGTGATGTTTTTATTTTTTTTTCTCTAGATACAATCAATAAGAACATCATGTATCATGAGCAGAAAACTTGTGGAAAGAACAAAAGAATTGTCATATATTCCAGAATGGTAGGTATAACAGATGAAGAATTGAATTGAGCAAGATAACATAAGAATACAAGAATTGCTCTTTCCTCCCTGCTCTTTATTTTCCTTGTTCTGAACTGTCACTGAGTGAATAATTAGAAAATGTTGAACTTCATGGTAGCAAACAACAACAAAAAGCAATCATTAAAGCAACCTGGGAGTTACATTTTAAACAATTACAAGACTTCAGTTCCAGACTTCTTCAAATTTTAAATATATGTCTTTCTCATTCCAGTCATAGCATGCATAGCAAATAATCAGTTCAAGTTACAAGGTAGCATGCAGATGCCATACAATATAATACACATATTACATACAACATGCAAACATGTGAAGCAGCTTTGATCAATAGAGTTAATGCCTTATTCTTCTTCTCATCTGAAGAGAGAGGAAGTGGCCCTGTACTGCTGAACTTCTAACTGCTCTTTGCCACAGGTTTGAAGATGAGGCTTACTGGATAATAAACTCAAGATTCTCTAGGAATATTCAGGGAACATCTTTCACCCCTTTGCAAACCTGCACTGTAGCGCATCTGAGGCCAGGATGTAACCTATAATTATCATATACTTTATTATACTATATAATTTTAATTTACTTTGTCAACTACATTTAGAAAGTTTAAAATGATTGAACATACAAAACAGTAACACAATAAAAGGAAAATAAGTAGTTAGGAATAAATAAAAATTTCAATTTCTTTTCTATCCTTGATGGTGTTTGTTCAACATGTGAGGTGTCGCATCAGTATATACTGGGGCCAACCAGTTGGAAAGCAGCTTACCAGAAAAAGACCTGGGGATCCTGGCAGACAAGTTGCACATGGGCCAGCAATGTGCCCTTATGGCAAAGAAGGCCAACAGTTTCCTTGGCTACACTAGAAAGAACATTGCCAACAAGTCAGGGGAGGTGATCCTTCCTATCTCCTCATCACTGGTGAGGCCACACCTGRAGTACTGGATCCAGTTGTGGGTACCCCACTGCAAAAGGCACATGAGTGAATCCAGCAAAGAGGCACAAAGGTGATTAAGGAACTGGAGCTGAGAGATTTGGGACTGTTCAGCCTGGAAAAGGCTCAGGAGGGATCTTAATGTTTATAAATACTTGATGGAGGGAAGTAAAGATGACATTCAAACTCTTCTCAGTGGTGTTCAGTGATAGTATGAGGCAATGAGCACAAACTAAAAGACAGGAAAGTCCATTTAAACATAAGAAAAAACTTATTAGGAGTGAAGGTGGTCAAGCAGTGGTGAAGGTTGCCCAGAGAGGCTGTGCAGTCTCCATCCTTGGAGATATTCAACATCCAACCGGGCATGGCCCTAAGCAACTAGCTCTAGCTAGTATGGACTAGATGATCTCCAGAGGTGCCTGCCAACCCTGTTCTGTGATTCTGTGCTGGACAGCCCTCTGAGGGGAAAGGTTCTTGCTACAATCTGCAATAGGTATATAACGTTTTGTTTTGCCGATATGTTCTCATTTTTCTTTTGTTGTGCTGTTCCTTCAGTTCTTGCAGTTAAATGTTGATGCTTTTTATTAGTATATGTGTGGATAAGATGGCTGGGGCATACGTATTGTACCAAAATATTTTTCTGGGAACGCTAAGATTTATAATATTTTTTCTTGTGCCTTGGATAACAAGAATCTTTCACCTCTGTAGAGCTCTCCAAAAGTAGATTAAGATTGCTGAAAGGAAGCAGGAAAGCTTTGGCCATTAAAGGCAATTTAGATCTCTCATTGGACTACGAAATAGCAGCCCTTGAAAGAATTGTCACTTAAGTTAGGCTACACACCTACACTCATTCTTGTAAGTATCAAATATGTTTATATGTATGAAATACAATTACAGAGACTAATTCAATTAGCGACTAGGTTATAACAAGTTGCTTGGCTCCAAGATTAGGAAAGGAAAAATCTCTACTTGCTTGGGAGTGGGGAAATAACTTGAGTCATAAAGGAGATATAACTATGAAAATTGGCCATGAGCTTCTAATAAAGTGCAGGGTGGGCTCCTTACAGTAGATTTTTAGGAGTTTGGAGGATTTTTTTTTTTCTGATTGAAAAACAGTGATGAGGATGTGTCGATATTCTATGAAGAGTTTTCTCAGATGTACATGTGAGAATGATTCAGACACTGAATCCTCACCAGAGGGAACATAATAGAACTGTGAAAGACTATGTCCTCATTTCTAGAGGGTTCTCCATAATTACAGTCTGTGAGGAGCACTAGGGAATGTTCACGGTTCCACTAACTTCCTAGTTTCTCAGGGGAGCAAACCATCTTTGTAATCTGGGTGACAGGAGAATAATTTGATAAGGACATCTGTTCCTCTCTTGTCAAGTCACACCTTAATCTCTCCTAAGAAAATTTAAAGATATTTCAATAACTATTTCATGATATTTATTTACTCTATTTACAGYGTGAACAGCTGGGCAGAAAAAAATTTGAAAATCAGGCACAAGGAAAAAATCTAGCAATTGGGCAAATGATGTATGGAAACATCTCCCATTCTTCAAAATGATACTGAWTTATATCTTTTCTTTTAATCTTATTGTGTACACTGGATGTAATAGCTGTTCATAGAAAGTTTTGTGGCAATAACTCCTAATGTGCACTAACCTCTGTGCAGTGCAAAATTCTATTAATCTGATACAAGACGCTGATTTTGCAGATGCCAAGTATGTTGCAGCAATCCCTAGTAAAATTAATTAGGGTACATCTAATAACTAGTAAATAAAATTAAGATTCAAAATTTTCAGAACAGTTTAAAAGTATGTGTACTGAAATTTCGATGTCAGGTGATAGCTCATGAGTTTGCTTATCATTGCATACCAAAAATATGACTGAACTGGAAATCAAAGAAAAAGGGTGCTGAAGACCTTCTCTATATATCTTATATGAGRCTTACTAACATATTCTAGAGCTCCTATAATTATAAAAATGAATTGCCAAAATAGAAATTAAAATATATGGAGTAATGGAAGAGACAAGAGATAAYGCTTTATAAAATTATATGGATAATATGAAATTTTGAACCTTCTACAATTTTTTATTAGCATGATATCCCACCATCATGCCTGTATTTTACRGGAAAAAGCTGATGGCGGTCATTAGGAAGAGTGTTGCCAGCAGGTCGAGGGAGGTGATCCTGCCCCTCTACTCAGCCCTGGGGAGGCCTCATCTCCAGTACTGTGTCCAGTTCTGGTTCCCCATTGCAAGAGAGACATGGAGCTACTGGAGAGAGTCCAGCGTGGGGCTACAAAGATGATCAGAGGGCTGGAGCACCTGCCCTATGAGGAACGGCTGTGGGAGCTGGGCCTCTTCAGCCTGGGGAAGAGAAGACTGAGGGGGGATCTTATCAATGTGTACAAGTACCTGAAGGGAGGGTGTCAAGGGGACAGGGACAAACTCTTTTCAGTTGTCCTATGTGACGGGACAAGAGGCAATGGGCAGAAATGGAAGCACAGGAAGTTCCGCCTGACCGTGAGGGGGAATTTCTTCCCTGTGAGAGTGACGGAGCACTGGACCAGGTTGCCCAGAGAGGTTGTGGAGTCTCCTTCTGTGGATATCTTCAAGGCCCACCTGGATGCAACCCTGTCTACCATGCTCTAGGTGACCCTTCTTGAGCAGGGGGGTTGGACTCGATGACCTCCAGAGGTCCCTTCCAACCTTACTGATTCTGTGATTCTATGATGATCAAGAAGTCTTGCATTTGTTTTTGCTCCAAAGTAGAGAATACTTCTCTATTCAGAAGGATCATTCACAAAATTTTTTGTATTAACAGGTTATTAGAGCATCAGGTRCAGCATCAGATAGTAAAACTTTATTTTAATGACTAAAATAAATAATTTCAATATTTCTATAGTTCTATTTGCTGTTTTATGGGGGGAAAAAAAAGTTTCCTACACATTTTACTCCTTAGTTACTCTTTAAGAAAAGAAAACAATTAGAATCTCAACAGGCATTTTCTTTTTTCTGTAACGTTTCATGATCTCCCATGTTGTCAGAATTCTGTCACTGGCCTAGAATGATGCATATTCATGCACTTTCATACGTTCTGTACCCTTTTAAATTTTGGTCAGCGTTGGCCTGAGTCCTCGGTAAATGCAAACAATATTTTTTCTCCCATGCTTGTGAAACTGTTAAGTATGAAAGCTATGTCATTATTAGGAAGTTTTTTTCTCAGCTATTCTYTAAGTGTCACATTAAACACTGTTTTTAACAAAATTTTCCCATCACAGTTAATCCATACGTGGATTAATTTTGTTACTTTAGTCTGCTACAACTGACCTATTTTGTGTTATATTGCAATATAACCGTAAGTAAGTCACAAGCATCTTTGTTGAAAGAACGTTTGTTGTGGTAAGAGTTTCATAGAAATCCGTCTCATATCCACATCTGGAGTTGTAAAGTAGCCAATCTCAGCCTGAAATCTTGGCTGAGYGTTAAATCTATTCATATATGGGAAACACACAGAAAAAAAGAAAAAAGTTGTTGCRTGTTGCTTTAGAAACAAAATAAGGAGTGCATCTGCTTCCTAACCATAACAAATTACACTGGGTAGGGAAGACACCTCTAGGAAGCCAAGAGACGCGCTATGCATGCTAATGCCTACTGCCGCCAGTACTGGTAGCAGTCATGCTTGCAGTGCTCTGTTATCCAAACTCTCTGCTAGTACAACTCTGTTAACAGAGTTACCCAGACACTAAAATTCATCCTATTTATTAAGTGACCTCAAAATAAAGCTTATAACATAAATTAYAAGCAAAAAAACCCTCTCCCTCTTCCAGAAATATAGGTAGACACTTCTTCCCTCTGTTCTCATACATTGTGAACTTTGCTGACATTTCAGAATAAAATAGTTTATCCACATATTAATAYCTCTTTAATTTCTTTCTTTTCTGTTTTCGAGTCAAATAGTAACGGGATGAAAAGCTTGGTAAGTTACTTGTCTTTTTTATGGAATGACAAAAGAACTGCTGAATTTATTCAAACACATTCTTTTTAATTAACTGGACCAATAACACATACTAAGTAATGATTYGTAACCATTGCTACTTCTCCTGTGGTTGAACAAATCAAAGGAGACTGGAATGTCAGAAATACTGTGTGTGAGTTAYGGCCATTAAATATCAATTACCAAATAATATTCTAAGGGCTTTTTTTCAGGAGAATCAGAAATCTAGGTATTATATTAAAGGGGAGAAAGAGAGAAAGACAGCACAAAAAAAAACTCATTCAGATTCAACTGAAGTCCCCAAATGGGGTATTTTATATAACAATCAGACTAGATTTACACTGTAAGAAGACTTTCTTCCTATTTTCCAAAGGTTTTCTTTCAAATTACAAGCATTTTCTCTTGAAAAAGAGTAAAGTAATGCATGAACTGAAGATTTTGCTTGTAAGCTGAAATGGTGTCTATCTAAACTGTACATTACTAAATGCTGGTAATTTATATTTCAAACCATTGAATGTCACAGCATTTAACTAGTAGCAACAGGCATGGATACTGTTATATAGACTGTTATACAGACACTGTTACATAGATTGTGTCTGGAAAAAAGTGCTTAATTTTTGAATTTTTATGTGCTGTGTTTAAAAGCTTATACGTCAGATAAAATATATCATATGCTCCTGACTAAACATTGAGACATTCTTTTAACCAGTGTATTTTCTCATGAACTTCTCTGCAATTTGGTCACCTTCTATACCATATGCTTAAGTTTTGCACTGTGTCTTTTCAAACATGACAAGATCTCAAATAGTTTATAATATAGACTATGAATCCCTCTACCAAATCYTTGTCTTACATCTTCGATAGTAGCCACTATTCTTCTGGAATGACTTTCACAGAGTTATTAAAAAACAACCACTGATAGACCAGTTTTGGACCATTTGTGGTTATAGNTATTCCCTTTCAGGAAATCCTATGCAGATGGTACAAATATACAAGCATTTCTCCCACTGAATATATTGGTGGTAGGCAAAAAATTTTTCTCCCTAACCTCATGTCAGGGATGACATGAATACAAAAGCATTTTCAAAAGCATTTTCCAGATATGCTCAGGGTTCCTCAGTAGTGAAGGCAGAAATGAAATTTGCCTCTCCAGGATGACAAACTGGAAATGGGATGCTCCTACCACAAGCAGAAAATGGAGAAAAGAAAAGGCTGGTGTTGGGAAAGGTACTTTAGAGAGCTAATCTTATGGTTTCGACTTGCTGTGGCACAGATTGGAAATATCCTATTAGCAGTAATCATCGCCCCATATGTCTCTATATTATCCTTGATAGGAAAAATAGCACCAGTTCTGTCTTCCCAGTGCTTTGAAACAGGCAAAATAGGCAAAACAACTCAATGGATATTTTGTTGTCCCTGATCAGTCTTATGAATCGGTCCTTCCTGTTTATACCTGAAGCCGGTCTTTGAGTTACGAGCCCACTTACTAGTCTTTCCAGGCAATTAAAGCACACGACACTAAACTTTACTAGAAGTTATACTTAGAAGGGTCTGAAGTTTTGGATTTTGGTGATAAAAACGGAGGATTATCCAAAGGAATGAATAAGGAAGATCGATTACTACTTGTGAACTATGTTTTTTAAAAAAAGACAAAAGACAAGAAATAAATGACAAAGACACATTCCTGAATGCTTTCAGAATCTAAACCTCACACTCCCATTTTCTAACAAGAAATTTGCATATTTATCCCTCCCAAACAATTCCCATATGTTGTCCAAACTATGTTCTATCACTTTCGTATTGGAAAAAAATAATTTTGTAAGGAGAAGAAGAGAAAGCTCTTAAACTATTGTGGCAAAGATCATTGCACTTCATTGATTCTCCTCTTTCAAGATGTGCTGCAAACCTGGAAGTCTATTAAAGATTTCACATGTGCAAGTCTTACACTGCATTTCTCTTTTGCAGGAACTGCAGTAATTCCATGTTTTCTGCCACTTTCAATATTTTCTTCAGAACAAAAGTGGGTAGTTTTTAATCTTAGTTATTGGGATTAAGGCCATCCCAGAACAAACACTGGAAAAATGAAAAATATATATATTCAAGCTTCTTTCTGAAACAATAATAATTTTAAAAAAGAAATACATAACACAGAACTGATATTACTTAAYTGGACAGGTAACTAATCAGACAGATTAACTGGTACATACAAATTTAAGGATGTAAGTCAAATGACCTTTCTTAAGCCTGAATTTCTCTGCTTGATGTAAGCAGTAGGAAGGTTAAAGACTGTCTTCAAGTCCAAGATTGAAGGGAACATACAGATGTACCATGATAGACTCAGACATTGYGTCACTCTGCCACTGGAACAGGTACTACTATTTTAGTAACCGGCCTTACTGATCTTTTCAAGCAACTTGACTTTAATTTTATTTTCCTATTTATATTCAAATGTGTCCATCCACCTTCCTGAGATGTATGAGTGTAATTTGTTTGTGTCTCATTTGCTGTTTGAGTACTATGAGTTGTCTTTGCTATTAAAGCAGAAGCAGCTATAGGCAGCAAAGTGGTGAGCTGTTAAACTCATGTTGTTCACTAAAGAGAGAGAAAAATGGTTTCTTCTTTGTGGGCAAATAAATGTGCTTAATTTAGCAGGATAGTGCACAGAGAGTGAAAGAGGGAAATATGTAGTGCATGTAGACACTGACAGATGCTAAGCAGAGGAGGGAGCCTGCCTGAAACATGAAACAGGCTCAAAGTCAGGTCTCAGGGGTGACAGAGAGAAGGTTTTCCTAGAGAAAAATGAGTGGAGTTTGTTTCAGTTCAGAAAACTACTGAAAATTGTGCAAATTGAAGAAAAGGTGGGTAGAAGAAGACTGAGTTYTCCATCTTTAAGGAAATATTTTTTCTTATTGCTTTTATGTTCAGATAAGAGGTATGTTCTTGAGATCTGGATGTTTCTGTGAGTTCATATCAAGAATGAGTGCATACAGATGTAGAGAATTCCACATCAAGGCTTTTGTGAGCTCAAGTCCATTTAGGCCTCCCCGTAGCAAACTTAACATTCAGTTGCTCATTGTTTTGTTAATCCTTGCCACTTTATGTCATTTTTCTACTTCTTTGCCTTCAAAGCATTCAGCCAAGTAGTTCAGCCTTCCATGAGAATTGAATCTGTAGCCTAAGACATATGATTTTTGGCATTATTAGCAAAAGGTCATAGGCTCTGTACAGACTAGAGGGTGGAAGGTCCTGAAGATGGTCTGGGCTTGCCTTGACCAAGTTGGTTTTAGGTTGGTTTGAACAAATGACTGGCAGCTAAGTGACCTCTGTCTCACCTATTCCAGATGAAGCTCTGTGACTGCATCCAYGGTAAAGTCTGACCAGCTGAGGTAGTCACAGTGCAATAATCACCCTTTCCATCAACTGAAACTGGGAAAAGCTGTTGTGTAACTTCAAACTTTATCTGGGAGCCAGAGAGAAAGAAGCAGATAGTGATAAGATGACATAAAACATAGCCTCAAGGGTATCCACAACTGAGAAAAAGAAACCTCCATCATGAACATCATCTTCCTCCTGGCAAAGACCTCATGATGCTGACAACTTGCTGTAAACCCTTCCCTACTCTGCTCGAAGAAGATTGAATTGACAATCTGAGGACTGACAGGAACATTGCAAGGGTGAACATAACATCAGAGGAAAGTGGTAGATACTACGAAACTTTTATATAACGAGTTTAACTGTATTATTAATATAGGACTTTTCTGTAATATAAAGATAACTGGAACTATTAGACTGTTAAAACATTACTTAGACTAAAACTTATTAAGATCTCTTACAGAGAATGATGGAAGAATGGAGAGTTCTAGCTAAGAGAGTGAGTGCAGCCACTTCAGTAGGATAAGAAACCCAGAAAGAGAGATTTGGACTGCGAGGTGGTAGAAGGACAGAAGGATTTGACATGACCTATGAACTTTGAGCATCAACCCATTTATTTACATGTTTAAATACAAATTTARAAATCGAATATTTGGCATGTGTTTTTTGTTTTCTTTCTGTTTTGGCCATAATGGACACTTTATTCTATCCCTATTCTTAATAATTTTAATGAAGGACAAAATTTTAATGAAGAGAGTATGAGGATTTAGATTTATTTAAAATTTGAAATATTTTACTTGGATTAGAAATGTTATCTAACARTACTGTAGAAAAGAATAATCATGATGCTCTTCACATAACTCATCTACTAGATTAATACGTACACTTCAGATAACAGCTGTGTGAAAAACTGGCAGAAAACCTGGAAACTGTAAAATTATTTGCTTCTGTACTTCATTATAAAATTGAATGTCAGATTGTTTTTGCTAAAAGCTGACCAATGATTCTGGCAGATAAACGCACAGCCAATCTGAAGGAATTGTGACCTTTTTTTAAAAGATATTTGCTTTTCAGATATTTCATGTCATTTTCTCTCAAAGATTAATTTTATGTGATACTGAAGACACATTATTTAAAAGTAATTTAAAAACATTGAGCAGTTATTTAACTAAATACTTCAAGCGTGTATTAAGCATTCACCTTTCAAAGAAATTTTTCAATATCTGTGAAGTATGGGCCTAGTCATGGTGGAAGCCAAGTTRCCTATTAATTGCTGAGGAACTTCAGTTTCAGCCAAAGTAATGATAGTCAGCAAATGTTCGATCTTTCCACAAATCATTCCAAATATGTACTGGAAGGAAAAGAATGGATGGGGCCAGAGCCATAAAAACAGAGATAGAAGGTATATAATGAGGATATTATTTCACATAAGTACTTAATAACACATCTTTTATAACTTTCGTACTAATTTTGGAGAGCTCTCCAAAATTAGTATTTTATTAGTAATGTTATTAGTATTTTATTAGTAATGTTATTTTCCCCTCTAGATGAAAATAACATCAAATATTCAAAAAATTTCTCAGTTTGTTAATTACTAAACAATTTGTATTTTTCTTCAACTTAAACTTTGTAATTTAACCCCAAATTTCTCTGGAATTTTACTATAAAATAAACATTAGTGACAAAAACAATTCACTCTCTTTTTTTCTGCATATGATTTATATCTGTGTAACATGGATTATAGGACTGAATTTTAGTACAAACAGGTGTGTTTGATTTCACTTTCAAGTCATTTTAAAAGAGCAAAAATGCAGTTACAAATTGCACCTAATAAAAGGAGAACAGACCTTAAGCATTAAGCCAGTAGAAGTACACAACGGATGACATCTTTCAGAGTAGTCAGACTGCAGATCAAGGCATTATCTGCAAAATGCTTTCAATATCTCCATTTCCTTTTACCTTGAACCGTATTATCTCCTCCAGCATCACACTGGAATGTCCCTTCAGGCAACAGCCACAGGGAATCCAAACTGTGGTTTCAGCACAGGCATGCCAAAGGTATCGTGAGAAAGTTGTTTAAATTTCCTACATGTGTTTTAAACCATAGAGCATTATCCTTAGAATCGGCCCTGCAGTGTGAACTATTCCTCGTTCTCCAGAAGACACGGCCCTGTATCTCCTGATACTCCAAATCATGAATTTGTGATGCATTTATATGTACTAATTGCTTTAAAAATGGATTTTAAAAAAATGTAGATGCCCAACAGCCAATCTTTCAGGACACTGTCTGTCAAACGGAGACACTAGTGATTATTCAAAGTCAGCACACAAATTAAAGAGACTGAGAGTTTTTAAATGAATGTAAAAGATTGCTGCATGAAAGATCACACAATTTGCTTATTTTCCTTGTTCATCTACTGTGGAAAAGGTCGAATCACTTCTTTTTCCTAAACTCAAAAGCTGTCTTTCTGTCACTTTAGTTTCCTGAACTGACTCACTGTAGGCCAGGTGAGCGGCACGCCAGGCTGGGGATGGGAAGAGTCAGCAGGAGCAGCAGAACCGGCCTTTCTGCTGGCAACTCATCTCTACAGCTGGATTATGGAGTTCTCATTCGTATTGCTGATTGCTCAGAAAATTAGTGATAGTGACCTATCCGGGGACTAGAGTAGTTACGTGTGCATTGTAAACACAAAACAACAAACCAAACAACCCTCCCTGTGCCRAGAGCCTAAAACCCATAACTGTGTCTATTTCTTTAATACCTTGTTTTTCCTGTGATATACACCACAGCATGTCAGAATTAACTCCCTGACACATGACGCGGTTTTAACAGTATAAGTATACCACAGATTACGCTTACGCTTACCGATGCATAATATGGCAATACTGGCAAATGTACTTCATTCTCTATTTTAACTTTGTRCAAAGTTACTTCTAAAGGCTTTAGAAAGCAGAGAATCCCTGCTGGAGGCTTTAGAGCACAACAGACCCACCTGATGCTCTCTCTGCACTGTCCRCCTTCCACTCTTGCCTGTGAGAGGTTTGGACCTGCAGCTCCAGGTCCACTTCAATTCTTTTTTGCTGGCTGCAGTGATGGCACATACTGGCTAAGCATACACGCATCTCTCAGAGCAATGGTGAGCATTTAGATTCAGGAGCTTGCACACTCAAAAAATGAATACGAGATGAGCATCATGGTACTATCCAATTACTTCAACCTAATTATCTAATTGTTGTCAGATATTTTGCGAATCCCTAAGGACAACTTTTTTGGTGGAGACTTTTTCTTCCTCTGAACATTTTTTTTCCTAATCCTGTGATTCCTTTCAAAAAAAAGTTAACATGACAAAAACAGACATYAGCAAGGATTTTTTTCTGCTTGTGTCCACATTTCTTCAGGTTACTGTGACTCTGCTGTGAAATAACAAGGTGCATCAYAAGTCTGCAAAACAGAAGAAAGAGAGAACTGGACATACAGAAATGGCAAGGGAACCAGCTGAGAAWGTGCTCACTGATACAGCTGAACTTTACATTTGGCTCCTCTTTCATTTGCTCGGAACCACAATATTCAGCTGAAAGATTCTTTGGCACCACGACCGTCTTTTTTGTTCACTGTTTGTACAATGCTTAGCACAGTGGGGTGTTGGTTTGTGACACAGACCCTCAGGCAGGCCAGTGCACAATAACATAATAATGATAAAGCTAATTTAGCATTGCGTCTAACTCAGTGTGTAAACAGAAAGGAATATTCTTTGTCTTTAATTATGCATATTAGAAGGAAATAATCTTTGCTGCTCTAAAATAAAACCTCTTGTGCTCAAGGTCATTAGCAGAAGAGCCTAAGGAGGAGCCCAGGCTGTAAGGACAAACAAGAACCAYCACCTCCCTGCCAGCGGTGTGCTGCTGTCAGAGCTATCAGAGTGGAAGTATTCTCCATTTTCTTTCAAGCTCTGTGTTACTAACACAAACAGAGAACAGCCGGCTGAGAAGAGCAGCCTCTACTGCTGGTCACTAGCCCAGATAACTAAGCCAAAACTCCAGGGATTTTYAGGAGCACTGAAGGAGTTGATCACTCCTTCCTACATTCAAGGAAAAGCTTAGCAAAGTCCTTCCACCTAGACAAAGACATTCCAGTTTTTCCTCTTGAAGATACAGAATTTCTCCATTATGCATAGCAGAGGCATGTGCCACAAATACTCAGAATTTTATAAGAATTCTCTGTTACGTCCCGTGCTCACGCCCTTCTAATGACAGCATTGGAGCTCCTGAATAGCTATGCACGGCRGTGATGCAGACAGTAGAAGTACATCACCTAATGAGAGCTCCAGCACACAACTCTAATCATCCCTAATGGCCCCGGTCTGCTATGGGGCTTGCATGCGGCGTAATTAGTTGCGAAGCACTTTACTGTAGGGACACAGTGTGAGAGCCAAGGATTAACATCACCACAGAGGCATTTGGCTCTGTTTTTCTATTGACTGTTTGGAAGTATTGCTTCTAACAACTAGTTCATCAGAGAGAAAAGCTTTTCTGATTAAGCAATTGCAGCAACTGGATTTAAACAACTTTTAGAGATAATGTATTTTCATCTCACGAAAAGGAAAACATAAAGGSTCAAATTAATCTGCATTCTTATGCTTTCCATCACCTCTTAAATGTACAATGGCATAGACTGTAGATCAGAATTTGTGCCTAACAAAGCCTTCCCCAGGATGGAAGTAAGTGTTTCCACAAAATCATCTTTTGACATCAGTCAAAAGTTGCAGGTACTATTTATTTATGTCTTATACTCTCCCTGTAATTTCAGTATCACACTACAGTCCATGGTGCTCTACAAACCTTTCCTAATCTGATGAATTACCTGTAGCTTCACATTAATATTACCTTGTCCAATTTGAATTTTTTTTCTGTCACTCAGTCCTCTAACATAGGATAACCTAGCATATGCTATTTCATGATCTTGGCTCATTTGTCATTTCCATCCCCCTCTTCTTTTCCATCTTTTCCACTTTTTCCTTTTTTTTTTTTTTTCGCTAGAATGTAATATTACAGTCTAAAGTTCTGCAAATTATATATTAATATCATCAACATTCTACTGCGTCTGTATTTACCAAAACCTGGAAGGTTAAATACTCAGGACCCCTCCCTGTAATTTAAGGGACCATTTTGTTTAATATGTGTCCCTGCATGTGATCTGAGAGCCCTTGGGTGTGGGGTGAAGGAGGCAGAARTAAAAAGCCCTACTATTCACAGTACTGCTGCAATAAGCTTTTGACACCTTAGAGGCATAAGGTCAGAACCTAAGGGTGTGGAGTGCTTCTTAAATGTTCCTTTATAATTTCAAAAGGCATTTCAAGTCTTCAGTATCTTTTAGGAGGCAGTAGCGCCTTTCAAGGTTGCTCATGTTCATTGAGTTGTTTTAAACTGAAATAGCCTATCCCAAAATTATAGCTCCTTGCACTTATTCTTCATGGTCCGATACAACAAGTCTTTACTTGCATATGTCTTGCACAATTCCAAGGTGTTCCTTCAGTGTGAGTATACATCTGAGAAAGTAGTTCACATATATTCTAAGGTACTAGAGAACAGCACCACACCAAAAAAGAAGTCCTGCTCTCCCACYGTCACTTGATGACCACTCCTACTCCTTGCTTGCCCCTTCCTTATGCCTGAACAAACATCCACAGAGATTACATGAAGAMCAGCTTTAAATGAAACCACACAGAGGAAAAATGTTACTTCTATTTGGTTTCCTGCACTGATGAAAGACAGAATGAGTAAGGCTATGAGGGAATTCAGGAAGCAGAGAACTGCTTCTCAGAAGTAGGGCTGGCTTAAAGTATTTGTGGAACTATGATTTTAGTTCAAAAGATCAGATTTGTACAGTGGGCTAGACAGAACAGTTAGCAGAAACAATTTTACACTCTCATGAGTGTATAGTGGATAATAGAACTGTTTCCTCTCCCCCCCCGTGTCTATCTCTAACATCTAAGATTGTATTTTTTTATTTTAAAATACATTAGCATATTAATCATTTTCAATTGGAAACTGTGTGAATATCTTTTATGCCTGGGCAAATAAATAGTATTGGTTTATAGCTGTATAAATTAAACTATGAATGTCTCTGTAATTATGCATTTCATCTGCTAAAATACTTCTGTGGTCTGAATGGGGAAAAGGATTCTTAGAAGAATAAGAACTCTCTCCCACATGGGAAAATTAATACTCAGAAATATCCTTTTGCAAATCTCAGACAGAAACAAGGTCTTAGATGTAGATAAAACTAAAAGGCCATTTTAGTTTCCTCAAGGCATGTGAAAAGTCATGTTCTCAGGAAATACATTCTAGCTTCAGTCTACTACTAGYTTCAGTGTTAAAAATTACATAAAACACAGACTTCTCAGTAGAACTGGGTGAGGGAGAGAGCTCCACAAACTCTTTAAGTTCTTCTAGTTTAGTCCTTTTAGTTAGTGTGGAATTAGAGTTCCACAAACTCTAGCATCACATGTTACTAAGGAAATACACACGGAGGAACAGACTTGGTACTGTTGCGGAAGGAGTGACCTAAAGGCTTGAAAGATCAGCTAAACTCCCTTCTCCCCTTATCGAATGTGCCTGTGGCCATTAAAGGGCAGAAACTTTAGTGATTTTATTCTCCACTCACGTCATCTGTCCTTTCCCTCAACTTCTGGTTAAGCAGGGAATACTGAGATAACACTGTGACAACAGATCTTATGTTATCACCAATTAATTGGTGCCACTGGTTTACTTTTCTTCCACATCCTGCTCCCCTTTGTTCAAAATATTATTCTTGAACTTTTGCTAACACTTTATTGGGATTTAATATACCAGATTTTTGTGAGATAGGTAACCAGTAGGTTATATATATAAAGTATAACTGAAATTGAGGTATCTGAAYTGTTCCCTTCATATAGCTGTTTACTTTTAGTCCTGTACTATTTATATTGAAATACTTGCTATCTAGCATGATATCATTCTGAAAAATGTCATAATTCACCACAGTAGCTTACAGAGTTTGATTTATTCTATTGTAACATTGGTATATTTTGTATTGGTTGKGTATTTTTCTTTAGGAGGTGGGGCTGCTTTTTGCTATGGATGAGTGAATTGCCTTCTTTTTATTTACTTTTTCTATTTCCTGTATAATAGCTGTGGAGGTCCCTAAAGAGGAAATTTTCRGAAGGCACTAGCTGTGACTTCAGATCAAACCTAGGGATTATTTACATCAAAGCTGCAAGATGAATCTGTACTTTACAATGGTTTAGGTGTATGGATCACAAAACTGAAGCTACCGTGAATGAAAAGGAAACCATCCGTCATATCATTACATTTCTAGAGATCTGGCCTTCCATTGTGCTAGTTGCATGGATAAATTCTCTTGCACTGGGCTGTATATTTACTTTTCACATTTATGTGATGATCAGTAGACCATTTACTGGTTCCTTTTATTTGAATAAATATACATCATTTATCTTATCCTGTGTAAGACTTGCATTTCCTGTGACAATTTTCATTTAAATGTTTATTTTGCACTTCTTTTTTTGACTCTCCATTCTCTGCAAACCAGTTTGGAGATGTAATTTCTTCCTTTAGACATACTTTTCCCTTTTGTATAGGTTTCATTCTTCTGCGTGGCTGAATTTATCCTGTTTATATAAAACTTAATCCTGGCAGATTAACTCCTTGAGTACTTACAGCTGTAGGCATCCAAAGATAACAAGAATGTTATCTATTTCCATACATTTTTATTGGACATGCAAAAAGGGCAATAATGGTATTGTTATATACAGATATAGCTCACATTCACAGATCATTAAAACAGATGACCCTCCTTGTCAATTTTGGAAACCAGATGACTATTTGTTTGKCAATGTCTTTTCTTATAAGATGCAGCACTTCCTTTTACACTTGTGCTCTGCATCTAAATCACTCAACCACACATAGCTTTTACAGCTCTTGTTTTATAAGTAGCTAGGCAGCAGTATATTTATACCACATGCYTCTGAAATACGAGCAATCATTGTATTTTAGATTCAATTCATAATTTAAGTCTTTTTTTTAAAAAAAAAATCAATATTAGTTTTATTCCGGTAACCTGAGGTAAACTTATGCTTCTCACAGACTCTTGCAAAACCACTAGCAAGCCTTTTCTTTCTCATTGAATTAACTTACTGTTATGTGCAGCCCTTTCGAAATGCTGTTGTTATCATTATTTTCCTTGAATGAATTCATCAATGTGGTAGGCAGCGAGAATACACCCTTCACAAGGCATAAGCCTCTTCCGCTTAATTGCCCTGCAAGTTAAAATGTGAACAGGTTCGTAAACAGTGGAAAGGGTCTCAAAAGACACTGGATAGGTCAAGGAATGGCTAATARATGTTGTGGACATGCAAAAGCACGGGATGCACATGTTTTCTTCTTTCATTATTTTACAAAACCACTCTTTCCTCACCCCATTCCCATTTAWCCCTGCACAACAACTCATTAGTTGGACTTCTTTATGAACATTTCTGGCTTTTCATATCAACAAATCTTGTGCCTTTCCCACTGTATTTTAGTTTTTTTACAGTCTCCCTCACTTGGCAGTTACACAGTTGTTTGTTTTTTGTCCTTTTGCTGAGGATATTTGACCTGATCACTAGGTGTCTTGGGGAGAATCAGGACCTAAATCTTCCCTTCACTCCACTACATCTCCCTCTTCTGCTTTCTCACATTTGTGGGATGAAATAAGGCAWGAAGTGCTTCACTGAAAAAGCTCTTCTGTTCTCCTGAGTACTTGTATTCCATTCCCTAGTTCTCTCATCTGGCATATGAATTTCTTAGTTCTTGCACATTTAGCACTTCTAAATTTGTTCCCAGATGTCCAGATGTTATTAATTAGATCTGGAAAACATGATGCAAAACCCTCTCTCTGAATATTAGCTGGAATTTAAATATGAATCCCTACTTGACCTTTCGGAGGCAGTGTGTCAAGAATTCTGCAGGACTTGCTTGCAACTCACTATTTTAAGGCTCCTTCTACTAACTGAATTTGTGCTAATCTTCTTAATTAAAGCTGATTGATACAAAAATTTTTAGAAGTCAAAAAATGTCATCTTTTCAGTAAAGAATCAAGGCATAATAATATCTTCGCTGAAAAACTCAGCCAAAACCAGACCTTTTGATTTAGGAATGCTATCACAGGACTTTATAGAAGTTGTAATTTGTTCAGTTTGGGCCTAAATATTATAAGCATTTTTTTTTAAGTGAGAGAAAAAGGAGGTAAAAAGAGAACAAGGAGGTAAATTCWTTATTGCAGTATTCCCTGTGACCTAGAGAAGTACTGATATTCCAGCGCTGGGTAGGGAGTTGAATCACAGAGACTGGAAGGTGTCATGTACAAGAAAGTCTGCAATGAGGCAAGAAGATCTCATGAAGCAGGGTAGTGACTGTCATATTTATGATAAAGAAGAGTGCTCTTTTTCAGCACTGCTATCAAAAGAGTTACTAGTCTTTGTTTTCTCTCCTTTCAAGTACAATCTACTGAGGATAATCTATTACAAACTGATGTGCTGGTGTGCAAGAGTATAAACTGTTCTGCTTGTAGATGAACTTTTAGTAATTTAATAAAAAATGCATTGGACAGTACAGACAAATTCAAGTTAGGCTCCGTTTCATGATGGAAGGGATTTTGTCAATAAAATTTCAGTATATTATACAGGAGTTATTTCTGGTACAAACTACAATACATATATGGAAGATGTAGAATATGAATTGTTCACTAGTGTACATACCTATAGAGTTCTTGAGAGAAATCTTGCTTTTTCTTAAAGTAGATTTGATGTGGAAGCACATCTCCCTGGTGTCCAAAGTTCAAAGTGGTCATTCTCCAGCCTTGTTTWCAACTACAAAACCCGTTGGCTGCCATTATTTGTTGCATATCAGTTCAGGCGCAGTTTTGCAAACCTTATCAGTTATGTCACTTATAACTTTCTGCTGTATCCTATTTTTTGTAACTCAGAACAGCTCAGCAGTAGACTCATTATGCTACCTTTTATTGTCTTCACTTTCTGGAAGCTTAAAAGTTGAAAATTTGAAAATGAATGCTCAAATGCTCATGATTAGCAAAAAAAAAAAAAAAAAAAAAAAAGTAAAAGTGGCACTGATAGTTCTGTTGCTTATTTAGTACTGGAACACACTTCTTGTAAGCAACATCTTTTATGTGTCACTTCAGATATTTCAGGCAGTGATGCTAGAGCAAGCAACTCTGCTGACACATGGTTGTTTTGAGGAGTTTTCAGAGTCTAGGCTAATATTTTAGTATTGCAGCACGGGCACTGCTCATCTGAAGATTTGATTCATTTCATGATCATTTGATTAATTTGAGGATATGTGATTTGTATGCTCAGAAATATTCTTTTTACTCTATCAGATTTAGAATTTTATCTTGCTCTCTTCTTAAAATGCTGCACTTGTCTTTTTTCCCTGTTTTCTTTCTTAAATATGTCTGAGCAGAGGTGCTAGGTGATCCTTTGACTGGCTGAAGCTTGGGGCATGATGTGTTTTTTACCTTGTTTTCAGAGACCACAGGAACCATCTGTGACTGGCAGAGGGCAGTTCATGACCTAGTAGTCTAGATATGATAAAATTGTGATGAATGATGCAGATGGACAACTGCAACCATGACATTCTGATGTACACAGCAAGAAAGAAGACCGCTTGAATCTCAGGTAAGMGATTTTTAAACCCATTCTTTGCGACAAGCATGGGTTCAGTTCTGTGTTCATAAGGCAGCATAGAGCATTTCACTTACTTTTTGGAAATAATGTAAATTCAGGAAAGAAAGGTCTCCCATCTATGATGAAAAAGTACCAACTCGTATTAGCTAAAAGGTGCAGGAAATGTAACTCTTYGTTGTTTTGGTCAAATAGAAAAATTGGAAGAAGTTCAGTTTTTGATGAAATAAGAAAATAGTTTTAGTTTGTTTTTCTACAGAAAAATTAGTCCTCACCGATATAATTTCTCTTGTGCAAAGCCAATTACTAGAATTCTTTTTTTTTCCATCAGTTACCCTTTTAACATACTTATTTCTAAATGTAAAGGGATTAAATGAAAAGGGGATTAAATGAAAATAGTTGTTTCATTTTCAAATATCAAAATCAATATCAAACTTTTGACTCCTATTTTTTACCCATTTTGGGCATCAAGGACCCGAGGGCACTAAGAGGCTTTAATTGCCCTGACCAGCCTGAGCTGGGGCCTTCCTCCGCACACCTGCCACAGCTGAGCTCAGGTCTAGGCAGCTACTTCTTGCCTGAGCTACATCCTTGGTGTGCTTGTCTCCAGCCCGGTCTCTGCTTCCTCTATGCACTTTGGATCTATGCAGTAGGTATGTAGGTGTATTTTCTCCTGGATGGCCCCCTCAGACTTACCTTGTTTCCAATCCTGTCTTGCCCTGACTGGACTCCCAGCTGGACATGGACCTGGTTCATTGCCTCGCCTTGGACCTTGTCAGCTCTGTCCACCGTGGTCAGACCCTATGAGGCTGCACCCGTGTGCGTGAGCACGGACTGCGCTGGGGTCACCCTCAGCTCCCAACTGGCTTTCCCTTAGGGAGCAGCCCTGCCTCTGCTGCTCCCTGATGTCAGGAAACTAAAAGTCTATGCCAAATTCAATCCAASCAGATGTTTTTACCATCTTTTTGGCCAAACTTTAATATTAATCAATCCCCAGCTTTTATTCTTCAAATCATTTTCCAGTAAACATAATTAATGTTTCCTCATTTTTTTGTAGAAATTTACTGGCTGATCAAATGCAGAGCACTGAACTAACAGTGTAACACAGTGAAGCTGATTCCTCTGAAGAAACCTGTCTCAGTCAGTATGTACAGGTTCTTTTTTCCATACGTCTTCATGACTGGTACTTTAAAGACAGTATAAATAAAAATAAATTTTCATTAAAAAAATTTTTGCACTGACAGTACGTGGAAAAAGATCTTARTATAGAAGAGAACTACGCTCCTTACTGTTGTCAGCTGTGTCAGAACAGAATGAGTGTAAAATAAGTGTAAAATGCCAGTTCTGATTTGGTYGCATTTTATACTTCGCATATATTTCATACTGGTAGAGAAAGACATAGAGTGAAAGGCAAGAATGAATTGAGCCCAGTATATCTAAACAACTATAGCTGAAGCTTAGAGAAAACTTCATCTGCAGTTCTTAGAAATCTTTTAAAAAGTTTAAATCCCTATTCCCCAATCTTTTATGCACTCCACTTGAAAGGCAGATTGATTTGTGTTATGAAGACTATTTGAAAGCAATATCACAATTTCTTCCCTTTCTTATCTACATAGGAGAATCCTCAGTTTCTTTCCCCATGTGCAATATAAAGAACATAGCAGAACAAGAAGTGAATCCATTTTACCCATTTTATGGAATCTGTTCCTATTTTACTTTACACTGAGAGTTACGAAGGAGTTAGGGAACAGACCTATTTTAGAGAAGTAAACTCTAACTAGGTCAACAGCGAAGAGTGATTTTGTCCTCTGAAGCAGCCCCCCTCCCCTCAGTCACCTTGCCTTAATCTCAAAGGATTTGTTATCTTCTCCTGAACTAGCAGAAGGAAATAGTGGAATTTGCAGGGGTTATTTCAAATCCATTCTATTACAGATATTTGCTGGTGGTTACATAACATGTTGTAGGGATATTTATTTTAAYTTTTTTATTTAAAAATTTTGTAATTACAAATGTTAAACCTATTACTTTTTTTTTTCTTTTTTATATCTAAAGTTAGATATAAATCTTCCAAACTTTCTTGTTGATTGCTAGGTAGTGCTTGCTGTCTCAAAAGCTGTATTTCTTGATGGCTACTGTGACAGTTATCAACCTATTTGCATATCTGGTGCTGTTGTATTGTTTTTGGAGGATATTGAAGTTTTGCACTGTTAAGGCTAGCTAATGTAAAGTATTGAAACATGAATATCTGCCAAGGTCACTATAAATTGCATAGAAACATTTGAAAGCAATAGATTAACAGAAATACAAATGTTTTGGACCCCAAATCTGCTATATCCATGTTTGGTTTGTTTTTCTTCCTACCAGAAGAATTGCTGCATTTTTATGGCATAATCTTTTTCAAGATCTTTGCAATTAAGACATTAGTTTTAAATCATGCCTTTCCTCTTCAGCAGTTAGGTTGAGTAAGTTACCAGAGATATGGTCATTATGGCTCTTTCGCTAACTGAAGTCACCTAGAAGTTCTACTTTGCAAAATGTACATATTTTGCTACGAGGTGGAGTGCTTGAAATAGGAACTGAATAAAAAGATGTCATATCCATGATTTTCTGTAACAGCTTATAACCAACCTTTTTGTAATGAGACACACTTTTATGTAAGACTCACTTCTCTTGAACTAAGGGTAGAGTAAGTTAAGTTTGTGCTCCAGCACCAGTGTGTRGTGTTTAGAGGAGTAATAATGCAGTAGTAGAGCACACGGCAGAGGAAAAAAAATGAACTCTGTCATTCCAGATTTTCCTGTATTTGGCATGGTACTTGCCAATCAAACTACAGAAATCYTGTGGCCTCTGGGCTGTGTTTCCAGTTATAAAAGGATGATATAAAATCAGGGTATTAGAACGTTGCTAGACATTGCATTTGCTTTATAAGAGTAACATATCGTTTTACCCTCAGTGTAAGCAATTGCCAGTCATTCCACATTGCTTTTTATTTTGTGCAAATAATGGTCACGATCTTGCTGCAAATGACAGTGAATCACGAGTTCAGAGAGTAATTCTTGAGAGATGGTGATGTTCATAGGGAGGGTGAGGGGGGACAAAAAAGTGCTTATGTGACAAACGTGAGTGCTGCTGATTACTCAGAARTAGGTTGTCCTTGTTCTTTGAAAGGTGGCAAAACTGTGAAACTTGGCTCCTATCATATTATTTCCCATCCTTCTGCATCACATTTGCTTGCWGTTACAAGTGTCGCCCAGGACAAAACCTATGGGAGCAGATCCCAGGTGGCCGGGAGCATGAGGCCTGAGTGGTGACACCAACAYTTAAACAAGGGTGCAGTCTCCCAAGAGCAGACTAAACTTTTAGGGCTGAAATACCTTGCTATTCAAAACAAAAAGCAAATAATACAGCTGTATTTTGGTTCCTGACTTCTGTTTCCACTCTATTTCATCTATCCCAGTTCTTGGCAGCCAAACTTTTGTGGACTCTGAAGCCTTTACAATTCTAATTCAGAAGTCCTTTTTGCTCTACAGTGCTGCCCTGTCAGCCCAGCCCTGGCAGACCTTTTATATTGTAGCTTTTCAAGCTGTGACAGTCTGAGCTCTTTGGCCCTTTTTATTGTAGGCATACAGGCCTTGGCAGCTAAATTTCCTGCACACTTTGAGATCACAGACACAGAAACAAGTTTCAACTCACACAGTATGCAAACAAAAAGTGAAAAGATTATTGAAAGTGAAGTGCTGGGGGAGGGAAGAAAGGGGACTACAAACCCAGCCAGCAACAGAGGAGAGGGAACCAGAGCAGTTGCCATAATTGGTACGCTGGATCAGGTCCCAGCAGAAACCAGAGAGCTGTTTCTATATCTTGCTCGGGGTGGTAGGCGTCGGATAGCAGTGGGAGGAGGAGGAATGAAAGGCCTTTTTCCCAGACCTTACGCATCTAAGAGTAGGAAACTGCTGGTGTGGAGCAGCCAAGGAAAGAGCTGAACCCCTTGCCCTGGGTTTGGCACATTTCTTCGGGAGGTCCTTGATGACAYTTTTGAGTCCTGCCAAACAACCCTCGCTCTCGGTGACATGATCTAAAACTGGAGTAAATGGCTTTACTCTCTAAAATGAATGATYGTCATGTTAAGTGTGCAACGAGAACGAACTAAGTGTGCATTGTAAATATATGTAGAACACTTTATTTAAAAAAAAAACTATTAAAAATATTAGGATTTTCTTAAATGGATTTCTATCAAAATRTGATTATGGTGAGCATTTAATAAATTAGCTGGTGTGCCATCATGAGGTGGGCTGAGCAATAGCATTCACACACGCACACAGAAAGGGAGGTCAGCAGTGAAGCCATCCGCCCGCCCCAGTTATGAAYGTGATCCTTTTCATGCCATTTGTGGTTAGGCTAGGAAAAAATAGAGGTCTAACATACCGCTTCCGTTTGCTTAAGCATGTTGGCCCTGACATGACATGTAAAAAACTATCATTTMCTGCTCTGTCACCAGCTGTTTTTGATGACTGTGCTGAAATTTTAAGTAACTTTACAAAGAAAGGAGGTGATGTCAAAAGAAGTAGGCTGAGCACTTTGACGTCATTGGTATCAAGACAGTTTCTTCTGCAGAGTCAACYGACTGAATCTACCAATACCTCCATAAGTTGTTGCTACTTTTCTAAAAAGTTTAGCTAAAGGAGCAGTTGTCATATCGACTGAGATTAATTTTCTTAAATATTTTTCTAGAATTAACATTCCCATGTGTAGCAATTGATGCAATATTGAAAACTGTACTAAGCATAGTACTGAAATAGCTGTGGTACTTCTTAATTTTTCAATATTAACTTTGAAATATTCATGTCCTTCAATTTTATGCGAGTTAGAATATATTTACCAGTGCACGGGTATCCTTAAATGCAAGATAAATCATGCATTAGTTATAGGTGTTACTGATATAAGTTATTACCTAGGTGGAAACTACATTAACTGTTTATGCTAGAATGGTGACTGTATCTGAGCAGAAGTAAGAACTAAGTTGMTGGGTTTTCTCCTTCTCATGAGGCTTCTTCAGATTTTACTTGTGGTTAGGCATGTAGTATCACAASAASAAAAATCATCACATGATGTAAGTARCACTAAGTCARAACAAGAAGGAAGATTGAGTTGTTCAGACTTGAATATTTTTTAAAGTTTTGAATCTAATTCTTAATATTTTTTGGAAATTTGACTGGAAACAAAGGGCCAACTTTCTTGCTATCTRTGCGGCCTCCTAAGTTAATTGAAGATCTGTGCAGATCAGAAAATGCAGATGCTTTCACAAAACATACTCACAGGTAGAATGAAGCAGCTCAGAAAACTAGCACCCAGGTTRCTTTATCTGAATGAATTTGACCACCGTTCTCATTTTACATTTGTTAGTGATAGTAAGTGAAAATGTGCAGAGTTATTCCTACAGCATGAAACAAAACCATTTTATTCTTTCTGTGTGGGAAGTGGTGGTAAGCCCTCCAAACCACTAACTAATCAAGCATGTATTTTATATTTCATTTTTCTTTGTTTAGTGGTGACTTTGATGGATACCATGCATTTTCACTATCCTTTCCACAGACTGAATRGTTGTTTATGAGGACACCTTTAAAAGGGGGTCTAAAGCAGTCCTCCAAAAATTTCGAATCAAAATGGGATTTGACTCTCAAAAAGAARTGAGGAATAATTTAAATAATGAAACAAGATTAAACATCTTTAAACTAGATTTGGAATATGAAAAAATGTTTTAATTATTTTTAAATTATTATTGTTTTTGGATAATTAGCTACTTTTGTGCCTGTGCACAGGTCCAGACTTCTGCAGCCCAGTTAGCTCTGTCTAGCTTGCCCATAGATGTCAGAGGGGTACAAAAGCTGGTCATTCCTTTACCAAAATCTCTTGAAAGAGTAGACCTCAGAAATGTTTTGGAATTTTCTGTTAAGAAAATCTAACTTCTGATAAGCTATTCTTGAGGGTATAGCTACCGGTGTTGCTGCATAAACTTTCTAGTGATTCGAAAGAGCCCATGAGTCGGTGTGCAGGTCATCTAGCCATAGCCGTTTTGTATTAAGTATTTTAACAGTGAGCTCTTTTTTATACATGCGCTCAGGCAAAGAGCGCACAATAATGAGAGGATGCAGGTGCCTTGCTCAAAGTTTTATAAGTATTTCTTAACCACTCACCTTCAGCATAAGAAAATAATCTGAGGTTGTGCGATTCACTAGCAAAATTGCCATCTAGTCAGTATATTAGTTTTTGCTCATTGGGAAGGATGTTTGCTGAATTAAAGGGTATTTAGGATGGTCATAAACATATTGAACTTCTGTAAAAACCCTGTTATATTATTTGCCCAGCTACTGTGCTTTCTATCTTCTGGACATTAAACGTGGAATATTGTGTGATGTGTTTAAAGTGAGGCTAGTAATGAAGTGAATATATTAATTATTACTGATTTCTCTCATATTAAAGATATAGTTTCTTTTTATTTACATAAATATGTTGCTTCCAGGATTTGATTTTTCTTTGAAACCTTCCCTGATAAAGATATACAGGCACATCTTTTCTGAAAATGTTTAAAAACCAGTTCACTTCATAACTCATCTCAAACTTCTCTCAAACATTTTAAATGATTGATGAGACACACACATAGTGTGTTGTGCATAGTTTGGAGAGAGATAAAAAAAAACTCTTACTGCTGATAAAGGCAATGAAAAAGCAAATTTTTGTTTGTTGTTTCATTGCCTTAAATTTTTCACAGATGAAACACAGCAGTTCTCATAAGAAAAAAGGAAAGAAAAAAGGACTTTGAGGTATTTGATTATGAAAAGGCAAATTCACCTAACTTGAATTATACCTGAATTCCTCTGAAGAACAGTTTGCTGGACATGAATGATGACATGTCTAAAGACAGCTGTTAAGAAACACTGGATATAGGTACTGAAATGATATATAATCTCTGACTACTCTGTATATATTTGTCTCTCTACTTGGAGTTGCAACATGGCAGTTAATGCAGCTTTGTCCCAGGATAAAATATCACCATTGTCCTTAGAAAAGCTTTTGACAGATGAAAGCTTTACTCTGAATCAAATTTGTAAATGCACACAGCCCCCCACAAGTAATTTTATCAATTTCTCCTGTCTCATGGATCATGTCAAAGGGTGAAACTACAAATTAATTCTGTCAGTAAACTATTACTATCAGGAATAGTGTAGCTGAGATCAACAGATGATCAGCAGATCTGTAAGACAAAGTATTTATCAGCATAAGAGATCAGAGCTTACACACAAATTAAAGGGGATAACTTTGCACGATTTTGTCACTCTGTGATAACAGCAGGCTTGTAACTACGCTTCAGAGGAGCTGCTGCAGCACATTTTTTTGTCACCAGCAGTTGCTTGTCTCCAGACACAACCATCTTATCCTTTACCCATGTCTTAAAAAAAMCCAATTTTCGAGCTTACACAGCTTTTTTTAAAGGACATACTCCACTGTCAAGAACAGGATTTCAGAGCTTACCCAGGTCTGATCAATATCTTGTTCTACTCTTTTAGGGTCCCTTAATTTTTCTTGCCTTACTGTGGCAACAAGAATGATAAATGTCAGTTGTGGATGGCACTGGAACTGCAACACTTGATCCATCTTCCCACTCACAGTTATTCTTAGTTCTTCAAGCTTCAGATATTTCAAACTAGTGTTCTTTAACAGGTTCTCTCTTTCTTTTTTTTTTCCTAATATTCCTCTTCCTTTACTTATTCAGAGAAAAGGTATCAAATAACTAATACACTGGTGAAACACAAGGTCAGTCATTTCAATGTAATCAATCATTTGAATGGAAGTATATGTATCATTTTCAGTAATTTTAATTAAAAATTCATGATCTGTTAGATTAAAAGATAAATTATCTCGATTTTGTTTTAAATACAGAGGTAATAATTATAGTTCTTATAGAATTCTTTCTAAACTAGAACAGGTTTCTAAGAAATTCACATTTATTCCATAYGCAGAATAAAGTCTGCAGCTCTAAATGTTATGGCAGTAATGTCACCAATCAAGTTTCTGTAAAACAAAATTAAAATTCTATTTATCTTTATTTCTAAGTATTTTATAGTTGTTTTGCACCATTTATTTATTTCTGTTTTCAGAATAACGGAAAGTGAGGAGAAGAGGGAAAGAGGAAAAAAAAGACCTAATACCTTCTAGGAGAGAGGGGTCTTGTTTCTCTTTCTGAGACTGTAATCACAAGGTCTTGAGGAAAATCAATGAACATGATGAAAAAGAAAGTGCCCGTAGAGGCTTTTAATGTGTGTGCCTAACRCAACAGCAAATGTTGGTATATGTGGTACAGGGCAGGGTGCTGCATACCAAAATACTGAGCTGGGTCATGGGCGAGCAAATTTTCAACCAGATTTTTAGCATCCTTCTGCTCGCTTGTTTGGTTTCACTTCTGCTTAAAGCAAATCAATCTTTCCCTCTTTGGACTATCAGATATGGCAAATCTCAAATCTTACTTTTCATCCTGAATCTAACAGGTGAACAGCAGTTAGTGTGTGATCTGCCCCGAAAAAAGCTGTGGAGAGATTTATATTAATTTTAATTTTAATCTACAGTAAGCAACTTACTATAGCTTCCATTTTTATATTAGGCTTGGTAATTTTATTTGCCACTGATGATAGGCTTATATTGAATTGTTGAGTGTAATTAAAAAAACAGAAAGTTGCAAAATCTAATAAGAAACAGGTAGTAGCTAGTGCTTTGAGCAGCTTTATATTTTAAAAAATGTGAATTATTGAACACTTTGGACTTTACAAGTGATGAAAAACTAAATTCAATTATTGATGTAAATATAATTAAACAACTTCCTACCCTTTTTCTATGAATAATAAAAAATAACATTTAAATAACATTATAAAATATTTTATTCAAAAGCAGAAAAGGACAAATATAAAAAGTATAACTTATGTCTTCTTGAAAATGAAAAATAAAATCAATTAATGAGTCAGTGCAATGAACTTATTGTTCATTAAATCTGAAAAAAGAAGGTAAAGACAATATCATTTTTTCTATAGAGAATAAAACAGAATGACATGCTACTTCAAATGAGTGTCTGTCTGCAAAATACAAAAATAAATAGAAACTATTTCTTTTGTTTGTGTTTGACTTTTTTGTGAACACACACAGCAATGTGTATGTTCTTCACCTCTCCTCACTGCAGTCAATGGTACAAAGTATAATTTCAAATTCAAATATAATGGGTTTTTGTACTATTATTTTTAAAAGTCAGTTGCAACAGCTTTTTTAAATCTCTGCTCATCCTTAATTAAAATTTGCATAATACGAGTGAGTGATTTAGAGGTTATATTTGTAAGATATTTATGTTACACAACAGTCCTGACTTGAAATGCAAATAAGAAGARCCCCTGTTTAGGATACTTCAGAGAGGAGGATGCATAAGAGCTGTTATCAGAATCCATAAAAAGTATTGTAGAAGTAGATTTCTTTCTTCCTTTTCAGAAACAAATATTAGCTCAAACCAGTAACAAAATCATAATGGCATTAATTTCTATTACTTTTATCAGAACTTTAAGGCCTTCAAACTTTAAGTGAAACATTGATGATGGGAAAATATTGTATGGAAAATGTCGATTATTTCCGCATAAGTCAGGTTTCCTTGGTTATTTCTTAAATTTCTGAGATGAGCAGAAATCATCTGATTAAATGAATTTCATCATAAAAAGCTGTCTTGCTGAGCCAAATATTCCATTCAAAATATCTTAACTTCGAGGGTTGTTTGTTCCCCCCCCCCTTCTGAGTACGAGGCAGAATTCTCTCGGGCTCCTTAGGCTTTTTAGTCTCTGCGAAGCTTTCCACGGAGTGCTCTGATAGATTTGTTCAGGAGTAGAGAGGCCGAGGCGTGATATTCGGGGCCGGCAATCCTAAYGTTACCTGCTAACGGAGACTCGCGAGCCTTTTTAAATCACACTAGAATTCCCTTGCCGTATCGGTAATAGGAATCGCCGAGAAACTMGGGAAACGGAGTTCTGCTCAGCATAACAGTTTATTATAACTGTTTACTAGTATATGAATCCAGCTTCTACTGACATCTGACTGTTAAAACACGTTTTAAGATACTTTTTAAGAACTGTTAATTTTAAAAGTTTGTGTTGAAAACTGAAAGAATTGTTCAGTAGAATACTGAAGTYTGGACTTATTCAAAAGAGCATCTCCTCCTCTACTGGCCTTTGATAAAAGTGAAAGAATTTCTTAAAAAGTCAGTAAAAGATGGAGCTCACACCTTCAAATAGTCCATAAATTTCTGTGCACAAAGACAAAAGCGGCACAACTCTTAAGTTCAGAAAAATACCAGACTACTGTATACATACCATTCACGCGCTGAAACTGTTCACAAGACACTGCATGAAGGTACTAAGCTAGCAAGACAGCACTAGCGCATTTAAAACTGAGGAAAGCTTTCCGATTAAAGGCTTTCAATGGCATTGGGAGAAAAAGRGTGATAAAAACTTCCTGAAACATAAATGCAACTTTGCTCTCATTCTCAACTTCCTAGCAACCAGACCGCCAGTTTCCCAGCTTTTTTCATCCTTCTCCTCTTGGATAGTCKTACTCAATTTTGCCAGGGCTGTGCCAGAAGCGTCTTGACCCACCTGCTCCTCACCCCCAAACAGTTTTGTTTCCTACAGCTGTTGCTGCTGCCGGTCGCTGAGAGTCTTTCCCTTCGTCTGCCCTGCTCGAGCGCGGGCTCCGTACTCCTGGCTGCCTGTGCAGAGCGGGCTCCTGCCCTCTGCAYGCCTCTGGTCCCAACCTTAGCTGTGCTCAAGGGACAGCTAATAGCTCAGCTCTTTTTTATTTTCTTTTTTTTTTCTTTTTGCTTTAAACTGTGGCATCCTGTGAGGCATGGCAAATAATCGTGTGAAGAGGGAGAACTTCCAGGAAGGAAAGGGATAAGCTACCTCAAGAGGACACTGGAGCTGCAGCAGCCACTGCTGTGACCACAGCGTCTGTCACGGACAAGTAGCTCCTCTTGCCTGTCCCCTCRGTACTTGCAGGGAACGTGACCTTTGATACTTTCCACTCTCATGAAGAAAAGAAGGAAGGTTTTTGTGTAAATGGCCTGACCACAGCTTCGTGACAACTGCAGCCAAATTCACTCTATTTGCTCACTGTCAACAATCGGTTGTCTCCTACGCTTACTTCAAACTCTTAACACCTCTAACCTCCTCTCTGTAGTGCTTGCAGATGCCAGAGTTAGAAATACGTTGCAGATGCTAACTGAATAGCTGAGCTGTAAACAGAGTCATCAAGCAGAAGAACTCGGGTGGACTGATGTCATATACACGCACCGCTACAGATTTTATCCTTTGGTGCTCCTTTGCTTCACAGCAAGCCTGTGCTTTCAAACCAGAAATAGGCATCCAGGTGTTTAATTCTCTTCCAGGTTTAGTGCAAAAAGCTTCAAATGCAAGAATATTTGGATGAGTACTGTATAACTTGATCCATTTTCTAGCTGCAGCAGCAATGTTTGCCGTATCGCTTTAGATGCATTGCATAGATGCATTTATGATGCATTTTTCATTATTCAAAAAGGAAGCCTCACATTTCTTCAAGTTCTTTGAATATCAAAAGGAATTTTCTTATGTTTTTTAGTCTTAAAATCTCTTCTTACAGATTCTCTTAAACAAGGTAGAACAAAGCCAATGACAAGAAAAAAATTCAGTATAYGAATGTAAGCCAAGTCAGATATTTATAACTGGCACACCTCAAGTTCATTGCTGAAGTCATCTTCAGCTAGAATCTAGGTCTCTATATATTTTTCATGAACACTTTGCCCAGTCTTCAGTGTAATAAATCATTCATTTTCTTTGAACTTCCTGTGGAAAGGGTGTTAAGAGGCAGTTATTGTCTACAAAATGGCACTGCTTTACCATTGACTGAGCTGCTCTAAACCTAGATTCAAAACATTTTAAGGTCCTGGAGGTTTTGTAGAATATTCAAAAGAGGGGAAAGAAGCAGATGGTTATGCTACTAAATATGGTATGCAACAGCATGACCTGATGACAGAAAAACAAAAGCAGAAGACACCCACCCACTCAGATTTCAATTTACTTTCTATGTTAAACAAGAATCTTAAATTTTAAAAAACAAAATTTTGAGATTTTTTGGTCTAAGAAGTAGAGAAGTCCAATCAAYGTGAAATTTTTTAGTTATAGAGGAATAAATAGTAAGAAAAAGTGATGGCGTGGAAGCAAAGCTTAGAGGAATGTAAAAACAGTGTCAGAAAGAATGAGGACAGATATGTGCTCAGAGAAAGTCACATAGTGTAAGTACTGTGATCAAAGTGTTTTCAGCATCTGCTGTAGCATACTTCATGTTCCACAGCAATTCACATTGTGGTTGATAGGAGGAGACAGATTAAAGATTGGTCTGACATCACGGAAATTATAAAGAAAACTTTTACTCACTCAATATTTTTTCTRTGGAAAAAGCAGTCTGACAAATGGCTCAGAAAATATATTCAAAAATAGAAGGAAGGTAACTTGTAAATAGAGAAGTGAACACAAAATGTCAAATAAAAAAAAAGGATAAAAAGGAAAGATCCATAGGATGTATTCTTCGATAGTATTTTTTCCTTGTGCTTTTTAAAATATATCCTACCATGGAAATCCACCATTTTTTGATCATGTAGCACTACTCTTGATTGACTAGGAAGTCTTTCCTCCTCACTTGTGCAGAGCAATGGTTCTRTTTCTATGGCTTGTTGTAGCTTACATATGGGCATGATGGCCAAGAAGATTCATTTCATGTTCCTGTAGCTGAGACTTATGGACTGACAAGGAGTCACATACAATCTGCACAATCTGAGATTTTTGAACCTGGAAAAGGTATGGTGTGCATGATACTACACAGACAGTATATATTCATTTATCATTCTTTTTCTGTGTTCAAAGCTGTGATGGTTTACAGCAGAGAGTCAACTAAGTCCCAGTTGATATGAATACCAAGTGAGAGGCAAAAAACAGAGAAAAAACTAATTTAAATATCTAGTGTAACCCTGTAGTCCTGTAATACTGTATTGTCATTGCCAGTARCAAGCTTTGTACCAAGTTTTGCAAGGCCTCAGACTTGTTAAGTTTGCTTTGTCTTAACTTTTCTTAACCTGCCTGCAGTTTCAACTGRTTTAGCTGTAATAGCACTTTTTTCTTCTGACCAGGTGATTTTGAATAATTTGTTTTAGCTTTCTTTATCTTTGTGTGATACCACCACAGTTTTATGACTCTAACATAACAAAGTAGTATAGAGAAATGCAAGTCTGGTCTGATAACAGAGGCCTAGAGAAGGAGAGACACAGGATGCAGCGAAGAGGAGAACAGGTCTGGGATGATAAGAGATGAGGCAGAGGCTGGCACTGGAGATCCCAGGACTATAAACAACTCAACCATGGCCAGTTAAAGAAATGCGTATCTGGAGCTGGGCAAAGCTGGTTTTAGGGGTATCAAAAAGAATGAAGCATCTAACATACGTAAAAAGCACTGCATATAGTAAATTTGGCTGTAATATGAATCTACAGACCAAGATCTACAGACAAAGCAGGAGCAAAATTTAAAAGCATGGTAGCAATCATATAAAAATGACCCCAGATGGACCCTAGAGTAAGGCAGAAGAAACTTTCAACATGAACATTATTTTCCTCCTAGTGAAAGTCTGTAGATGCTGATGACTCAATTTAATACCCCTACCAACACCAGAATGAAACCACGTTTTAGGACATAAGGACCCAGCAGAGCAGGGAGTTAACAAATGGAGTTAGCTTTGTAGGTCTATTGAAGGAGGAGGAACGCTGAAAGCTATCTTTTAAGTAAAGGACAACAGATAACAAACAGTTTGATAAATAAAAATGCAGATTAATAGTTCTCATAGCAGAGGAGAGGAAGAGAGGATAAGTACTAAAGGAAAAAAAATATTACATACTGACCAAGAAAAGGATTTGGGAGCTGTTGTACAAAATCCCTAAAGTTTCATGCCTGAGGTTCAGCCATAAAAAAGAAACAAACATGATACTGAATCAGAAGAGACTATAAGTAAAACATGTTATTATTATTGCTAGGTAACACTGAATAAGCATTACACATAGTACCCTTATCACAGAGAAGGATTAGCCTTTCAGTCCTTGATTCTCGGAGGTTGTGTCACCTCCTGTGCATTGTATGTCAGGTCTCCTGCTTCTGGTTGCCATCAACTCACAGCTTGCTGCTTCATAGAGGTAATCTTCTGAATCTTGATCTTGCAAGGCAATGCTGTCCTGCAAGGCATGAGCTTGCGGCTCAGTGCATATCAACGTTGTAGTGATTGCGCCTTATTTATTTAAAGTCTCAGATCTCACTGTGCATTATTATTATAAAGTTAGGGGGGTGAGAAGACCTGCAGTCGAACTGATAGTAGAAGGCTGAGCATCATGTGCAAACTTTGTAGGAAGAAAATATATTCTTGAATGAATCTAGAATGTTTAAAGTGTTCAGGGAAAGAGACAAACTGCTAGGAGAAGGGAATGATGAACAGAATCAGGAGGGAAAAAGGATCAAAAGCTCAATATGCTCAACTGTAGGCTTTGTGAGTATGAAGAGTGGACAAAAAGGAAGAGTGAAAGCTGAAATAAAATGTTATTTTTTCTATGCAGTAGGTCAATATGAAGGATCATGCTTATCATTATAAAATGACGTGAGGAGTCTCTTGAGTGGGCAGTGAATATAAAGGCTTCATGATTCTTTCACTTTCCYGTCTTTGACTTCTAATTCTGCAGAGTGAAAAAATAGAGCTGCCCTATCCTGACAGCCAGTAAAGAAAGAAAATAAAAATGCTTTGTAAGGAGTCATACACCAGAAGCAACCTCTCTTTCAGTGGAGTAGGACAATACTGTGCAATCACCTCGCAAGCAGCAGGCACAGTAGGGAGGGAAGAAGTGAAGAGCTGCTGCAACAACAGCGTGGTGCACTGCTAACCTGTGAGGAAGGGAAACAGCAGAATAAAAAAGATGACTGGGCATGTGAAGGGCATGCAGAGGGTAACAGACAGTATAGCTTTGGCTACAGATTGCAAACAGAAACCGTGGCAGGCTACAGAGGCCAGATAACGGCTTACAGTGTAGATGATTTTGAACCGATGCAATTGTCAGGATTCTCTCAGCTTGCTGTTTAACTTATGCTTATAAAAGGGTGAAAATGTGAATAAAGCTGTCATAAATGGGAGACTGGATACCAAAATTTGGCATGGAACTGGTCAGAYTGTTCCGTATATTGCGAGATCTACTATCTTTATAAAAAAATTTCTTTATACAAGGATTGYAGGGCGTCTTACAGCCAGCTGGAACAGCCTCCTTGCAGTAACAACGAAAAACTGTGACATGATAGCAGGATGGRAACTCAAAGGGATAAAAAAATCTTWRAACTGAACTGGACAGTGGATGTTTGGTACTGGACTTGAATACATCTCTTTTGCAAGAGTTTATAGATATAGAAGYGTCAAAATTAATTTAAATTTGAATTAAAATTTCATCTAGTCAGGTTATTTTTTTGGGGGGGACTAGCTAGATTTSATTATGCAATAGTTGCAATATATACGTACTTACATATACTATATACAGTTGTATACACAGATATACAACTGCTATRTATACACAGTGAATTTATACATGTTTCTGTTGGTATGTGTGTTCAGTCTCTTCAAATGGCTATTTGGAAGCCAAGGAGCTGTGATCTCCAATGGAGATCTGTAGGAAAGCAGGGAATGACTATTAAATGGGTAATATTGTCAGTAATAATGCTGTGTTCCATATAGTCGTTATTCAATTTTACAAAATTTTCTCTTTCAAATGTTTTACTATGTCTAGGTTACTTATTTTGATACAATATAAATRAAAGGTAGCAAAATAGTCAAAGATTAGATACCACAATATATAGCTGAAGGACATCTTCCTTTTATTGGGAAAGGCAGTAAAATATGTGCAAGGAAATTAAATTATGCTGCAGATATATTTCTATATCATTTCTCTTTGTTTAGACTGGAGAAAATAACTACTACATCTTTCAATTAATCTTTATAAGCATTTCCTGCAGAAACTTCTTTAAGTTTATTTGTGGAGTGATTCTGTTCGAAAGAGTTGAGAGACTTTATGAGTAAATATATATAATAAATCAAATATAGCACTCTAAACTGCCATGGAATGGCCSACGTCTATGCTAGTGAACTATTTTCACCTTCAGAATATCATAGCTTCTGCAAGTATCTATTGGAAGTGTTTCCTGGATCATTCTAATTATCAAGTATTGCCACMTTGGGGAAAATGCTATTTGGATTGGACCAAATAGTCATTCCAGCAGTTTAGTAAGGTGTGCTGTGTGTTCTAACACGCAGTGTGACTTGGACATGCTTAAATTTATTAATATAACTACAGGCTAGGTAAAAGTCTACAGCTCAGCCAGGTTTTTGTGTGCAAATCCACTTCATAATTTGATAAGAAAACATGGATGACATTTCAAAGTTTTTCCTGAAGTCAGTGGTTTGCAAAAATATTTCTAGTACAGGTTGATTAAAATGTGGTATCTCCTGTGTGGCCTGAAAATAAGCAAGAACATACCTGCTGTCATCCTCTTTCAGAAATTCGCTCTCTGAAGAGGTATGACCTTGACTCTGTTTCTCATGTTAGTTTTGTCAGTTTTCCACTGTTCATTAAAATTTTCAAGAACTTCATTACTGTTTTTCAGTATTCTATTAAGAAAAGGCTTCTTTGAACTTTTATGGAAGCAAGTTTCAGCAGTGGTGTAGCAAAAATTAATGAAACGTTTCCAAAAAGTGCCTAATACTGTACTATAAAAATACTATGAATTTGATGGTTGCCTTTTTCTCCTCTCTGCTCCACAAAATTCATGAGTTATGTTTTCAAGCTTTTTCTCTGTAAAGCTAATATTAGACTTCTTTATGTAATCCTTATACAATTTTATAATTCCAGGCACCGAGCTGTTGAGGACTAATAAAAGTTATCAGACTTTCAATAAACATGGTGATATTGTAACTTGCATTCTGTCTGTATAATTTATTACCTAGTGTATTCATGCAAACCTGTGAAAAGAAATAATTATTTATCCTTCTGTAGTTATTTCTGAGATATAAATGTTTTTACCCCTTCACATGTAGTGGGATATCAGTACAGTGTGTTTATAGATGTTACGGTGAAATATTTTGCTGRTAAATTGATGTACAATTGAACACTGGAAAATAAAATCTGCCATAATCTTGGGAATTGCAGCAATTGTTCATACGAAAAGAAAATCATGTTTTAATTGTCATCAGGCTTCTGTTCTTTCTATGTTTCAATGTAATTCTAGTACTTTGTTTTYAGGGATACTACTAACTATAAATATRTCATTTAGGTTACTTTAAAACTTGAGGGTTCATAATGAAGCTGGCAYGTTGAAGAAAAACTGGTAGACATTCAGTTTATTTTATAGAATTTGTCTATCCTACTGGATTTAATTAAGCACAAAGGAAGAATAAGGAACAGCACAGAACTTGCAAAATATAGTGCCATCAGAAATCCAGTATAATTAATTGCTTGTATACAGAGTGGAATTATTAGAGGTATTCTTCCCTTTTTTAGTTCTAATGAGACTACAGAATTTAGTGTGAAAAATATCTAATTAAATCATAAGCAATCATGTCTTCCACAAATCCAGACTTAGATAGGATAAGGCAAGTGAAGACCAGAGATAAAGGTTGTGTTTATGCTATGATGAAGAACCACAGACATATAGAAAATCTAGATTGGAAGGGACCTCTGGACAACATCTGATCAAACCTTCCTCTGAAAGTAGGGCCTTAGCTTAGGTTTATTTGCAGTTCTGTCAAGTCTTGAATAATTCTCGTGAGGGAAGTATCACCACTTCTCTGGGCAACCTGTTATGATGTTTATCATGGGGAAGAGTTTCTTTTTTCATACAGCCAGGTGGAATTTCTCCTGAAGTAACTTGTTCCCATTGCCTCTTGTCTTGTGAAGCTTTGTGAAGAGAATGCCTCCATCTTCTCTATAACTATCTTTCGGGTATTGGGAAAAAAAAGCATCAGATCAGATTAATACGTATCAATGATTTCACTAGCTTCTAGAYGAGCAGAAAACATTAAAACATTAAAAACAGTGAAATGGAGACAGACTTCAAACAAGACCTATGGACTGTAAGTCTCTTGGCAGAATTTATGTTATCCAACCTTAGGTAGGTGCCAAAATTACTATCAGAATATTTCATTCAGAACATAAAGGAAAATTCAGAGAGCAGACACCAAACTGATTGATTAGGGAATCAGAGTTGTTGGATTACAACCCATAATATCACAGTGCTATGCAGGCAGAATTTACAAGCAACATATTAAAATGTATGTGGGTATGACAGATGTAAATAATATTATGCATCACAGGTAACTCCATTTCAGGAAGTTTGGCAAGTATTAATCTGATGACTTCGAGTTAAAGAAAACTTACTCAGAGAGCTCAGTGAGAYGTATTGTTTTGTAATACTCACTTTTCCCTTACATCATGAAAAGTGTCATGGACAAAACAAATGATGATTTATAGTAGAAAGGAGACTGTGTAGGAGAGTATTGTACAAATARCAAATGAAAGAGCTATTTTGATTCCTTTTTCTCTCCTATAACATATTAGATGCATGAGTCTGGAGGCTACCTATTTTCTAGTCCAAACTAAACTAGTGAAGATTATTTTTATCTGAGACCTGCAGCTGAGTTATAGATTGTGTGATTCTGATTACCACTAAAACTGTAAACACTTATRAAGTTTATTGCCAGGGCAAGGCTGTTCTATTCCTATTGATTATGAAAAAATAAACATTCATCAGCTCTGGTGGTCTGTGTGTTCCTTTACTGCAATAGGATTATAACTACAAACACACTTTTCTTTAAAATCCAAAAGTTTATCCTTGGAAATACAGAAAAATCTGTTTTCTTCTTTAGAAGATGTTTAACATCCATATCCACACAGACATGCTTACAGGACATATAGAAAATGAAGATACACATAGAGAGATATGTATGCACATACATGTATATCTATAGCTATCAATGAGCTTAACAAAATCAGCTCTAGAAAATCATTAGTGAGATTCTGAAAACTTGAGGAAAAGAGAATTATGCTTAYCCTGCAGATCAAATAAGAATCACAAATAAGAACTGTGACTTGTATGAGAATTATTTGCATTTCTAACTCAGGCAATTATTTATGGCTTGGTCATCCTGTATTCAGAATGCCAGCTCATTTTATATTTGGTTAGCAAAGGATCAAGCACTTAAATCTGAGTTAAATTCAAGAACATCTCTTCTCTTGCCCTGCTTTCCTTTCGCTTTCCTTTTTCTTTTCCTTTTTTTCCCCTTTCTGTTTCCGTTTCCCTTCTCCTTTGTCCCTGTCCCTGTCCTCTTTTTTATCCTTTTCCTTCTCCTTTTTTTTTTTATGCCAGGGCAACATTCTTCAGTTTGTAATGAATCCGGACCCATGACTCAAGTGATTTTGCATTTCACACATCTGTAACTGGCCTTCCTCCAGCTCTATACAAAAACAAGTTCAAGGTAAATTGTGAAGTAACTTCAAGGTGAAGGAAAAAGGTTATTGTAAAGGGCTTTTTCTTCAACAGGAGGGTCAGTTGCCCTTTCCCTGCTTGTTAGATCATCTGGGGGAATTTATTAGATACTATTATAGATTCCCCTCTTCCCTTCATCATAAGACTACTTGCAGTAAAAAATCTCCTAGATCAAAGTTTTCATTAGAAATGCAAACAAGCAAGAGGAAATGTTTTGACCATCTTGGTATCATAGTAATAAGTAAACTTCATTGATATAAATCTGAGAGAGATTCTTATTTTTCCTTTTTTTTCTATTTCTAGTGCTATGAATCATCGTTCATTATTATATATTTTTATTATTAATCAGACAATATTCCATGAGATTCTTTAAATTGTGTTGCACATCAATATGCAATGTTGCAAAACAATAAATAGTTGAGCAAAAACCAAAACAACAGTGACCAGGAGTTTTTATGTGCATTATAATATGGCTGAAACTAGTTTTGCCTGTTGACATGAATTGGATTATATGACACTGTTTAGTTCAACATAGATATTTTTTCAGGTATTGAGTATATTTATATTTTTGTCACACTTTTCGTGAATTCGGCTATGGGTGCTTATTCTATCCATCTATTGATACATCAGCCAGCTGGTTGGCCAGAGCCACTTGTCTAACAGCTAAAAGTTATTAATGAAGTAGCTAATTTGATTTATTTCACTGTAGAACCTCTTATCCCTTATAGTAACACAGGTATCTTAGCARCTTTAAATGCTAATATCCACTTTATGGACAATTGAAAATTTTAGTATTGTTCARATGTAGCACATTTGTTTGAGTTAATTAACTCTTGATTTGGTACTTGATTGTCTAAAGCCGTACTGTGATTGACAGAGCAGTTTAACTTCTGGGCGCCAGAAACTGAAAGTGAATCTTTCAGGTTTGGCTCAATCCAAGACGTTATGAATCTTGGTTATTTTCAAGCCCAATCACCAAAAATRCATTGTTTGAAGCCATCTCAGTTCTACTTACAATTTAGTTTGGTTCTTTTTTCTTAGATATTCAGCATCCTTGAATAAGTGTATCCAAAAGCTTGACTAAATTCCTGAGTCAAAATTGACAGCTTTGCTTCTCCAGCAAAATGGAACTTTTTACTATAAAGATAAAGCTCATCTCTGCATAAGAATTTTTTTTTCAGAGGCAAGTTTAAGACCATGAAATGCATTCCCATAGGACCACCAGAACCCTAATTATCTCCTACTTAAAGCACAAGACATTTCAATAAATATAATTTTCCTGTGAAAAGTATAGGTATGAAAAATGCTTGATACAATTGCTTGATATATATTGGAAGGAACTCTGAGATTACTCTGGTGAGCTAATACAGAAACTCTATAGAATGTAATAGAAACAGGTGAAGACTGAATGCAGAGCAAACATAGACAAGACAAATTCATATGGAAGGAAAGAAAAGAAGGAAATGACAGTTGRTAACTAATCATCTTCTTTTTTGGAGAGAATATATTTTTTCTTTAAGAGAGGGTTGAAGCCTTTCCAAAATCATTTAGTTTACTACTGCAAACAGAAAATTGTGAGCCAGGCAATATTTTAGTGTAGTGTTTTTGATTTTAGCTAGTCTGAAAGTTGAAGCGGGATTTCAATTTTTTCCTTTTTCTTTTAATCYTCCTTCAAAGAAGGGCTAGAATTTGCCTAATGTGAATGATCTACTATGATAGACAATGTTTACATTTTCTCCTGAAAAATCTTTAAATGAAAWGTAACAGAAGTAACTTTCAAGATTTATGTTTTAATGGAGATAASTCATGCCAGCTAAGGAAGAAGAAAGTTTGCCTTGAACTGGTATATGATGGCTCTTGGTGGACAGCTGACTCCAAGAGTCAGCAAAATACTGATTGTTGGAAGCCTATACCAGACATGATCACTCTATATTTACAATGCTTCTTACAGTTTTTCTTTATGAATGTTTCTGGTCCCGTATGTTGAAAGATACTGGGCTAGATGGACTGTTTGGTCTGACCTAGTGTTGCAGATCTTGYGACAGAGAAAACTACTTGCTCTGGAACTATGCCTGTGGTCAAAARCTTCTGTGGTTTTGAGATCAGTACTATCTCATTTCCATTCAACTCAAAGCAGGAGCAGAGCAAGATTCCTCTTCAAAAGACCACATAAGCATGCCCAGGATGTAAACTTTAACATACAATTTATAATTATGTTCACCATCTTTTTGTATATTCATCTATGGATGTATTTATTGTAGGAAATTGTTTTATATGTAAAGAAATATACATGCTTTTTTTGGATTGTAACTTTTTACATTATTTTTATTGACATTTCCCTAAAAAAGAACTATTTTTAATTTTTACCAAACCTCTAAGGCAAATAAATATCCACTACATAATTCATATTACAGCAACTTTTCATATTCATATTCATATTCATATTACAGAACTTTTTAGTTCTAATGAATTAGAATTTTCCTAAATTTATATTCCATTATCATGGCATCAATTGATTCTCTTAATTAAATTTCATACTTATTCTCAACTGCTAACAAAGAATTATCAGTTTCATGTGTGATAATGAATTAAATTTAATGCCATGATGCAATAACCTGATGTTATTCATGCCATTCAGTTATACGAAATGAATATATGTCATGCAGATCATAAAAGCAGAGCTAGGTTTTGGTCGTAGAACAAAAATAAAGTGCCATTTTTTCTCATTTTAGATAAATAGCAATGGGTATGGATCAAATTTATGGAGACAGAGAGATGCACCAGAATAATTACAATTTGATTTCTATGTGTAGGATGTTCCTGAGATAAATTTCTGAACATCAAAACCTATAACATAAAGAATAAATTTACTGTACAGCATACCTACACTTTCCTGAGGCAAAAAAGTTGGAAATTTATTGAAAGGATATCCTAAGGGTTGCTCATGAATGCAGAATGTCTTTAAGACTAGCAGGAACATCTAGTTATGTACTTCTTACTGTTATTGCCAGTGGCATTCTAATGAACAGCTTGTCTTATCACAGATCTGTTCTTTATTATAAGCATAAATGGTACCATACAAAACATCATTCTTCTCTGCAATAAGCATTAGGGTAATATATTCTATTTGTTTACAATCTRCAGGAAAAAGGAAATCTTTTCTTCTTTTATTTTGCAATCTATGGCTGTTGACTATGCRTAGAGGGCTATAATAGCATTTAATGAAAGCTTCCCTGGAAAAAGAAAGAATCCCATAAATTCTAAAGCAGAGATATGCCAGCAGCAGAACACCTGCCACTGACTTCTTCCCATGGATAACAGTAAAAGACTCACTGCTTGTAGGTAATAACCCACTGGCAGTGAATGTTCAAAAATAGCTTTTGAATTTGATCGCTTTGTACAACATGACCTGATGCAGCTAGCTGTATGCACTGCATTGTATCAGAATTTAGAAAAAATCCTGTGCTTTGGGRCTTATTGTTGTTTTTACTGTTGTTTTATATATACAAGGATGTTATTTCCTTATTAACAAAGTACATTTGTTTCACTACCTGCATTTTAAATAAGTATTTTAACATATCAATGCATGATCRACTGTAGATTTAAAGATCCAAACATATTATACAGATGCCCCAAACCAATTCCAAATGAAAAATGCTTGATAAAGCCTGAACACCTCTTTGCAATACTTTCTTGAATTATTTTAGTTCCCAGATAACAATGTACTTCCTGATTTATTCAATAATCCATGATTCTGACAATGACTTTTCTTATGATGCTGCTCTGAATCTCTCCACTTTACAAAAGTATTTTCCAGTGCAGATCTCTAGTGTATCTAATGTGTGAAAGGCAACTACTAACATGTAAAAGATATTTATCCACTGCCTCAGCATACTTAGTGAGGCTTTTCAATTTACTTTTCAAAGTCTATTRAGGGTCTTCAAACCTGATCACATAAATTATCTCCAAAATAAGTATATCCATACACACATACACACACACATAACTGTATGTCTTTTAAAAAAGGTAAGAAAGGAATAATTAACACAAAGACCAGAGAAATGTGTCAAGTATTTGCTAATTCGTTTGCTAATTAGAACTACCTGCTTAGATATGGGTCATTAACACAGATGCACATGAAACAAAATCAGAGCAACTGAGTTATGAGATGATATTAAGTTGAGACTGTTTAGGGATATGAACCGTGAAAGAGAAACCAGAGAGCTTGCAGTCCCAGAATAAGTCACTTGGTAATGTATTTTTTTCTGTCCATTGCATAAATTCTGTCCAATGCATAAATCCGACTTACGATCGGATCCACATTGTATGACCAGTACATTGCCCTCTCTTGGCTTCAGTGATTAAAGCCACTCAATCACAGTCTTTTCTGTCAGATATGAATATTCATTCCATATTTTTTCCCTTCTGATCCTGCTGCATCTCACCTGCCTTCTCATGAATGCTGAGTTTCATCTTCTCAATCAAATTTCCTATGGTTACACTGTTTTCAATTTCTTTTTTTTTTCCTCTCTCCTTTGCTGATGTTCATTTCTTCCAGTCACTCCTAACCACTGTATCTCCAGTGGCTCTTCTTCCTCTTAAAAACAATTCTGGCATTCACTTATCTGTGAATGCTTCCTAGAGGGGGGACAGAAGTTTTGCTGCAGATCTTGTCATCTCTAGATAYACTGAAATGGTTTTACTTCTGTGTCTTTATTTACTTCAGCTCCCTCCGACATCTCCGTTTGTAATTTAGCTAAGCGATGTCACCACTATTAATTGTCAAACATGTCGGTTGCAGTCTGAGGGCATTATGCTGGGGAGAAAAAACCGTCTTGCATATCAACTCAAGCAATAAACCACAGGGGGGACATCTTACTCAGCTGTTACCTGGTATAATACATACTGAAAGTAAAATTGAATATGAAATGTTTTTTCAACATCCAATATAAACTGCTTTTTTTTTTCTTTTCTGGTTATGTCTTGCAAGAATGTAGCTTATCATGAGAGATGAACAGATTACAAACATGACTAAAAAGCTTGGGTTTAGTCCCCATTGCCTGAAGAAAGCAAAAATGTGAAAAATGTACAGCTGAGGTAAATTGCTGTACTGGAAATATGTATGTTTTCGTGATCTGCAGGTTCTGCCCCTTATGTTCATGAGTTTACTGCGATGAACACAGCCCATCATTGCTTGCTTTGTGCTAGCAGTTGCTTTTACCCTCTTCCACTCCCATTACACTAATGACACCTTTTTCCTTTTCCCCTACTTGAAGGGAATCCGAGCTGGTCCTCCCACACAAGGGAGAATGCTAGCACGCGTAAGGATGTGTGGGAAAAGACCTAATAGACATGACTGGCAAACATGCAAATCTATGCTACTGATTTCACAGATATTCCTGGTTACGGGAAACTTGAYAGGTTTTGGAGTCAGAGAGGGCAGATCACAAGTGTGACCTGATGAAAATTACAGAAGTTGATGTTCAGCCTGACAGCACCTCAGAGGCAAAGCAAGCAAAGTGTCACAGAGGATGACACAGCCTAAATAACTGGCTTATTATTTCTCTCAGGTGTCAGGTGAGCAGAAAGAATATCRGAACCACAGCGAGCTGATTGCTAGTGACACAGTAAAGATTAGCATAATACAATTTAATTAGTGTAAGTTTAAAGAACAACATTGGAAATCTTTGGGAAAAGATGTAGTATTTGTCATGCTACAGTTTTGTCTGCATAGTTAATAATCTGTGCACAAAATCTTAAATGCCAGTTTTATTTTGTGTATTTGTTCTAATCGGTTCATTCTATAAGCTTCATGTGGTGACTCAGTCACCTTGCTAGATATATGTATTGGTTATTAATGTGATTTTTTTAATGGCATTGTGTGGGAGTAAATGCTGTTTCCTAGCTAAATTTCAGCATTCTTGTGATTTGTCATGCATATTTTCCAAAGCTCCCTCATGTTGCTGGAAGAATTCTAAGAAAATTAGCTTACAACTGGATGTACAATGGATATACAAGGTGAATTTCCTGGTAACAGTGATTCAAGACTTAGAAACTGAAATAGCTTCCACAGAAATTTTGGTTCAGRATTCTTTTTCCATATGGTTTCTTTTTAATTTTATCCACTCAGGGAACCCTGCCTGCTTTCAGAATCCTCACATGTACTCTCTGTTCATTTTTTCACTTTGACAGCCCTGTGCTGAGCAGTTGTTACATATACAGTAATCTCCCGCACTAGCTCTGCTGTTCCGTGCTGCTGCATTGCTTCCTATTCCTGGCTAGTAAAGATCCAGATTCCGAGCCATCCCTCTGTTCTGTGGCATAGCTGCAAAAGCAATTAATCAACAATCCAGCAAAATAGAACTAGTCTCAGAATTTCCTTGCAAAAAAATTTAATGTTTCCAGAATCACAAATGTAAAAGTAGTCTTGTATATTTTCATTTATTGGAAAAATCTGGAAGTTATGAATTGATTTTTCACAGACAATTATTATTTATGAAGGGGAAATGATTAATGGAGGATTTATACATGAATTAGATGTACTAGTCACACTGAATTCCATTTGGAAGGTGCCTGACTTTCCTCAATGCTTTTGAAAATTTCCTCTTGGAGCCCGCCAAAAAAAATAATAGGAACATGCCTTGTTTAAGAATTTAATGATGTAAGCATTTGTTCTGTCCAGCCAATTTATATGCATATTTTGGGAACTGAATGTCATCTAAAAGAATCAGAGATAAAATGAAAAAATAGTTTACTCTCAAAGTAGGCACATAAATATCTCTGAGTATAAAGATTAGACAAAAAATAACTGCAGAAGATGAAGTCAAATGAACTGCATATATCTGAAACAAACATTTCTAGCTTTAACAGACTCAAAGGGCAATTGTTTCTGGTACAAGCGAACACATAGTCCAAATGTCAGAATCTTTGTTCCTGGAACTGAATGGCAATTTCACTGATAATTTTCCAGCTATTTTGGGCTATAATTTTCCCAGAATTTTGAGCTCTAGGTAGGAAATGCAATCAACGGTCTTTTGTACGTGCAGTCAGACATGCAATGAATTAAGGAATATGAATATTTTGGAAAAACGCAGGAATAATTATGGGTCTAAAATATATTTACTATTTCCTTTAAAAGCTGGGAGAACAATGTTTTCCTGTTTTATTAAATAATAATAAATAATAATCATGATAAGATGCATTTTATTTTCCTGTCTTTTCACATTATCTTGAAATAAGAGAATAAAAAGCCAACAATTTGGCCATGGATAATGACATCTGCTTTGGTCATTAAAGGCTCGAGACTCTACATGGAAGTAAAGGTCACATAATGTAATCCAAATGATAATGTGTAGAGCCATTTTATCTTTAGAAGGTATAATATCAAAGCACAAAGAGAATAAGCTGGACAGCCCCTGCTGTTGAATCAATATAGTTCAAGGTATCTTTGTCAGTGCACAGAGGTGAGTTGGGTTGTAGTAATCTCTGGTAATTCATCAGTGCTGGATAATTCTGTCGGAGGCACTGCCTGCCTGATTTTGTACTATCAGAGGAATTACAGCTTTCTTCTTATTCTAAGACAGGATCTGGTTGTAATATCCTGTTAGTGCATGTACCAAGGCTAATCATAAATCGGTCTGAAACTTGGAAAGTTTGCAAATTCATTAGAGAAAATCAGTTAGTCATGTCAAAGTGAATGAATGAAAGGCATATGGGAATATGTCACAAGTTGCTTTTCACTGAAGATCGCATGCTGTATATGAGATAACACGCCTTGAGGAGCCTACGGTGAGAGCTGTTGAAGACRACTTCACTTTAAGAAATGATGCTCTGACAGCTCAACACTCAGACAGTAACAGAAAAGAAGAGCTGATGGATCTTTCCAAAAAAGTGCTATTTGATACTCCTTTATAAGAACGTGGAGACAGGCAAGAATTTCAAGAATTTAAGACAGAATTTTCTGCTGAAGCTAATGAGGTACTTTAATTTCARGAGGGACTTACAACTTTTGAACTTTGCTTTTATTACTACAGAAAATAGATAGCAGATAGGTTGATTAAATAATAATAAGCAAACCTCTATTTAGTTACTATTGTAGCTAAAATTCCTCTAGAGGTTTGGATAAGAAGCAAATGGAGGATTATCCTTTACAGTTCAACTCCACATAATCAAAGATCTATAAAATAGCTATTCCCTTAGGACTAGTAGCACAAAGGGTATTTAAATGGCAATGAGACAAGTTACTTGGAGACTTTAAAATTGGATGGATCCTTTATGTGTAATCATTTTAAATCAAAAAGAGGTATCAGTAATGACTTTAAACATTTTATTAGAAAGTTTTGAGTAACTGTGGCTGTGATTATAAAAACATATGGCAACCAGTAACATAACAATAATATTTTAATTCTATAAAAAAACTACTTATTTTCTTAGGATGACTTGATAAATAGCTAATGGAGACCCAAGTGAATGGAAAATTATGATTTTTTTTCAAGATTTTGAAGCCCTCAGGTGGCAGCATTCTACTCATTTCAAGACTTTTTCCTTTTCATCACATGTAGCAACAAGAAGCATAAGTTGGATGGCTGTGCCACTGGATATGGAGGGAGCATCTGTGGAAGAGCTGGTGAGGAGGCCAAGGACTGGCAGAGTACATGACAGCAGCCCCGAGTTTGCTCTCTACACACTGACCGAAACCCATCAGGGCCGGACATGCACATTCTGTTTTGTCAACAATGTCTAGCTGCTTCGTGGCCAGTACCTACTCAAGCTTGGCATAGTCAAGATAAGGAAATAGCTTGAGCAGATAAAAGGGGCCCTGCGGATACACAGAGGGAGTCCCGCCTGGGCGTCCGACTCCATGCATCCAGCGTTCTCCCATCAGTCACCCTTCCATGCACACCATTCCCAGGGCTCCCCACGCAGCTTGGAGTGCAAGTCCTTCATTAGATCTGCYTTGTTTAACCCCTTAAATGTCTCTCAATGCTGGTATCCGAGCCTGCTTTTCTCTCCTTGCAGTCAAACTGAGCTGACACAATGCACAGGAAAAATTTAATTTCATTGAAACAAGCATAATTCTTGAATTCCGTTCAAGAATCTTTCATTTAAGATACAATTTCAGAACTCCCAAGGAAGCAGTTATTCAGCAAGAGGCCAGCACACAATGCCCACATCTGGAAGTAGCTCAAAAGGCTTTATCAGTTTTGTTTAGCAGATCTGATTTGTTGCGATTTATCGAAAACAAAACGTCTGAAGTTCCATTAAACAGAAATACAAACTTTATTTTAAATAATATATACTTAATACAGATTATCATAATTATAATAAATAATTATAGTGAATGAACACATACTCAAATATTTAATATAATCTACTTCAGAATTTTGCTTGGAATCAGAGTCCCATCTAGCTTTACTGACAAGAATATGCCTGTTAACAAGATTTGCTCATTCCTTCTTTGTTTTGGCTGCTGAAGCTTTTAACTGCATCTTGTTTGACTGCACGGTGAAAATTATGTAAGATACAATGAAAATAATCAGCAGTAAGTTTATGCAGTGTAGGCTGAACTGGCTCAGAACAATTTAGAACAATTTTCTGTTATATGCTTGTATTTCTGAAGGACCGTCACTTTCTCAGCATGGCTATTTTTCATGCTTAATTAAGCTGTTCCCACACTTTTATCAACATCATCTTCCTCACATATCTGGGACATTCTCCAAGAGCCTAAATCTAGCCTATATCATTGTGCCTATTGTTCCTTATTGGTAATTTCTAGCTTTTCAGGTATGCTTAGCTAATAAGAAAAATAGATTCAAGGACATGTTGAAGTAAGAAAAATACTAAAGAATAGATACATAATCAAGACCTTAGTCATGGCTAGCATGCCCACTTTTTCACATTTCTCCATAGTGTTTRCCTTTGATGAATCAGAATCACAAAAAGCTGAGTGGAAGGGACTTCTGGAGACTGTTAAGTCCAACACCGCTATTCAGAGCAGAGTCACCCTCAGCAGGTTGCTCGGGGCTGTCTCCTGCTGAGTTTTGATTATATCCAACAATGGAGACTCCACAACCTCTCTTGGCAACCTGTTCCAGTGTATGAACACCCTCACAGTAAAAAAGTCTTTTCTTATGTTTAAATGAAATCTCCTGTATTTGAATTTGTGCCCGTTGCCTCATTTCTTTTCACTGGGCACTGCTGAGAAGAATCTTCTTTACACTGTCACATCAGCTATTTATACACATTGTACACATACACTATAAAGGTTAAAAAGGTGTGCTTACATCACATTCAATAATGATTGATATCAGAAAGTATTTTCAGGAAACAGTAGATTAATATTAAAATCCACCCTGAGCCTTTTCGTTTCCAGGATAAACAGTCCTAGCTGTTTATCTCCCTACATGAGAGATGCTCCAGTCCCTTAAGTGACTCCAGTCTTTTGCTGGACTCACTCCAATCTCTTGTCTGTCTTGTACCGAGGAGCCCAGAACTGGACTCAGCACTCCTGGTATGGTCTCACCAGGGCTGAGTAGAGGGGCAGGATCACCTCCCTTGACCTGCTGGCAACGCTCTTCCTAATGCAGCCCAGGATGTCTCTGCTCTTTATTTGGTTAGGCCATGAAAGTGAAACAAACTCATTTACAGGATGGGCATGATGTGCAGAGCACTGCAGTATAGTGCTGAAATCCCCAAACTGGCATCATTTCAAGCTGGAATGACTTCAGGACACATGTAACCACAAAGCAAGGCCCCATCTATATGCATAACTTCACAATCTGTACTACAGGAGGTAGGTAATGACACTGTGTGCTTCGTTGGCCCTAGAGCCAGGAAGGGTAGGGTTATTAATTAAGTCAGATTTGGAAGTGACYTTCCATATGCCTCTTATTTGCAGTAGCAGTATAATTTACTAAATTATATCTCAGTATTAAAGACACAAAGACACTGAGTCCCATGTCATAAACCTGCCTGGCAGGATTTCTCTTAAGAATCATTTTCCCAACAGAAGGTCATAGTGCTAATACAAACCTCTGTACAAGCTACTAGTCTTGTGGAGAACTGAAATGAAAATAAGGTTTCTTCTTTTCTCTTCAGGGGATCTTAAATCACAGAAAAGGAACTAATCCCACCATTTCAGGTATTTATACCAGAAATATATGCAAGAATGTTTAGTTGTTGAAAATACAGCACTACTGTGAAATAACCATCAACAGACCCAATAAAACCCTCAGTAACAGCRTGTTATTCTCCCCAGGGGACCATGTGAAAGTCATGTTACTATGAAATACCCACAGTGCTGTGAGCTCATTATTGTACCCGGACAGCGTGTTATCACTGACACAAAAGTCTGTACTAGACGTGAGCTATTTATTAAGAGATATAGCTGTGCAATAAATGACCTGAAGGTCTTAACAAAAAGTAATTTCTAAGGACCATTTGTTACTGGCTTCTAAACAAAGACGTGTCTACATGCTGGAATACATCTAGTCACTGCTATGATGATATAATTCAGAGATCTACTAGAATGAGTCAGTAGACATYAATAAAACTATAAAGGTTAAAAAGGTGTGCTTACATCACATTCAATAATGATTGATATCAGAAAGTATTTTCAGGAAACAGTAGATTAATATGTGTAGGTCCTATATACTCCCTAATTTCACCTGCAGAGTCCATTTACTCCATCATAYTGTTATGCTAGATTATCTTAATTAGAAGATTGAAAGTTGACTTGATTATAGGGTATAAGTACCTTCTCAGGAAAGAAATACAGAGAACATTTTTTTTGATCTATTAGAAAAAAGCATCAAGTGGAAACAGACAAAACCYAACCAATTCAAATTAGAATAAAAAATGAGACATGAGTGTTTGCAGAGGTTTGGGTGATTAACTGGGTTTGTAACAAAAAGAATAAAAAATACAGTTGAGGTATGTATTTTTTTCCTTCTTAAGTCAGGAAGTACTTTAATTTTGAAAGGTTGCTACAGATACTTAGTTTCCACCCATTTTATTTACCTAAGAGTCTTCTCAGTGGCATAGAATTTAGAGTGTCTATAGTTTTAGAGTGAGGCAATATGCAGATTGCCTCAATGAGGTTATGTTCAGAAGTGTTGTTCTGGTGAATCAGGACTATCATCTCCAGTATGACCTGACCAATGTTTCCATTGCTTTCTCTGTGTAAGAACAACAACAGTTTGCTAACATTCAGGTATGCGGCATAACTGCAGGTATGATCATTGCTAACCTAACTTTAGTCAGAAGGAACCAGATTAACTAAAGGCAGCATGCAAACATGGATTCAATTGAAGACAAGGCTTTCTTGGAAGTAGACAGAAATAACAGATCAACATACATGTTGAAAGAAACTCTTGAATTCCAGGACTTTCTAAAAAATGATAACCCTGTTTGCATCCAACAAAATGCCCTGGAGTTTCTCTATTCCTGATTGTAAATTATTTATAGGATTTTTTTTCCCTTTCCTCATTCATTTCTACCATCTTTTTCTGATATTTTCTATCTTTCATCAGACCAACAGCAATGGCAAACAGATCCTGTAAAGCTCTATAAAGCAGCAACCTTATCATGTTAATAGGTTTAGGCATCTTCCTTGCAGAATCCCCTTCCATAGACAGCAAACTCCTTGAAAATTCAAGGTGTACAAGCATGGCTCTGTCTTGTACCTTGATTCCCATACCTTCATAATGCTTCCATGGCAAATCTTGCCTAAATCTTACTCTTTGTATCTCTTTTCCTACCCGGCAAAAAGAATACCACAGAAAACCATAAACRTCTCTAGTCCCTAGATACTTCTCTTGGTTTCCAGGTAGGTGATGATGCTTGGCTCTGAAGCTCAACTCTGTGAGAAACAAGCTGCTTTCCTTGGATCCAGCTAGGGATATTAAACATGTTCTGGTGCACTACATGGAAAAAAAAATCAAAAATAAAGGAAAAAACAGAAAAACTATTGTCTCACATATTCTGGTTTATTGGTGAGGTTTATTGGGAATAAATCAGTTTAGAATAGTGGAAAGTGACTACTATAAAGCTGGACAGGCTGATTTCTTTCTTTGCCTTTGGAATTCCTATTGATACTGATGTAATCAAGTAATTGGTGAGGTTGCTAGACAACTATAGGACTTCTCCATCTTTTTTTTTTTTTTTTTTTTTYCCCAGAAGCTTACAGTTTGCCTGTTTATATCTCATTACTCTACTTTCTACAGCTAATCTTTATTTCTATGTTATATCTTCTTACATTTTATGACAATTACACCACCAGAGATATCATTTTACTATGCAATCCTTGTTTTTATTACATGCCCCTGAGGAGACACTAGACTTTCAGATGAAAATGGCAGCTGTTGTCAGTTATGCTAAGGAAATAAAACAATGGCAGAAGAGGCCGTGTCCTTCATTTCCAGACATCCAGTCTGTTTTCATATTTGGAAATATTTTCCCAGTTTGAATTACATCCACATCTGCTCGTCATCTATGCATGCACAGATGAATTTGTAAGGGCAATTCTGAGAAGGGTATACTAGAAGAGATAATGTATTTAAAACAAAATGATGATAAAGACATAATTCATAGTTACACCTAATAGTGTAATAGATTTAATTTGGTGCTAGTGTCCTAAAAGAAAGAGCAGTGAGACTTTCTGTACAGTGATGTACAGACTAACTTCTGTCAATGGAAACAGTTACCACAGCTTCTAAGTATTTCAGTAGCTTTTAACACACATAGATGGAATGAATTAGCGTATTTACTTTTCCACTATGGAAAAAAATAACTCTTTACAGTCTTTGGAAAACAACAACTTGAGAAAAAATCTTTGAAAGACGATTTTGTACTACTGCAAAACGAACAGTTAAACATTGTAATTTATTTGATATGTTGAGAGAAGAAAGAGAAAACGGATGAATGGTTGATTCTAGAGCTTTCTGGTTTCTGTAGTGACCTAGGATTTGAAATCTCCTTTTATCTCAGAAAATCTTTCATGAATCTGCCTTCACACATGCTTCTACCAGATGTAGCCATTTCAACGACACATTTTTTGACAGGAAAGCATTTTGTTGAGAATATTCCATCCCACTGTGCTTGTCAAGAAGACACAAAAGAAACTTTTCTCTACATTTTAAAATCTTGTATTTTCACAACAGGTCTTACTTATCTTACTCTTCTACTATGGAATAGGAAATGGAGATTTTACAATCTTTAAAGAAATATTCAGAGCTGAAATCCTTACTTTGTCTTGTTATAGCGATGATTGTACTCTAAATTGTGGCATAGCTATTCACAAGTAGAAATTCTGATCTCCTGAATGAAACATAACCTTGAATACAAAATTACATTTTTATAGATGAACCTATATTTTCCCCCCCCAAAAAAACTGTCTCCAACAATCTACATGAGTGTTGATAACAGTATGCAGTCAGTGACTATAGCTCATGGGTGAAATATATGTTGAGTTACATGGAACAYAACTCTGTGGAATACAACTCTATACAAGATCTCTTACAACCTAGAATTTAGCATTCACTTAGTGATAACTAGAATAAGTTGTTTGCGGATTTTTTTTTTATCTTTAACTATTTATTTTTAGTTTTAAGTATTTGGATTTAAGCTGTCACTGGAACCAAAATCTGTTATGAGGTATATATTATTCTGTGTCAKTATTGAGTTTTACACATCTTGAATCCTTTGAGTTGGTGCCTAGTCTTCATTCTTACAATTATGAATAATTTTAGGAAGTTCCTTCAGGGATTCCAAAATAGAAAGAAGCACAGATTTTAATTAATTCATTGAGTAATTAAAAATAATCAATTTAAAATAATTTAAGATAGAATGTATGACCTCTCACAAAATCCATATTGGTTTTTGAGACTTTGAGTTTTTAGAAGCACCATAATGACAAGATTCTCTGTAACAACGGCTTCTGTGTCCAGAAAGTTTAGGACATCCTTTCTAAGCAAGTGTCCGCTATGAGAAAGACAAAACATAATCAAGTGGTAAGAATTACTTAAGGTTTTCACTTTCACATAGTTTGGAAAAACAACTGTGAAAAGAAACAGATGAAAGCCACTGGAACTGGCTTATACGACCCATATGCTGGGAGTCTGTAGTTATGCGAATTCTTCTGGAAAGATAACTTTTAGAATTATTATTAAGTCAGTTCCCAGCTCACCTCAGTGTCATCTATGTATAATTGCATAAATCATTGCATTCTTAATGTAGCTACTTTAATTGCACCAAAAGCTGTAGCAACCAGATCATGTGCAGAAATGATTATGTGTATAACTGTTTAATTTAAGACATTACAGCACTGACATGTAAAAATTACCATAAGAAAAATTCTTAAAGATTTTGAAGGGATTAACCAGCGCCTCTTTGGAAATTCTGTATGCTAAAAAGAAGAAAACATTCCAAGTTTAATACAGAATGCTACCTTCCTTTGAAAGGGTTATGTAGGATCTGATTTCATAATGAGTTCCAGTTGATGATTAAAAATACGAAGAAGGTATCAACCCCTGTTATGGTTCAAATGAGCTTTTAGCAAAGATAGATAAGAAAATTTTTATAGATTTTAACAATACTGACTTTACGTATTCTGTCTCGTGTTTTTACATTGCTACATTGACCTTGATGGATGATATAGATGTTTAAGATGAATTAATGAAGTATTAATGTTGAAAGTGGCAAGGTTTCGAATGTAAAATGATCATATAACTGCTAAGTATTATGACCTAAATAGGTCCTAAGTCACTCACTGTGGCTAAAATGCTACAGGAATAGGTACTAATTCCATTTGACTGTGAGTGTGTGTATATATGTGTGTATATATACATATATATATGTGTGTGTGTGTGTGTGTTTGTGTGTGTCTGTCTGTATAKATATGTTTAATGAAATTTATACAATACAATTTGAAATATGAATCCAGTTCAAAGATAGAGTAGCAGGAGCACAATGACTGAATAATAGATGCAGAAACGGAGACRGGACAGGCATTTCAGTATGCTCGACTGGGATTATGGCCTTAAAAAACATATTACATCCACATAAATGTTTTTTTGGCTGCCTGACTTTAGGACCATCTGTTTGAATGGCTGGGTGCCCATTCAGAAGTTGGTAGAGCCCTTGCCATTAGGCAGAGATGCCAGGTATCAATGGGTTTAAGATAGGCAGGCCTGCAGAACRCTGCAAGGACATCTGTTCTGCAGGGAAAGAGGAGGGAAGTCCATCTTCTGTGACAGCCCCACTACACTGACGCCACATGTCTCTCTGTACCTAATGACACCTGTTCACAGTTATATGCCAAAGTAATAAGAAAAAAATAAGCCATCACTGAACAATGGGAAATGGGTAGTATAGACTCTTAAAGGCCTTTGTGGCTGCCAGGAAAATAGGTTTCGCTGCGGTGGTCATTTGGGAAACCAAGGCGGACCATATGGGATATCAGAATGGAAGTCCAGGCATTTTGTATACCAACAAACCCTTGGCAAAAGATGTTTCTGGGCAACAAGCAAAATGACAAAAAGAGTAAACCAGGAAGACACACAACTTCTCTGCATTTGCCTTTAGAAGTATAGAACAATTAAAGAGAATAACTAATCACTAGCTCAATGTRTTATTCCTTAGGATGCATTATTGAGAACTGTTCTAATAGTTCTAAGTTCATGAAAATTATGGATTATATACTGCAGAGTCAGTAAATACAAGGCAAACCTTCTGTTTTACTGGCCTAATCTTGTCTCACAATATTCTTATAACATTGTTGTAGCAGGATATATCACCAAATTAATCCTTCCAGATGAAATGGCAGCAGGAAATTTATATAAATAAATAGAGACACTGAAATTGTTGTATAGACTTGTAAACTTCCACTATAGTATGAAATTTGCACACACTCACACATGAGTTTTACATCCCTTGTAACTTTAAATATGTACTTTCAAGTTTGTTTGCAGTTTTCTCTCAAAGTCTGAGAAGTCTGAGTCAGAGCTGTGGGGACATATGTACTTGCATATATGAACTGCCCTTTTGTTTCACGACAAGGATGCTTCTAGTCCAGAGTCCCAACCAGTAACAAATGCTTAAATGTAKGTATTAGAGTGTTTCTTCTATAAAGTACTAATCATAAAGCAAACACATATCTTTGGTTTACATGTATTTCTCTCTGTACATGGGCAGCGTAAAACTATTACTGACCTCACAGCTCAAAACAGATTAGAAGACTTARTGTATGTTAAAGAAGAATATCTTAAGGTTGAGTTTTTGCTTGAAAAACAAATTTTAAAATAAAAGCTCATTTTAAAAACTAGGCATTACTTAGTTGAATTTGGTTTGGAAGCTGCTTGCAGAATCAATTCTTTTATGATCCATTCCCCCTGACTAATGTAGTACAGTATGTTTAGGATGTGCTTCTGCAACGTAGGAAGTCATTAATATAAAGTCATCAGCTAAAAACAAAAGCATCATTTACTTTTATGAGTCTAAGATTTAAATCTGTATCTTGTTACATTTTGTCAATGGGATAAAATGTTAAGGGAGGCATTACTCAAAAATGAGTAATCATCAGAGTTGCACTTCATAGTTTAATTTTTATGTATTTTTCATTTTCTGAAATGTTTGATAGATTATTTTAAGGCTATCTGAATGGTTCCATGCTCTTAATTTTGATTATTCACTAGACATGACATATTCATAGTCTGTATCGGGACATTGAAGTCAAGCAATATTTTTGTTCTATCAGTATGAAGAACAGAGATTTATGATTAGATGACTAAAACGTCTTAATAAGGGAACTATTAAAAGGCAGATAATATTCTAGTACAGATTCACAAATGCATTTTGCTTTGTATTAATGTTTCTGGAATGTGGAAAAACTATAAATTCCTTGTTCTATTATTTTCCCCATTTGCAAACAAAAAGTTATGTGGTTTTCTTTAGAATACAGAAAATGGAATTTTTCCATTAAAAAAATAATATTTAGTAATACATAAGTTGTTGCCATGTATTATTATGAATATTAATCTTGATATTTTGTAGATGAAAACAGCTATTTTTTAAGTACATGGAAATGGGTTTCTAACAGAAGTGGAAAGTTTATTTGAATGCAGAAATCACTACTAACTTTGCAGTAATGAAGTTGTCAAGCGCAGTTTAAATCTTCCACGCGTGCGGTTATTATGCTCCAGTGAGTCCCTCTGACTTTATCAGATTAGACAAACTTCCACATCTGAGCAAAACAAGGCTTCTTGTTATGASACTATCAGTAGGATTGGTGTTAAGTTCTTTGCCTAATTACTAGTTTTTTCCTCACATTATGTTCCAAATTGACAGAGGTGCTTTCATGAAGTGTATATCTTTATTCTTATCTATTAAATGTAAATGAGTTCAAAGAGCTAGTGTTCATTTGGCTGTCCAAATGAAAAAGGCTATATTGATAGCCTTTCTGGGTTTAGTGGTCTCTCTTGATTCCAGTTGCTCATCCCAAAAGCAAATATCCTCTAAAGGACCCTTGTGGAAGATTCAAGATGACAGCAAAGACATTTTTAACTGGCTGAAACACGGACGGGATTCTCATTTCAGGGAGTTTCTAGACAGAACTTGCATCTTGCAGTTGCAAAGCTATATATGGTACATAGTGCATTTTAAGCACCAATATGAARTTTTTATATTCTGTTCCACAAAGAAAATGTGAAAATGTAAGATTTTAAAGACCATTAACATGACTCTTGTAAGTAAGCGATGTGGATTTTTTGCTGTTAAAGTAATGCTGTTTACAATGTAAATATTAATGAAGTCTACTTCAAATGCAACTTCATTTTACTAAATTAAAAGAAGCGCTTATGTTTTCACATAATAAATCTATTAAAAGATGACATTTTTCATTTTTGCATAGGACATCATCTACTAGAACAGGTCAGAAAATACTGATTGTTCAGAATACACTTTTTGGTCTGGAACGAAAATTAGATTTACCTTGAAAAAAATTAAAACATCCATACAATGCACAAATACAGAAATGTCACCCATTTACCAAGGAAAGTATCTACAGCAATAAAAAGTTGCCATCTCTTCTCCCCTCAATACAGCATAAACTGCTTGCGATTTAGGTTTTTTTTTCACTAGAAATTCTATCCTGAACTTAAAAAATACTCCCTGTAAAAGATATATCAAGACTATTAAGAATCTGCAAATAACTCATGCTTTGACAAAGCAGACACTTCCAAGGAAAAGCAATTTCCCAGAAAACAAAACAAACCTTCCAAAGCAAGCTTACTGCTCTTTCATTGAGATTTAACTCTTATTTTAGATCAGTGAAATTTTTTTTATTATACTTTCATAAAGTAAAGACTAAACAAATATTTAAAATCTTAATTACTATTATTTGATGATAAAGACAATACAGAGGAAGCAAAGTAATGTACAGAGAAAAACATTTCCAAGTGTCTAAACTAAATTAAACAAAAAAAAGTCTCATTCATTAGACAGCAGATATGCAGGTCAAATATATTAAAAACATAATTGTTAAACAATAAAACACACTTAGAGCTGTTCAATCAGGAAAAAAAAAACAATAGGATTGAATATATGCGAAAAATTGATACCTGAATAGTAAATTGTGTTTCATAATTTTGCCACAGCAAATTCATAATAAGTTACAAAGTTACATCARATTTTTTTTGCTGTCTATTTTGTCTAACTTTAGTAAGAGAATTATGAATGGATGCATGGATAAGGCTGTCCCCACTAAGACTGAGTTGATGATCCACTACTCTGTAAAAATCTCAGGCTTATGGACCACAGAGCAGGAAATTAGTCACATAGTCACTGATTAYACATTTTAAAAATCAAAAATAATTCATTTAATCAGCTGATATTTTTTGAAAGACTATGTCTGAAGTGTTTGTTAAGTATCACATATACAAATAACGTRTATGGCAGCTGAGCATTGGCTTGACTAGTAGGAATTTTTTCAAAGTTACAGGTTAAACCAAACCCATATGTGTGAACTGATTTTCACTGTATGATTACATTTTCTCTTACTTCTGCCTTCTTTATGACTTCAAATTCAGAGAGCACCTGGAACCTTGAAAATATTTCTGCTTTAAGATATGCTTCTCTGCAGTTAAGATTTCTATCTTCAGAGAGTAGCAGTTAGAAAACGGAACTTTGAAATGTGACCTCCATGGCTGATTCTTCACATATTCCTCCCTTGAAATTCTTTCTTATAGGAGAAGGAGTCAGGTGTCATCAGTAATTTAACTGACATCCTTCTGAATAGTACCCATCAGTTTTTCTCCTGCTTGGACTTAAATATAGATATCTTTCTCGACATGTGCACTGCAAGTGTATGTGTATATATATATATATATATATATATATGTATACATATACATATTTATCTTTGTATGTATGTACTAACTCTTTTTCGTTATGACTTTTTCATCATAATAGTAACAAAAAAAATCATTTCCTGCAGGTCATTTTTAAATATGTTACTAATTTATTTAGAGTGGTACTTGGACAAAATAGTATCCGCTCACTTTTTGTCAGATGYTAATTTTTAATTACACATCATTTTTTCCTTATATTTCTTCTCAGGCTTAGAGGCATCACTACAAAATACGTATTTTTCAACTATGAGATTTTTTGGATCTCATTTCTGAAAAATATGTTGTACATAATCCTGAGTAAACWGGTTATGTAGCATTAAGTGACTGGATTAATATGACATTAATTACAATTACAATTGCCWTAATACATTTGAGACCCTAGGTACATTAGTTAACATACAGAATCCTTAAAATAAAATATGTTTTTTTTAAATTGGGAGTTCTTAAAATGTCTAATTTTATTTTAGCTTTTTCTTATTTTCCATGTGTAACACATCTATGTATAGGTATGAATAATTTAGGCCCAATACAAGTAATAACGCATCTGAACTATCATTCCTAAAAATACTCTTTCTGCAAATGAAAATATGAACAACACAAGACAAAACAAATGTGGCCAGATGATATATTAAATGTTAGTGTACTAATAAATTCAGTAGTTAAAGTTTCTGTCGAGTGCTATTTGGCCCTTTTAGATTCAGTGAACAATGAATATACTTAAGTCAGAACAGGAGAAAAGGACTTTCTTAAAAATTACTTATTTGTCTAAAATCAAGAGGTCAAAAAAAGTAATTCTTGTGTTTTTCTCTGAAAATATTCACTAATTAATATAACAGCAAAATATATCTTAGCAAGTAAGCTCCACTGCTCTTAAACTTTCYAGAATAAAGTCATCTTTTTAACTTAAACATGTGTTTGTTCAAGTTAGGATCACAGTTTGAACAGCTCCTTAAATAGTCCTTGGAGAAAGATAAGTAAGTTGAATTACCCAYGGGGAATACTTGTTTCTCCCTTTTGACTGGGGAATTTAGGATAGCTTTTTTCCTAATTTAGACATATCAGGAGCCAAAAATTTGGTAAAGAAGCCCAGACATCAGTGTATTCATATAATAATCAGAAGTTACAATTTGTCTCTCCAGGAAGGAAACTGGATTTTGTTCTTTATGGGGAAGGAGGGTGATAATTTTTGTCTTCTCAGGAAAAAAATAGTTAGTTACAAGTTAGTTAAAAAGTAATATGATGAATGGAATGAATCTGTAGTTTTATCATTTGTAAAATGACTAATGACTATCTCATTTACCCAACATTTCTAAAAAACTCTACGATAATTTATTGCAGAAAAACAAAGATGGCTGTGGAATAAGGAATTAAATGRCTTGGGTTAAATCTTCTTTATCTCTGCTCATAAGCACTTGTCAGTACTGTAAATGATGGAGAAGATAATATGGTAAGGAAAACAGGATGGATTCCTCTGACAAAATAGAGAGGAGTAAAGCACAAAAACCAAAGTCTTAACAAAATGGTTGCAAGGAACCTCCATTCTGAGAAAAATCATTAACATTCTGAATAAAAACATTTATTCTATTAATTGGCATTACTGTTTCCCTCATTATGTCTCCAAACATAGTGAGCAAATGCTAGATTGAGCCTTGGGGAACAAAATTTATTATGAGCATGAAAAATGTTACAGTTCTGATGCGGTTTTTTAAATGACAGCATAATATGTTATGGATCATTTGATTTTTTGTATGAAAACGCTATTCAGCGCCCAAAAAGGCATATGCTGCTAACGGCATGTGTTGCAGTCCTTTCCTTCTGACAGCTGGCAACTAGCAAATGCCAGTCAAAACACAAAATGTCAAGCAGAAATTTTTCCCAATAAAAGTATTATTTTAGATAGTAACACATAAATAAACTTTAGTAAAATGTTTCCATTAATCTCTGAATTCTGTGTACAAACGATACCTTTAATTTTTTAATATTACATTAAAAAAAAAACGATAATTCAAAACCTGGTATGTATATTTCTTTCCTCATATTAATTCCTATGCTTTGTATTAATATTTTAAAGTGAATGCACCTAAAGCTATCAGAGCCAAAGTTTTTTAAGTGGACAGGACAACAAAAACCGTTCTTTATTTGCCTTATTAACAGAAAAACTACTTTTATTTAACAAAAGATTACGACTTGTTAGTTTATGGCACCAATATATGTTGCTTTCTTTGAATATTGTGAACAATGGAGTATTTACTTTAGCAACATTTTGTATAGCAGCCGCATTTTGTTCTCATCAGCAATGATAAATTACTCATTCTAGTTTCCTTCCTGCAAGATAATTTGTCACAGAAAAAAATATTGTTTAGGAAATTCCTTCTCCTTTTCCTCTCAAAATTTTTATGTTATTATTTCCTAACCAGAAAAGTTTCAGTATTATCATTTTTGTACTGCACTACATTATTTCATTAACATTCATGATGATTCTCTATTCTTAAAATTTATTATGGATAGAAGAAAATAGTAATACATTTGATTAAAAAAAAACATTCATCTTTTTAGGAAAGGTTTCTTATTAAGTCACTTTAATAAAGTGTCAGGTGATTTTCAAAAGAGATGGAGAAAGGTTGACTTACAAAGAGTGAATGATGTTGGAGGCTGCTGACTTAATTTAAATATGGTTTATGTTCATATAATCATTACTGTATGCTTACTGAATCATGCAGGTTAAAATTTTCAGAACCAATCAGTGTTTTCAGAACTGAGCAAGTGTCTGTGATGTTTTTGATCTATTTTGAATTGAAACTGATTAGCATGTTTTGAAAGTCTGTGGGAAATTTCTGTGTCAATCAAAGATATCTAAACTAAACTATGCAAAAACTAAAAGACTAGACTTAAATGAATGGTTAGGCTTCAAAGCTCATCAACAGAAATCTTTTCCAAGAAGCATAAAAAATAATAATTGTGTAAAATAAGAAACTACATTTTAGAAATTATACACTCAAAAGTGTAGAGAAATATAGGAACTCACAATCATCAGAAAGAGAAGGTAGCCTGGAGCACTATTTTTGAGCAACTTTCATACATGGTTATGTCTTACTAACACATCACAGGAAACACAGTGACAACACAGCTTAATACATGCCAGTCTCAAAATCTATAGAAAAATGCATGAGCAGATAGAAGTTAGAGGAGCCCTTGTCATTTTTCAGCATATATCAGTTGACATAGCTTCACTGACTCACCACTAAAAATGGAGCACTGTTGATTTACATCACATAACGTCTCATGAAGATAGGGGTTTTGATAWTTGAAATAGTCAAAGATCTATCTAAGAGGCTTTACCTGGTCAAATGGATGGTTYGCAAGGTTGAAAGTATATCTTAGCTTACATCAACATGTACAAAAACATTTTGTTCCACCCTCCTAGTAGTAAATTTCCGATCAGAAGAAATTCCACAATTCCAAATTAGGAATATATGCTCTGATTCTGACAGTTGCCAAAATATGTTCACTAGGGAGGCTGCTCAGGACCTATTACTTCACAAAGATGTARGACAAAGCAAAACAGGTAATTACTGTGACCAGCAGCAGAAAGCCCAGCTGAAGGCCGAGTACTAGTGATGTAACCCACCAGTCAATACTGGGACCAATACTGTTTAAAATCTTCATTAATTACCTGGACGATGGGACAGAGAGTGCTCTCAGGAAGTTTGCAGATGACATAAAACTGGGAGGAGTGGCTGATACAGACAGTGTTGTGCTGCCATTCAGAGGGACCTCAAAAGGCCAGAGAAATCAGCAGAGAGGAACCTCTTGAAGTTCAACAAAGGGAAGTGCAGGTTCCTGCACCTGGGAGGGCATAACCCCATGCACCAGTACAGGCTGGGGACCGACTGGCTGGACAACAACTTGACCACAAGCCAGCAAAGTGCCCCTGTAGCAAAGGCCAACAACATCTTAACTACATTAGGAAAACCATTGCAAACAGGTGCTGCTTTCTCTCCACTCAGYCCTGATGAGGTCACATCTGGAGTGGAATTGTGTCCAGTTCTGGGCTCCCCACTACAAGAGAGACATGGACAGACTGGAGCGAGTCCACAGAAGGACCATGAAGATGATGGGAGCATCTCTCATAGGAGCTGTCCAGTTGGCCCAGGGGTCCAACATTATCAGATGGTTCCACTAAAAAAGATTTGTTTTTAATCGTCTTTAAAAACAACGACTCATCTATATTTGAATAGTATAAGTCCTGCAGGTAAAAAAATTAATTACTCATTAATGACATAGTTACTAAGGGTGACACTCAGAAAGTCACAGAAATGATCCAGGCAGTACAAAAATGGTCCAGAAAACTCTGATCTCTGCATCTGTAAATATTTTATACACTAATATTCACTTGATGCTCACACACTGATATTTAGAGATCTTGGAGCCCCAGTCATGTATGAAAACAGAAGAATATGAGCAGTTAAGCTTTTAACAGTCCAAATGGGAGGCTAATCAGTAAAAAAGAAATCTGACTCTATGTTTGAATAGGTCTGCTGATATTTTGAAGCGAAACTACTTGTCTCTTTTCCATAAAAAGTGAACCTAGATGAGACAAGTTAAAGGGCTTATAAGCCATTCAATAGGATAGGTATTTCCTTCTGGCTTAATCATCATCCAACAATGACTTTTGGGTCACAAGTTATTCAACGGAATTTCCACCAGATCCCAGGAGAAATCTTTACAGTAGTGTAAGGAAAAGACTGAAGAATGACAACAGTGAAAGCTACAGACTGTAGAACGACTGTGTGTCCCATGCATGCCTCCCCATACGGCTGCCAGAAGTCATTTCTATGGATTATCAGTGTAAATTTACTCAGCAGTGAGCTAAAATGACCACCATACTGAAATAAGCATGCAAAACAACCCACTCACCCCCATATTCAGCCTATGTTTAAGCCTGCCCATATTGTTTGCTACATTGACAGTTGTGAAGTTCAGTTTTTCTACAGAAATGCGCCAATGGAGCATTTCAGTCCCTGCACACGTTGCAGCTTCACTGCCTGCTGTGTCTTTTATCTGGCTGCCCTCGCTTTTCACACTCTAGAAGCTTTCACTAGCTGAATATGCTCAGTCATTTTCAGGGAAAATCTTTTCCTCTCCTGTTATGATTCATATGATCCAGTGCACAGCTGCTAAGACAAGACAAACAGTCATCYTTCATTCCTTTTGTCCAGGAACTCCCTTTCAAACAAAGTATACACTGTCCACACAGTAAACGACCAACAAACAAAACAGATAACATCTGTCACAGCACACTGGAGCATGCCTTACAGACATCAGCTTCCCTGATACAATACAGAACACAGCAGCCATGGCCATTTTCATTCAGAAAACATAGCTGAAAGAACGGTAAACATCTTTTACACTGAATCCTACTCATTAGACCAAGAACTTCAGTAGGGAGTAGGGAACTTACACTGTAGACCCCTTCAACCCAGCCTAAGAATAATAAACTCAGCATTTCTGCTCTGCAAGACCTTAGCTTTCAGAATATTAGACTGACACCACTTCKTATGAACTTGTGTCATAGTTCAATGGACTATGCAGGACCCACTGGCTAACAAAAGAGCAAGCAAGAGGCAGTTTGACCTATAGCATAGTGGTTGATTACACTGCAAAAGCAGTAGAATTGAATTCTACCAAAGCAGACATTATAGAAGAGGTTATGACTGATCTCAAGAGTCAATTTTGCAATATTATGAGACCAGATCCCTGAAATGAGCACCTCACATGGAACAGAAAACTCACAGAAATTGACTTCTGACTAAGCACTTAAAATTTTCCAAGCAGAGATCACCAAGTCCAGACAGAGCCTGATGGAAAATAAAAAATAATCTGACACAGAGAACAAGACCAAGGATAAAGATCTGAGAGATAAAAGGAAATAAACTATATATCAGCCAGATCGGACACAAAAAGTTTCACACAGTGTTAACTAGTGGATTACATTCAATGAATAAACAGCATATGGGAATGTAATGAATTAATTTTGTAATTAGTTTCAAAAAGCAACAGCATGTGATAGTGCTCTTCCCAGTCGTTTGAAAGATGACAATCTCAAATTCAAGGAAGCTTAGTCAAGCTTGATCATTGAGTTAACTTGGATGGTGTTTCCACATGATTACTATTTAGATGGTTTCTACATGATTCGTACTTTTAATGTTGTGTACTTTCAACATACAACCTGGCAGTGCAGTGAGCTACTCTGCAGCCATCTTAGTTACTTGGCAGTAAACCAAGCATGACTGAAAGTGTCCTCAAAGTGTCCTTATGGGCAGATGTGCTGTATTTTTCTATAGTCTATTTCACCATATAAGAATTGATTTGGCATTTATCTATCACCTATGTTAACTATGTATCCAGCCCATCACAGCTGAGCATTCATTATTAATGCCTTGATGGGCATACAGTCAGCAGACTGTAAGACTTGGTCAGCTTGCCACTTCATCTCACACAGAGAAGAGCACAGCAGAATGCATATAACATTTGCAAAGATGAATTATTTGCTGGAGAAATAGACAATGCCATAGTACAAGATGAATGTAATATCTTCATAAAAACAAATGGAGCAAAAGCAATTACTTTTAACTAGGACTCCATTGCACAAACCAGTGTATTGCCAGAAAAACTGAAATGCCACAGATTACAGAATGTAAATGGGCAAATCTTGGGGATTATAGTAATTAGCTTTTCTTCCTGCTAACGGAATATAGGAAGTTGATGGACTGAAAACATGTTTTGCCTAGTTGCTTGAAAAAAAAAAAATGAGCGTTATCATGCAAAATTGCACAATGGGTAGCACTGCAAGTTTAAGAAAACGGAGTTGAAAAACAAGCCCACCTGAGACTGTAAAGAGGCAACAAGAACGAACAATTGTTCCTTATGCTTTCAAGGACAGTATTCTTCCTAAAGAATGGTCAGATCTGGGAACCAATAGTTTATGTGACATTGGGTCTCAGGAAAACAGAATGCCAATATGTTAAAAAAAGAAACATGAAAAAAAAAGAGCTTAATGTTTCATGAAACTGACTGCAAACATCTATCATTAAAGTAGGAAGGAGAAAACATCGTCCTCCTTTGGAAAATTTCTCCTCCTGAAAATGAGCTTTGCTTATTTTAGTTAGTGGTTTGATGACTTGAAGTGATGTATCATGTATATTGTAGTAGTCTAGTAGCTTTATAGCTTGTTTTGGAATGAAAATGAAGGAAAATGTCTMTTTTTATAGCTCCTGTATATCATGGAACCAACTGATATGTGGACATTAACTGAAGCAGACCACTGGCCAACAACTTAGTCTAGAGTAAATGGCAAAAAGCCGGTTTTACACCATTTAAAATAGATGGTATTTACATTGATTCAGACTACAGAATGGATAGCCAACTTTACTATTAACACAGTAAAAAAAAAATCTTTTATTTTTGATTCATTGAACCTGAACAAATACTTCTGATTGACAAAATCAAATCTATGGTATCTAGTATGACTAATCAATAGATGCCTACAACGGAAGAAGGCTTAGAGGAGATGGGTGATGTGCCCATGAAGTTCAGGGAAGAATGTCAGGAATGACTGATCACAGCTGTTGCAAAGAAAGTTGAATTTGTCCAACACAAAGGGGGCCAGAGGGTAGCCTTTGTTTTAGAGAAACAACTGGTGGATTACTAGTGGTAATCAATTGAATAGATCAGATAACTATGTCATGGTTGACTGGATCAGCTGGTCGTGTAAATCCTTTGCCATGAGTTAATCAGAAGAGTGTGAATGTCTCTCTGAGTTAGCCAGACCAGCATGGGGCAACKGTGTATGTGGCTCAGTGCAACACAGAGTATAAAAATTGAACAACTAGCACAAACAACTTTGAAGAGAGCAATGAGCTAGAGCTGGTTTCAACCCATATATTCCTTCCCAGTGACTAGGGACACCAGACGTCATGACAACGACCATATCAACCATATCACATTTGTATTGTGATTCAGCTACGTATTACAATTGCAATATTCTGCCAAGTGTGACTTACACTGTACTGTGATTTCAGTATATATCTATATCACTCTGCTAAATCAAAATCACATAAAAAATGAAATACCTTCTGATAAAGACATCTGATATTAAACATTAAACCCTCCACATGTGGAACATCCAAAAGAATCTAGTGACAGAAAATTGGACTCAGACATCTAGATAGATTTTGTAAAAAATTCCCCCCACACAAACATAATAAATTTACTCCTGTCCCAATATAAGCCTTTCCTCCAATACTCATCCTAAATTAGACCAAGTGTATCTCTTAAGTATATGGCATTATAACTTACAGTCATAGTTTTAGTCTTAAATTTACCTGCATCTCGAGTTGGAATTGCTGTTATTCCTCTACTTTTTATTATATTGCAAATAATTTAATAAGATGTGTTAAATCATCAAGGCAGAGTTATATAAAATTGTATTATGTTAAGTTAATGATCTATTTCACAATTAAAAGCTGCTGCTTCAAATATGTTACTGTTTCCCTGAGCCTGAGCTACCCTTTAAAAATATTTTAAATAGCTATATTTCTTCCTTGAAAATCTGGATATGATAAACAAGAATTCTTAAATATGCATTACAATGAAGCAGAACACGTTTAAAAAAATACAGTCTTGTATGAGATGGTGGAACATAATGTTCTCCCAGTAGCATCTTTTTACTAGATGGTTTCTGCATAAATAACAAAAAATTAAAAATTGTTAAAGCTACAGTTTAGGAAGGTCTGTATTCACGAAAAGTTTTTCAGTTTCTGAATCCCACTTGACCAACATGTTAGTACCTTCATCCAGAAATTTCAGTCATTCTTTGGGACAATAAATGTCAGTGGGTGCTTCAATTTATCACTATTCATACATTTTTTATTTGTTCTAGATACTGTCTGGCATCTGTAGAGGCTGTCACTGTAGAGGCAAGGGCAAGCTGCTACACAAGGGAAGGMGAGCTAGGATCCAAGTCACAGCAAGGCAGGCTGGTGCAGTGCAAGTGCAGAGTTCTGCACTTAGGGAAAAATAACCSTAGGCACCAGTACAAGCTGGGGGCTGACATTCTGCAGAGCAGCTCTGCAGAGAAGGACCTGGGAGTGCTGGTGGACGACAGGTTGACCATGAGCCAGCAAACTGTCCTTGTGGCCAGGAAGGCCAATGGTGTCCTGGGGTGCATTGGGAAGAGTGTTGCCAGCAGGTCGAGGGAGGTGWTCCTGCCCCTCTACTCAGCCCTGAGGAGGCCTCATCTCGAGTACTGTGTCCAGTCCTGGGCTCCCCAGGACAGGAGAGACATGGAGCTACTGGAGAGAATCCAGTGTAGGGCTACAAAGATGAWCAGAGGGCTGGAGCACCTGCCCTATGAGGAACGGCTGTAAGAGCTGGGCCTCTTCAGCCTGGGGAAGAGAAGACTGAGGAGGGATCTTATCAATGTGTACAAGTACCTGAAGGGAGGGTGTCAAGGGGACGGGGACAAACTCTTTTCAGTGTTCTCATGCAAAAGGACAAGAGGTAATGGGCAGAAATGGAAGCACAGGAAGTTCCACCTGACTGTGAGGGGGAATTTCTTCCCTGTGAGAGTGACGGAGCACTGGACCAGGTTGCCCAGAGAGGTTGTGGAGTCTCCTTCTCTGGAGATCTTCAAGGCCTGCCTGGATGCAACCCTGTCTAACATGCTGTAGGTGACCCTTCTTGAGCAGGGAGGTTAGACTCGATGACCTCCAGAGGTCCCTTCCAACCTTACTGATTCTATGACCTCACTCGTAAGGAGCAGGATGCTAAGCCAGCAAGTCATGGTCAGGATCAGGATTAGGAAAAGTAACCAGGGCTAGCCACAGTCCAGTGGTCACCCAGCAAGTCTGCAGTAATAATCAGGTCCAAGGTCAAGCTGGGAAGTCACATCAGCAGGGCAGGGTCAGTGAGATAGGAAATTGGATAGACTCAGCTGCATCACAGCTGCAATGAGCTCAAGTGGACGCCARCGACAAGAGCCCCAGCTAAAAAGCAGCTCCCAAGTAAAGAAGAAGGAAAAACTCCACTCTGAGGCTTTTTCTAGCTCTTTCTACACAACAACACCTACAGGAGGCAAGCTGATCTTGAACACAGCCAGTCAAACTTCCAGAAATTATGGGGAGTTGACCCAGGGCACTGACAAGACACAAATCTGAAGCAGTATTTCTTTAGATGGAAAAGATGGTGGTAATAAACTGTCAAAGCCAGCTGAAACATGTCAGTTGGTCATATGAAAGACTTGAACTTTCAKAATGGTCCTTGGAGGGGTTATTTAATATTTTAACTCTCGTATGAAATTTGTAGAAGTGGAATATACTGATGACAGAACTGAGGAAATTTTGTCAATGAAGAAAAGGGTTGTTCATACAGTGCATTACTGCATGACCACAAAAATAAAGTAATAGAAATGGAAGCATTTTTGATACTATTTAGTGACAAAAAATGAGTGACAAGTAATAAATATCTTATCAGTTTGAGTTGCAAATGAAAGAGGAGGAGGAACGTCATGGTATATTAATTACCAAAGTGATAGAAATGGAGATGAGAAATCAGTCTAACTATACGCTAGAAGAGTTAAATGTAGTAGAAATAGACAAGCAGTAGTGCTGTAAGTATACAGCCCTAGTCAAATCTCATCTGGAAAATTGTGTATGGTTTTGCTTATCCATGCCCAGGAAAAGACAAAGACAGCTGGAAGAGCTGGCTTCCTTAACAGACCAAAGCCTCCAGCAGCCTCTGTGAACACTTATTAAGAGCAAAAGGATAGGATCATAAATGAGAGAATTATTTATGTTGAAGGATGACAGAGGTACAGAAATAAATGAGTGAAATGAGCCACAGTGAAATTTAGCCCAGAAATAAAAGTAGGATTTCTGAATGTCAAATGAGGAAAGTCTAATGCAGATGAGCAAAAGAAGAAAACCTAACTAGTTTTAAGATAAATTTTGAACACTTAAATCTGGTTACGTGCAAGAACAAGGTCATTTCTAGTCCTATTTCACTATATTATTTTAATTTATGTACAAATAATTATAAATAATATATAAGCTATACATACAAATATATCCTTTGTGCTCATATTAAATATCTATTAGCTGGCAATTTATTGTTTAATGGCTTACCACATTTTAATTATTTCATATTTATTGTTACACATCTCACAATCAAAGTCTGAGTTCATAACTTACCAACTGTGCATATTTGCAGTTTTCCTAATCAAGTTAGATCTGGGCAAAAGCTCTCTGACTTTTCTATTGACTTAAGGGAGCTTTGGATCTTATTTTAGTGTTGATTTGTGTCATTCATAATTGGATAACTTATGTGTTACTACAAATACAGATATCAAATAGTGTATGCATATAGCAAAATCTAAATGTGCCATTCATAATGCAAAATACTGATTTTGATTAACTGTTTTATAATGCAAACAATTCTTGGCAATCATTTCATCAGTATGGAGAAAAGGAAACGTACTTTTTATGCATCTATCTAGTCACTCTCTTTATAGTTCCACAGAATCCTATAATGATTTTATTTCATGTTGAAGCCAAATTTTGTCTTAGCTCCCCCATAGAAATGAAATCGCAGCAGTAAATCAATTTTGGCCATTAGCCAAGGCAGACTATTGGAATCTTCTGCTATTAATTCATAAGCTTGAGTGACTCCAAAACCAGTTTTTCCATTTTAATTGAAATTAATTACATAAAAGGTGTACCAATTTTCAGAAACAAAAAACCTTTTGCAGCTGAAGAAAAGCTCATTCAGTATATTTGAATCCTACTGAATTGTGTGTGGTCATGTACCATCTCTCTTATTTTCTTCAGTAAATGGTTATTCTGTAAGACACGGGGAGAAAGGAAAAAGGTTTATGATCTTTGTCATTTCTCTTGTGCACCAATATTGTTCTGTCTTTTGTATTATTTATCCACTCCTTAATTGTTTTCAGMTCCCTGGACAGCAAGGTCATATGATAAACAAGGCAAAATGGCTAGAATATATCATTCCCCCATCCCACTCCTTCCTGCTTATTAGTAGTTTAGAAGATTTATAGGTAGAGTATCTGTCCAAATGCAGTCAAAGTTCGAGTCCTTGCATTAGTCAAAATTTGCATTTTTTCATTGTGAGGCTGATATCATATGACTGCATGCCTTTAAAGATACTAAAATAAGGTAACTACTTATATAAATTAAGTGATGCAGTGTAATGCTTCTGCAAGCTATTTTAACAGCTGGAAGCTTCATCTTTGAGCCACTGTTATTAAAGAGACAGACATCTTATCTTGTATTACTTTTTCCATCTGAAAAAATGCTTAGGTCTTTCTGCATTTCCTTGATATCCTCCAGAGTTTTCTAAATTAAAGTATTTAATTGTATTGCCTGATCTATAGATATTCCCATGTCTAAAATCTGAAAAAAAGTTTGTATGATCTTACACCATATTCAAGCACAGATTACCCTCTAAGTAGTTTTATCCTGTTGAATTACATCATGTCAATTTTTTTTTCACTTGGTTTGTCCCATCTTTACTTCTCTACTGTTGGCATTTTTTGCTGGTATACATAGCAGTTCTTAAAATTATGTGCCAAATTCCTAGTTGAATATGTAAATGAGCTGTACGTCTGCCATTGCATTTTCCCCTAGGGTATCTCTGAATAAAATAAGCCAGAAATATCTTATTCAATTTGGCTAGAAACAAACTGAACAAAAATGAAAAGTTAAAGTGTGCATTTCCACTGACTACAGAAAGGAAATGAGATAAGTACAGCATGACACATTTGGGTATCCATCTTGGAAATATGTCCTTAAAACACTGTAAAAGGTCCATTTTAGTTACTTTTGCAATGCAGGGTTTACTTTGATATGATGAATGGTATTCCTACTGCAATATTCTTAAATTTAGTTGGAATTTATAATCAATCTTTGGTAAGTTATGATATCTCCTTCCAATACCTTTTCTCTAGGGTTATGGTGTTATGACAGAGTAACATTTACCAGTTGTTGACAAAACAAATCATTTTAAATATTAAATTTGTGCCTTTGGTGTATCAAATTCCCAACTATATCAAACTAAAACAAGAAACACACTCATTTAATAGAATTATTGAGCATACTGCCAGCACACAGGCTCAAATGCCCTACAGTATTTCTTGTTTCATGTTTTCCATATTTATTCCCCTAAAATATACCAGCACTCACTTATTAAACTGGAAAGTTAATTGATACCTTCATTTGTCCAATACTGCCTAGAGTAGAGACAACATAAAGCAGATATGCAGGAACAGCAGTGAGAGAGAGGCTGGTGAGTAGCTAGAAGAGTAAAAGGTGCAGCAGACTGGGAGGAATAGGGAGGGAAAATACTTAATTTTGAAAAAGAGACTATTAAAAGATAAGAAAGTAAAGTACAGCAAGAGAATGAAGTCATATTCTCAAAGGAAACGGTGCTATATCTTGACAGAGACAGTATAATAAAGTCCAGTACAAAGTAAATCACTTGGATATGTTTCACAGGCATTTCCTGCATCAGGTACTGCTCTGTCTTTCAGCACAAACCAGACAAGCAGTCTGCATGACAAACAATACCAAGAGGTAAGTGTAAATATTCCAAGCTCTTGGTGACAGAGAAACAGAAGGCTCCAATTCTTTTCTCCCTCCCCCAAAATACATTTTTTGTGGAACACTGGATATGAACACTATTTATCTTCATGAATAGCAGCCAGGTAAAGAAGGCTGTGGGGACTCCTCTGAGGAGTTCTGGCTGGCAAAGAATACATAAGGAAGGTTGTAAACTAATTAATACCCTGAATTCCTCATTACACCACCAGGAAACAAAATCATTCTCAAACACATGAGCCTTAAAAGATGAAACAGCTGAAAATGTTGAAATGAATGTAGAATGAAAAAGGAAAAGTAATGGAATGATAAGATGGATAGTTAACTTGTCACTGTACCACAGAGCATGTAGAACATTTTAGTAGATCTAAAAAGTCTTTTGTATGCAGTTATTAGTTCCCTCTGCCCACACTACAGCTTGACCTGAGTTCCCAGCAGAATAGAATAACTGCTATGTTATCACAATACAGAGTGCAAGCTAATGTTCTTGCTTCTCATAAGGGATTATCAGGTCATGTATGATAACATACTGAAGAGAGCTATATAGATCCCAGWTCAGTAACAGCAAGGCAGAACAAGCTTTTATTTGCCTTCAGAAAAACATGTGGACATACCCATAACAGATTTAATAAAATGTTGATAAAATCYCTACAATTTCTGAAGGGATCTGAGCGCTGCTTGCAATTTCCAAGGTAAATGAGCCAGATAGACTTTTTTTTACCACAGTGATTACTATTAAATTTTGCCAGTTATAGATCACTGCTTTCATACACGATATCAAATGTATCAGCTCCTCAGCTTTAAAGGGAGCTGGATATATGTGCTCATGAACAAAACACTACTTGAAGATTTTCTAGGAACTTTGAGGACTCCTGATACAGCTTTCATACTGTCTCCTCCTTTTTGGATTAATATCAGTACTAGGCCCATACTTCCTTATCTTCCTATCATTTTAGAATATATTTAACAGTCTTTGTTTATTTTCTATGAGTGCCCAAGAGGTTTTTTAAGGTTATAAAGGCTGAATTATAGCCTTCAGTGATAGTTAATTGGATTGTTCTTACTTCTTCCTTAATATTATTGCCAGGGAATATCAGGGAAGTGTCTTTTTTGGCCCATTAATATTAAATAGGATCTGAGCAGTTACACAATTAATTAATTAATAGATATGGAAACTAAGAGGATTTATACTTTGCTGAGATAGAGACTTAAACCAACAGATTCAGCAACAAGCAACAAAGGGAAAAATGCTATGGAGTGGTTTCACTACTGGAAAAAATTTACTTTGTTATCACTAAATCAAAAATTAACTGAAGGTAGCCAAGAAAGAACTGGAAGTTCAGGGAAGATCTTAAACAACTCTAAACTTAATGTAAAGAAGAAATCTTTATTCACTATAAAAGACTTGCTCCAGTTGTCCTGGCTCATCCCTATTTCCATGTGAGAGTTCTACTATCAGTGAAACAACTAATTCTGTTACACAGAAGTCAGTAAGGAAGGATATTTATTTTTTTCATGCCCTCTTATGCATATCTATGTACATGACATGCACAGCTGAGCAATATCACTCACATCCTACCTTTAATCACGAAGATAATGATCTCAGTCTCATCCAAAGCTGACAAAAATAAAACTCCATGGACTAATGAACAGAGATGCTATGAGAACAGAGATGCTATGAGATGTCTGTGGTTGGCACATGTCCCCCAAGTAGCTTTATGTTCTCAATCGCCAGTGGCCTGAGGAATGCTCCTCAGATGCACAGATCACCTCCTGCATAGTAAAATACATTAATATGCAGCAGCTGTGCCAAGGGGCTGGCCTTTCTCCTTTATTAATTTAAACATTTTAATATTCTCTATATGCAAAACATAATTAGAATTAATGGACTTTAGTGCTAATGCAGTGCCTGAAGCTAGCTAGCGCATCTATCTTTTGCATATGATAAACATGAATTTTGAATCCGTCTACCACCAGCAAGGCTGGAAGCTCAACTCAGTCTGCTGATATAGTCTGTGTCCAGATAAAGATCACATCAACTGACAGACAGAGGGAATTATCATCCTTTTGATGAGACAAGCAATTGGTCCTCCAGGGAGGAAGTAAAACATGACTGAGTTGCACTGATTGTTAAACAAGATCTCATTATTAATCCATAAAGACAGTGTAGTGGGGCTACAGTAATGTATATCAGGCAATGAATCAATGTAAGATTTTATTTTGCTGTGTCCAAACTTTTCTTGATACTTTCCTTGTGAAGAATCACATTTTGCATGGGACAGAGGAAAAAACAGAATTTGCATAGTTTGGTATTTAACACTCATCTGAAGAAAGATAAGAAATGCTGCAAAGTATTCAAGATGAGGTAAATGTGAAAAAATATGGTAAACTGAGGCAGGAATTGAGGATGTGCTGTGTACGACTCCTGAGGAGTTACACTGCATGCTATTAAAAATTCAGAACAATGCATGTACAGTTTCTTACTTTTTTAATAAGGTATATGATTTTGTGTTCTGTCTGTAGAACAATTAGATTGAAACATTCTTGAAACTTTCATTGTTGCCGTCTTCTCAAAATGCATTCCATAACAGGATCAGTGGGAAAAGCCACCAAAGCATAGGCCTGAATTCAAGATCTATTCCTAGATACATTATTCTATAATTACTCCCTTTCACTATTTTTATCATTGCCTTCCATAATTTACCTGCTTCCTGTTTCTTGCCTCGCTATCCTACAGGTTTAAGTGGCATTTGTTATCATTTCCTATCTTACACAGTCTTTGGAGGACAACTGTACAAGATTTTTTGTGTATAAATGCTTTGTTCCTCTCATTAATATCTCAGTTTTTCTGAAAGGTAGATAGAACGATCTCATGCATTGCAGAAACTTGTAATTTACTCAAGTGCAATTTCCAAGTGTAGTGCTGCTTAGAAGAACGTATGTTTACAAATGGATGCTAGTTTAGGCATAATCTTAATCATACATATTCATTTACTTCCTAGGAAGACATAAATTCACAAACCCAAATGATGATTTAGTTTTATACAATGCAGTTTTGAACCTCTAAGACTTTGGATTGAATCTGCTTGTATTTCTAAAAAAGAGAGACAAGCTTACTTATATGCCATGCTAGCTGCTTTGATGGAACAAAAAGCATCAAGCAGATAGTCTATTTGGAATCTATGACTTTACTCCTATTCCATATTCTTACTGATGTTACATTTCGGTCATTCAAACTTGTGTTTAACTAAATAGAGGAATGTTCTTTTGTAACGTTTGTTTTTTTTAGCAAAGTGGATGTGACATACTGCTACTAAATAATGCAGGACAGCTTCACCACAGCTTATTTCTTCTAAATAAAGGCTAACAAATCATTGCAATACCTTTTGGCTCCAGATTTGTAATTATATTAAGCATATCCAAGAGGTATCTTTACAAGAAAAACTTCCCAGTTCTCAGAATAACAGATGTTTTGCCTAATTTGTAAATTAGATGACAAGTTCTAAGTAGACTTAAGAGGTGGACCTGTTCATAACAAGTCTGCTTGTGATTTTGATGAAGTCACCTTTTACATTCCAAACCTTTTGCCTCAGACCACCTTAATTCTTGGATAGACTAACTATTTGCTTGTGACAAAATCTTTCAGAAACATGTTAAAACATAATTTTAAGACACAAAAATCAAGCTTTTACCAAAAAGCACATGTATACTTCCATTAGTCATTAAAACCACAGAGCTACTGGAGATAGGAACCACAGCAATTCAAAAGGTACACGTTCTCAGCAGGGAATCATTTCTTCCCTCTGAACCCGTTATCTTCATCATCTCATGAATTCTACATAAATTAGCAATAAAATCACAACAGCATATTACTTGTACTACATTCTATATTCTGGAGATTAAGCTGAAAAAAAGAAAAAGATAAGAAGTAGAAGAAAAATGATTAAGTACACTGCTAAATAAATAATGAGAAGTAAAAAATAAAAGGAAATAAAGACTGATTGATTGAATAAAAAATTCCAGACAAGTGAAAAGAAAGTGACTTTCTTTGTATAAGTATCTTAAGAAATGGGGTTATTATCTTACACAAGCTTTGTTTCCTAAGATTTGTCACTATACTTTTTTTTGGCTTTGGGTGCATGCAGAAAATATCCAGAATTATGTATGCCATTATTTGAGGACAATGAAATGTTTACAGAAATGAGTGTGACAGAGATTAATTCATACAAGGAATGTGGTAGATATCAAAACAAATGCTCACAGAGTCCAAGTTGCTGATGATTCTTCTGGGAATATTTCACAAGCTTTCATCATTTATCCTCTTCATTAACCTCTGCCAGCCTACTGATAGATGGATCTTTTGTTTCTATACATAGACATCTAATCATTAAGGAAATCACCTCTGAAGTAAAACAGAAATAAATGGACCAAGTAGTGTAGTATCAAGTAAGTCTTCTTCCTTGACATCATAACCTTATGGGCAGATCTCTTTTCCTGTGTGGGCTTCTACTAACATGTATTCATAAGGAACATTTTATAGCATCAAAGCCTTAGGATCCATTTCTACAAGAGTATAGTCTTTACTACAGTGCTTTTCAGGGAGTCATCTAACTGGGTATGAATGATGTCATCTTAGATGTACAAAATATTGCAGGTTTGAAACATGATCCTCTACAAAGAATCCACTCACTCACTTACCTGGCATTTGTCAAACTACTTTTACTCAGTTGAGACAATACATGATGAATCAAAGTAAATGTTTGCTTTGCATCATTTATATCATGTATAATTTCTATTAATATATTATTACTGACATATATTTTCTAGTTTCTAGTTTCCAATATGAAATATTTTCCAACATCTCTGCAAAAAATTTTGCAAAAAGAATTGCAAAAAAATTGAATCTGAAGATAGCCAAATTTGCTAAAATAAAGGAATTACAAAGCTGTGTCTCTGCAATAGTATTGATATTTGGTACTGAATTTAAATATGTTAAATTTCAATAGAGCTATAAAGCTAAGCATATCATTTAAGGGGAGTCTCTTATTCACAGATATAAGCAATTGCCCTCGTAAGTGTTCCTGCTAAAAAAATGGAACTAGCCAATGTGGCTTATGTAACTAAGAAATTCATTTATTTAGTTTTCTTATATATCTTTTCTAATTTTCTACATTACTTTTTTGTTTACTTTTTTGTAATGAAGTTACATATTTAGTAGTATATGAGTAACACTCTACTTCATGAGATTTTYTACTACAACTCATCAATCAAAATTAAACAGAGCAATATGCAACCATGAAAATCATACTAAATAGACTATTTATGACTTATGATATACCTTGCTGATTTCATTTTTACAGGAAAGAGTAATGATTATTTGCAAACCATTCTAAATCTGAAAACTTTTAAGATGTTACTGATGCGTGTGTAATTTTTTAATTACCTCTGTTTTGATCCTAACTCATCTTAGCAGTAGTATGCACTAAAATACAGCAGGTCTTTGATTATTCTATCTGCCAGAACCTAGTGTAACAATGCTGGTTAGAAGGGATTCATATATTTGATTCATATATTTTGTTTTGCACTAAAACATCACCTTGTATCAGAGCAAAGAATAAAAATCATGCCACACGCCTTTATTGTAATATTCACATTTATGATTACATCATCATCATATAGCATACCTAGAAAAATTAATATAGAAACAAACTAAATATAAATTTATCTTTCACGTTTTGGGAAATGGAAAAGGGCAATTTTTAAAACGGCTCATTGGGAATTGAGATTGCACAATATAGTTCTTATGTATTGTTTCGTTTATTTTTAGTAGAAACCTTTTAAAACCCTTCCTTCAAGTGCAAGTATCTAATTTCACAATGTATTAAGCTACAAGAACAACTTTCTAAGATTCTAGATTTGTTTTTCTCGAACCACTCAGAAAAACAATCTTCTCAAATATAATTCAAGAAATTGAGAGCAGATCAAAAAACATTCAGAACAGCAGAGCAATGTCATCTACATAATTCAATATCTGGTCAGGATGATTACTGAAGTACTGAACTAAAATTAAATATAATAATAAAAAAAGCTTACAGGCTAAATTACAGATAATGTAATTTGAAATACTTTCACAGAAGTCTCTCAAACTATATCAGATGAAAATCTTTCCTGAAGTTTTTAGAAAACTACTAAAGTTATTCATTTTGAAAACAATAATATGTTTTACTAGCATTATTACAGATACTCACCTCTACTTCATCTGCAGTAGATCTCAACTCTTTAGAGTTTTAGCCACTGTTTTTTCAGGTTTAAACTCTGTTGTATTGGCCAACATAGCACAATCATCATAGCTTTACTTGAATCAGATGTCCCCATTCTGAGGGTGAAAAAAGACAAACATACCAAAAAAGGAGGAAAAAAGAGATATTCCACTAAATTAATATTTATCTTTTGGATCTTCTTGCAGCAGACTAGTAGTTGTCTGATTAGTGAGAGTCTTCCCCTCTTAAATGAGAGTAATGCAGACAAAACAAAAACTTAAAAAATTAAAGTTATACATTGCTCATAAAAGTAAAACCTTGCCTTTGTCTCTCTTGTATAGTTAGTGTCTTGGTAACTTCAAAAGAAAACCCAGGAAAACTTTCTCTTGAAACAGAATTTAAATAAAATATTTTCTATAAAAAATTCCAAGTTATAGAACTTGCAAAAATTGCAAARTAAAAATATTCAGCATGTCAAAATAAACTTTTTTATATAAATTCATGGTAGTAAATAATTAAAAGGGCAATACAATTTATTAACTGAAATACAATTAAATTGTTAAATTTTTCATTAGTTTTATTGTATGTGCTTAGCTTCAGTAAGAATATGATACTTAGCAGGGGATACCTCTGCAACAATTTTATTACAAACTTACTTTTGATGATCCTGTCATATAGCTGCCTACACATCATATAATCTTCAGTRTCTTTCAGGGACCCTATATAATACATGAATTATACTCTTCCCATGTACATGTATTCAAAACAATTCAATTTCACTCCATAAACAAGGCTTTGACATTCCAGTTACCTGTCCTTCTGTGTGTCTTTCTCCACAAATCTTTAAAGAATACACTCATGTAACTTATTTTGAGTCAATACCAAACATCTAGATTAATATACCTATCTAAAATTCAAGATAGGCACATGCTCAGTAGAACACTGATTTTAAGTAACAACACATTTTCCTCTGAAGTTACAGAGGTAGAATTCAAATTCTCTCAAATTATAAAAAAATACATTTTACTGGTACTTTAGAAAGAACTGTCAAGAGGCCCAGACAGAAATGTAGAACAGTAAAAGTAAATAATACCGGTGAGCATTTATTTACTTGTACCTGCTAAGTCTTACACATTTTCCAAACAATGATGTGACTGAAAAGAATTCACAAGCGAGGTACAAATTCAAGACTGGTCAGGGTTCAAGGTATGCAGAAATTTGGTGTTGATCTGGAACTCATGTTATTAAATGAAGTGTGATAATGGTTCCTTTACTAAAGAATCTATGAAAAAGAAGTCAAGGTTTCTCCTGTGAAAACTTCTCAAGAAAGCAAGCTGAAGATTTTCAGTAGTAAACTGTCATTACTTTCAATTCTAAGATGACAATTCTCTCACACATCCATCAATGTTTGAAATATGATAATAACGAACCATAGGAATTCAAAATATGACAGAAAAAACATTATACACCGTAAGTATAATAGAACRTAATAAAAGAAGAACGGACAAAAAAGTAATAAGGCATGGTATCTCAGACATGTGAGAAGAAAATCTAGCTTAGCTCTGTCGACCCTTTTCCTTGCTCACATCCAAGACCACTCAACACTGGGTTGCATCACCTCTGAAACTAGGCTGAACTGGCTTTACTCAGTGGGCCCAACACTCTGTCTGTACACCAGCACCTCTTATCTCTTCCTGTGTTACTGAAGGAAAGGCCGACCCCTTTCTTCCCCAAATAAGAAAATAGTAAGCTATCTTTTCCAGTATAAACATCYACTTGAATCTAGTCAAATGGTACCACCATCCAATCTTGAATAAATCTCCATTCTGATTATCAGGAACATCACAGAAATGCAAGCTCTGTGACATTTCCATAGATGAAAATGTCTTCATCTGAGATGAACCAAATATCAAATTTTGCTGGAAGAAAAGAAAATATACAAACAAGGAACTTTGMCAGTATGTGGCTTTGTATTGTTTTTTTCTGGAAAATGTTGTATCTCTTTTTAAAATCTGTACAACTTATTCTTTGTTTCGACCACTCTGAGAGTTCAAATCTTTAATTTTAATTTTTTTGTGTTGTTCGTTAGAGACTACTACATTCCAAAAGCTGATTTAATCCGTTTTTCTAAACCTTTTATTTAACACATGGATCCTACCTTCTAAATAACCATTATAACCATAGATTTTAGCGTCAAATTTTAAGAGTTTCATTCCTGGTCTCATATAGAATTGAATGACTTTCTTTATACATCCAGATATATTTCAATGTAGTAATTGTTTTGCATATGTCCTCTATTGCTCGCCTTCATTTCTGTAAGCGCTATCTACCATGCAGATAAGAAAGAGCTTCTGCACAGTTTTGTCCTTATCTCCTTTGATCCAGTAAGCCTGCATGATCCCCAGTGCATACCTGTCAATCACCAAGTCTGAATCTAGCACACCAAGTCTGAATCTAGCATCTCATCGTTCCTTTGAATGAGAGGCTACTGCACTAACTGAAGATTTGCCCATTACTCAGTGTCACTTTCAGGTTTTAATTAAGCTTTGATAATAAATTGAGGAAGAAGATAGCAGACGGCTAGATGCAAAATATCCACTCTGAGGGCACCATCCAGGGTATGAAGTGGCAGATATTATTGAAATTCATAAAAAGTAATCATTCTCAAACTTTTCTCATGAGCTCTCTAATTGATTCATAATCCTGCTGGTGTATTAACAGTTACTTTGGATCTAAAGTCCCATTTAGGCATTTCAGTGATGAAAAAGGGGGTCTCATCATTTTCATTAGTTGGTAGTACTGCTAACTTACCAGCCAATCTGCAGTAAAGTTAATAGACCTATTTCCTCCTGAATAAACCTGTGCTGCAAATGAATTTGTATCAAAGTGGCTGACTGCCTGCAAAGACAATCTTTAATCAAAGAGCTAATATTAGCTAGGACATTCATAATGCCAGAGTGCAAAAAAGATACCAGTTCTAACTTTTTCTGATTTAGCAAGCAGACAAAACTCTCTGTGCCTTAATCTAAAGAGCTGATCTTCCTTAAGCTATTCATAACTCATTTTTGCCATCTGTCTTTACCTATCCATAGATTAGTAGAGCACAAAAGGCAGATTTTTAATGAAATAAAGATATTAAACAATTGAAATTCAAGATATTATGGGAGATTTTGTAATCAATAGAAGTTCATACCTAGACCGGCTTTAATGAAGAGTTCCAAAATCTCTTCTACTGCTTTGAATCCTTCAAATGATTTATTTTATATAGGGAAAATTGATCTTTTGGAACTTCTTATATCCTTGCTGCTGTTGAAGGTCAAACATCAGAAGAATTATTATTATTATTAATCAATTTAGATAATAAAATACAAGACTTTGTGTTCTCCTAGAAAATGACAATGCTGCTGTTCACATTGAGTGATTCATTCGTATTCCATAATGACCATGAATCATTACAATCAATACAAACTAAAAATAATTCACTACATTAACTAACTAAATATAATTGAGTTTACAGTTTTAGATTGAGATAGGAATTCAAAAGATTAGGTTGAAACTAACTTTTATGTATTCAAAGCGTTCAAATTTATTTCAGACCTTTAACCTTTATGAACCTGTTCTTTAATTCTCTATATACACTCTTTTTTTTTTTTGAATAGTTCTGACCACAATACTTCCTCTAAARGAGCAGCACATGGTCATTTCTATCAGCTTTACAAAATCTAGATTTTAGAACAGATTTATAAATCATTTTCCTTTTTTATAAACAACTGGGATATATTTAAAATTTTCAGAATTAAGATCACATCAGAATCTAAGATTCCTGATTTACTATAGCTCTTCTTTTGAGATTTTTGGTAAAAGCTATGTATGAACCATCTAGATAGATTTCTACCATTCTTTCAATCTTGTAAGGGCCACAGCATATCTAATTTCCATGTTTAAATCAAATAAACAATTTGACAAATCACCAGAGGAAGAGATGAACAAATGTGAAAATTATAGATCTAACTCATTTAAAAATCAGATACTCAGGCTACAGTTTGTTGTACATGGGTAATAATACATGAAGCTGATTATCTCATTTCTTCAACTGTTAAAAGTGTGTCTGATTCACAAATAGCAATGGAAAACAAGTGTTCTGTATAGGAGTTCATTGTTCATCCTTCCTCCTCACCACTTCAAACACTGTTGAATATAAAAAGTTATTTTAGAAATCATAAGTAATGTCAGTATAATTTAGTCATGAAAGTGCAAACCTTTACAATAAATCCAAGAGCTAACTAAATTCTAAGCAATTCTACTCTAATAATGAAGCAGGGAGAAGGGAATTGGAGGTAGAGCATTAGATGAATAGAACTACGTGCATGTGCGCTCACACAAAACAATCTATAAGGGGATCAGCTTATACAGCACAATAGTAGCTACAGGATACAGCTGCAGCTGAAAACTTAAAATCTCGTGACATGGCAGGAATCTCCCACAATTCCTGGACAATATTAGTATAACATGAATTACTTTGGTCTGGTCTGGATGAAAGAAACAAAGAGAAATGTAATGAAAGATGTTCACAGGGTAAGTGTTATAAACATGTGAATAGATCTGAGTTGTAACTATTACAGAGATAGCAGAGGGAGCAGKATTTTATTTTTCTTTTTGATTCTTGAGAATGCAGATTACCAGGTGACTTTTTTACTCTGAGGTAGAAACCTACAGGTTTTACAGACCATCTACCAATGATAGTCTAGGCAGGCCTGACCTCTTTGGATCATTATACTTCCAATAGTCAAAATAGCTCCTTAATAACTTATATTCTTTTCTGGTAAAAAATCTTTCCATCCATCCAGAAATCAGATACTGTTCTTTTCCTCCTCCTTGACTAATCCATTTTAGAAACTGAAGGAAATGTGCTTTATTTCTTCACAATCATCAGCTATAAAGTTGCCCTATATAAATTTCCAGGTATTTACCTGGGATCATGCCAGATAACCTCTTCTCTTTTTGTCATTCCAACTACTTCTAGCCATTATACTACAAAACTCTCCAATAACCAGATCAAGTGTCAATTAATCATTATTAAAAGTTCACATCCATCACAGAAGAAATGAGAAAATTATTATAGGATATTATATTTTTTCAAAMTTTTAGGCTCCTTCCTTCATCCATTCATCCTCCTGAACTACAAAGAAGCAATGAGGAATAAGAGCTTTTTGACTCTAGCCAATTATTGCTTTTATTTGCAGAGGCTTTTATGATGTTCTACTGGATTTCTCCATGAAAGCAAAGGTGAGGACAATAATGAATTAGCTTTTACTGCCAATTTCCATATATAAAATAATTTGTTGAAGAAACTGTTATACTGTGTCACCAAGTAATAGCTCTTTTTATACTCCCTTCCAACAAAGCAGCATCATGTAGATATAGGACATACAAAAAAATTCAGGGTCTTACTGACATTTCAACGCAACTTCCTAAAATAGAAGAAATTTTTGAAAACATGTCCATATTTAGGGGGTCTTTGCCAGTAGTGTGTCAAAAGTATTTGTGAAAACAATTTGATCTGATGTAATAATATCCTTTAAAGTGTGAAGTTGTCTCTTTTTAATATAGTGTTTCAACCTATTGGTTTTGACTTTGGCAGAGACTTTTGAAGTAATTTTAAAGATATCAAGGGGGGTGAGACTCTTTTGTTAGCTTAAAAGGTTAAATGAGAAAAGAAATAGATGATGGAGACATTGAAATAATTTCTAAAATGAGTTCTGTAGTTGTTGCTGTTTGAAATGTCAGGTGTTCTCTGCACATTTAAGGGCACACTGACAAATATTGCCCTAGCTCGTATCTGTTCAACTCAGTGTCATGAATAAAATTACAGAGTATAAAAATGATGCAGACTTTGTCCCCCAGTCTTTGTTTGCATTCTGACACTTTTTTTCCCTTACTAAAGAAACTCAGCAGTTAATTTTGAGCATAATAGAAATGAAAGTGTGTACCTATACTAGTATGTAATTTATGCTACATTTTAGAGAACAGCTACTGACACCTGGGCACAATTCCAGTGCTGACATTACAGTGCAACTGAAAGACACTGAACTATCAGAGACATTTCTTTTCTACAAATCACTAGTAGAAAGATGTTTAACTTCCAAGGGACTTTTTGAAGTGGGAAAGCTAGGTGTCCTAATAATATTCTTTTTCTCCATAACATAGAAGGTAATGGTTCAGGCAATATGTGGGCTATTGCTGAGCATTTAATAACCACAGYATTTGGTAATGCATTACTGGTATCTAACTCATTACTTCATACAACATGAAAGCTTCTTTATACCTATATTAAAGTAAAAATCATACTATTGTGGACAACATTCTGCAATAAGCCTCAGAAAACCTTATCCTAATGAAGTTAGGCATGTTTGTTATTGACATATTTTTAGCATTTATTTGCTAATCTCTATACGACTAATTAAATTAAGACAAAACAAAATGAAAAGAGATAGTTTATGAGATAGATGCCAAGATGACCATGCAGAGAGCCAACTAAAAATAAAAATCAAGTATACAAACTGCTAGGAATATAGCATAAGTTTTCTTTTGTCTTTTATGTTTTAAGATACGTATCTTGTGTATTTTACGGTACACGGTAATGCTAATAGTGGCTGTGTAATTGCAGAAAAGGATATATGGTCATAAAAGTAAGTCATTTCTATATGATTCATTGATTTTATGCTGTTATTATTCATTAATATTTAGAAAATACTAATATTCATGATTGTGCTTGAGAATTTCAGCTGTCTCAAATGTGTTTAATAGATGAATAGAAATGCTTATACTCACTGCCTGTCACYATTCGAAATTCATTTTCCAACAACCAAAGTTTTGGTTGTCCCACTTGGCTTCAGGCTGCCAATAGTSATGAGCTGTTGCTTGAGCTGAAGATCCCGCGCTGCTTGCAGGCTACCTATGCTGAAAAAAGAGACAGTCAAATTGTTCAACAACCTTTATGAATAATAAGCACATACAAATTCAGAAACACATAGTGACTGCTAACAAACACATCTGGTTTTGAAGTGTTTTGCGTGATTACTGACCTACTAGACACATTTACTAGTATAACAGTTCTCCATGGGGAGGCGGAGGGGGAGATGAGAAATATCACGATGTTAAGTGCAGCCATATTAACCACAACAGAGAATGCAGGCAAGCAGAGAGGCCTCCGCAGAATAGTTCGGCAACTTTTAAGTAAGGAAGAGTAGTTACACCCACCGCAYCGCCCCGGGTTGGATCCCAACCGTTCCTCAAGAGAATTTACTGTTCTGGCTCTCCCTGGAGAACAGGATATAAAAGCGTTTCTTCTGGGACACTCAACAGAGAACAACATTTTCTTCTCGATGCTACTGTAAAATTTATAGTCAGCTGATAGAGCCTCAGTTTAC
>NW_028186978.1:8429545-8437244 GCF_003343005.1 Rhea americana | reverse complement strand
AGCGGGCAGCAGCTCCTGGGCAGCGCTGGGCCCAGCCGCGGCCTCCCCACGGGCGCCCGGAGCCTYCCCCGCRGSCGGCGGGAAGGGGCCGCCCTGGGCTCTTCCAGMCTGTGTGGGGGTTTTCGGGCACTTTCCTAAGGAAGCGTGTTGTCCTCCCCAGAGCGTTCGGTCAGAGGCGTGTTTGTGAACGTGCAGCATGTCATTGATTTCATCCCTCGGACCGTGCACGTGCCTAAAAATTCTGTGATGAAATCTTCTGCAGGATTAGAAATCACGCAGTCAGAATGCAGTAATGCATTATTTCAGTTCAGCTGTAAAATGAAAACCTTTCAGCTCTGCTTTTCTGAAGGTAAACATTAGTTCATTTACATTTATAAAGGAATGGCTACATTATAGACTTTCTGTTATCTTTCTTCTTAACTCCCTTTTTGTTTTTGCATTTTAGGCACTTACCCTGGGCATTGCTGATAATTGAACTCTTTTRGACCTTAAAACACCTCATAATCATGTTATTCCACCTGGTTACGACGAAGAGTTTTCTAACGCCAGGCTCTGGAGAGCGCTTTGAACAGCGTCACCGCCCGGCCGCTGCACGCGGCAGGGCCGGGTCCTTACGGAGCAGGAGTCGGGCYGCCGGAAAGAGTCTGGAAGAGAAATAACGCCGGTTTCCTGAAATGATTTCCCCAAAGGCACTGGCTGCCCCCGGACGGGCTGTTAGGCGGAGGAAGCCCTCTGATGGGTGCTGGGGGCACGCTGCGCGTTAGCTACGCTCCGTGCAGCGTGGATTGGCCTCGGTGTCCGATGGCCAGCAGTTAGAAATGGCAGAACGGTTTTGTTAGGGATTCTTGGGCCACTTTCTAGCCTGCTTTTGGCTACAGGGGAGTGGTGGGCTGCGGAGCTGTCACGTGGATTTGGAGCCGAAGCGCGCGGAAGATCAGGGCTTGGGTCATGAGCGACTTCGCTCGGGACTGGGAACGGTGGCACCTTCGTCACTGACTGCCTCAGTAATARGGATCGATACCAGGGCAAGACCTAAGGAGATGAGGCAGAGATGACYCTGGGAAAGAGACTGGAACAGCACCGGTTGTATCCATGAAATGAGGTAGGGCTTGGCAGTCTGTTCACAGTTGCTGGTGTCCTGAGCCCACTCTCACTTTAAGAGATTCTGGATTACAGGAGCTTATCGCACCTCCTTTACTTGGCACATGCGAATGGACAGTTCCAAGGTGGATCTTTAATGGTTGCCTTATTTCGGACATTTTTTGTCACAATGAATGAGTGTCTTTGACTAAATGATGAGTCAGGAATAAAAGTTACGTATTTAAACTCGTGAACTTTATGGCAATCAGCATAATAGCTTTTTACTGGAACTGCGTCAGAAGTAAATTGCTCTCCTGACTCTCTCTGAACTAAATCCAAGAACAAATTCATTTGCTGTTGTGTTCCAAAAAAATCAGGCCCTCTGCAGGGTACAGTACAGTCTGTAATGTTGCATACTAGGTCTAGCACATTTTCTTTTTTTGGACAATGATTTAGAAAATTGATTTTTTTCTTCATTCTCTCGTTCTTATCTCATATGTTGTTTAATTTCCTAAGCTGTACTTTCTCTGTTTTTTTCACATTACAGACCAAAGGGTTCTGTGATCATCAAAAAAAGCAGCATATTTCACAGCATTCTCTAATCTTGCTGTTTTCATAGGTTGTATAAAATTTTTTAAAAGTAGTATTTTTACATCTAATCCTGAAACTAGTTTAAGGAACAAGACTTAGTCTATAGATAATACTTAACAATTTTTGGTTACTGAAGAGTATTTGAGTGAAGAAATTTGCATTTAAAATTTATAGAATATTTTTCAATGGCAATAATAGTAAAACTATTATCCATCACTATCCATTATTAGGTAAAGTATGCAAATATACTTTCCGTTAAAACAAATCCAATAGCCTTTAACTTTCAGAAAATTTAAAAGAAATCAACTAATATTCTAAATGACAAGTAATCAAATGTATTTGATTGTTTCTTTATTGCTCCCAACAGTGCTTTTCCCCATGAACCTTTGTCATCCTTGCCTTCTGCTTCTCTTCCCAAAACATTTTAGGTACAGTCATTTTAATCATTGCATAGCTCTATGCTTTGTTAACTAAGTAGACTCTGTAAACTAAAATCTTAAAATAGTTAATCTCTTGGAATAGAATATCCAAATTCAGAAGTCAATATTAACAAAGGCTCGTTACCTCTTCTCACTCATATGATTTATTTGAATTTGAGCGTAATTTAACTGACTATGTTTAGTGACTAGGTTAAAGAAGGGATGTACTGTTACTAGGTMATTTACGTGACAAATGTAGTTTTTTATGTTCCTTATTTAACAGTTCTATAAAAGTGATTGTCGTCATTCTAAGTATGCACTCCCTTAATATACATATATATATATATATACATCTCCTCTTGATGCACAGTTCTCTATCAGAAATGACACTATGATTATTAATACTTACTAACCCTTAGACCAATATTTATTGCAGTTAATCTATACATTTTGCACAAAAAAAMCCCCAGATTTCTGAACCTTTTGTCAGAATCTGTTATCTATCTCTGTCAGGAAGCAAAAAGGAACATCCAACAATGCAAAACTCCTAAGCTCAATTTTTTAAGTGGGCTAAGTGAGGGATAGGCTGTATTAAGGGAAAAGTTTTCCCCATCCATGCACCTTCTGCCACACTCCCACCACAGCCAGATGTCTGCACAGGCCACTGCTGGTCAGATGCACCTTTCAGCAATTGCAAGTATTGCTCTCCTGCTGGCTGTTAATCCATTGCCTGTACCAARGGCTGTTACACTCACTTTTGGTGTATGTTGACCTGCTTGCCCCAGTTCACCACACCAAACACTTCCTTGCACTGTACTCAGCTCTTAGCTGAGGCACAGTTGTGACACCCCATACCAACTGCTTAGTTTTCTGAAGCAATCATCTCTTTGGTTGTCCAATAAATTTTCATGTCTTCCTTTAATGAAAACTTTCTGCTAATCTCTAGTGTATAGCCAGGTGGGTAAGCAATTTTTGAAGACTATAAACATTGGTTTAAATGTATCCAGGTGTAAAACCAATATTATTAAAGAAGAAGAGATGCTTTGAGCCAGAAAATAGGAAGTTTCTATCAGAATCTAAATTAAATCAAAATAAAATTGTATACATTTTTCATGACAGTATAGCATACCATTAGCTGGAATGACAGTAGTAGCAATAGCTGATCCTAGCTTGACATGAAATAGTGTATTAAAAGTTAAATTAAAAAAAATAAATAAAGCTTACAGACATTGCAACAAAATGTTAGAATGAGATGTAAAGTATTTCCAGAAGGAAGGAAATTCTATCTGGATCTCAAACTGGAACTTTTATCAAAACTGATAAAAATGCACACTTTTTTGTGCTTAGCAAAACTCTGTATGTGTTTATTTGTTTTTCTTAATAAACTGCTAGAATTAGCATTTTCACCTGATTCAAATTATGGAGTCTCATTAAACCTTCTGCTAAATTCACCTCTGTTTGAGGTTAAAAGGCAATGAAGGAAGAAAACTTCTATTAGTAAAATATAGCTTATATTAACACCAGAGCTACACTGCAAGCCAAATTCAAAGCTTCTCTTGATGGAAATCAGGAAAGGTGCTCAGTACTTAAAATAAATTAGAACATAGATYGAGCCAACTTTGCTGTTAATTTTGCATGGGCAAAACTAAAGCATTTTTTCCCCGAATTTATAGCCAAAATAGTGAGGAGGGCTGGGGGGGAGGGGGGGAAGTATTCTCCATTATCTCTCTTTCTATTTTATTTTTATTTTTTATTTTATTTATTTTTTAATTGAGAAAACCCTTGTCCATATGCATGGTATATAAAATAAAATTTTTATCTGAGTTTGTATGACATCTACATTAACTTGTTTTTCATATATATAAATAATTACATATCAAACAAGAAACAAAGCACAAATCCTTTAACTTAAATTCCCTGAACTGTTAAGGGTTAGACAAAGTGACATTAATATGAAGACATTCTTTGATTAAAATCTTTCTTTTTCAAAGCTATCAGTTATTTTAAAAGCAAAAATACTAATTGTAACAGTATATTTCTAGATCAATTAAAAAGAAGAAAAAAATAGAAGAGGACAGTGCAGAAGAGATCAAATCTTTATTTTTCTGTTCACAAATGCTACCACAATTTAAAAAAAATCTCCATTTAATGGATGTGGAAGAAYGCTGAACTGATAAAGAAGCCACTGGTAACAAATAATAATAATAATAATAAAYGTTTCAATATAGGGACAATTGATTTTKCTTTTAAATATGCAATAGCTTTTTCCTGGTATGTATCCTTCAACAATGTAGTTGCTAATTAAATTCATTCATCAACTGCTTTGCATCCTGAAGAGGTATAAAGCTGAGTGAAAAGCTGTGGTAGATATACTCCCACATAAAACTCATACAGCTTGCAGAAAAGGAAAAGCATGAACTTTTTAATAATCCAGTGAATTTTATGTAAGATAATGCATAGGTACACAATTCTGCAACTTTAAAATGGCAAATAAGTAGGGGTCTTTCCTCTAAATATATTTATTGCTCAAAGAAAAAGCTTTCAGAATATTTTGAGAGTTTGCAGTATTTTTTTTGTCTAAGATAATTTAACCATTTTTCATCAGTTGCTTAATGTGACTGTGGTATATGCATAATTTCTATGATAGCACATCTTGTGTATGCAAAGCATTCATACAAAGTCAGGCTGCTGAGTACATGTAATGAGGGTGGCTGAAGTGATACAGTTTAAGTCAGAATTTTTTCTTAATATTTAATTAGCTATGGAAGTAGAGTTCTCCCAAGGAGTTCCTGCTGTTTTTCTTGAAAGAACAGCTTATTTCTTGTCTTTTAGATATTAAGCAATGTTCCCTTGACTCAGGCAGCTTAGGTTTTTCATTTACACACTTGCTATTTGCCCATTCAACTATCTACTTTTCAGTTCTTAAAGTAACTTGTAAAAGTTCACTGCAATCCCTGGAAAAATTGTGGAAGGTCTTCCCACGTACACGAAGGACATGAAGGTGACTATAAAAAGCCAGCCTGGTAAATTGTGCTTGATCAACCTGATCGCTTTCTGTTTTGACATAATTTGCTTAGTGCATGAGTGTAGAGCTGTGGACATCACGATTTTGCAAGGCATTTGACGTGGGCTCCCACAAAATCCTCATTGATAAGCTGAAAAGATTTGGACAATACTGAACAACAGGTGGAAAACTGGCTAAACTGCCAAGCTTAAAAGGATAGTGGTTAGTGGCTCAAAGTCAAAGTGGCGGTCAGTCATGTGGAGTATCCTTGGCAGTCAGTACAGGGTCCGATACTATTCAGTATCTTTGTAAACAATCTGAATTACAGAATTGAATGTATTCTCATCAAATTTGCAGATGACACCAAGCTGGGAGGAGAGTTGGATATGTCCGAAAGAATAGCCACCATGCAGACAGGCATTGGCAAGCTGAAACACCGGGTCAACAAGAACTRCATGAGGCTTAACAAAGATAAATGTGAAGCCCTCCACCTGGGATGGAATTATCTCAAGCAGCAGTTCAGGGGTCTGACTGGAGGGGTATAGCTCTGCTGAACATGACTTTGGGGTCCTGGTGGATACAGCTACACTGGAGTCAGCAGTGTTCCTCACAGCAATAAAGGCAAACTGGGTACTGAGCTGCAACAGCAAGAGAACAGCCAGCATATCAAGAGATTTTAATTACTCCAACTAATCAGCACTTTCTAGGCTACACCTGGAATATTGTGTCCAGTTCTGGTCCTACCAGTTCAAGCAAGACATTGAAAAAAAGTGGAGAATTCAGAGGAGGGCCACAAGATGATTAGAAGGGAGGAGAATTTAACATATGAGGAAAAGTAGAAGGAACTGTTTTTTTTCTGCCTAGAGAAGAGGCAGCTTACAGGGGAGCTGATCACAGTCTTCTAATACCAAAAAGAGAGTTACAGAAAAGAGGGAAGTACTCTCTGTTGCTGCATGGGACAGGTCAAAAGGCAATAGACACAAGTTACCTCTAGCGAAATTCTGCCTGTATATGAGAAAAAAAAAATCTTTGCTATGAAAACAGTCAAGCACTGGAAAAGGCAGCCYAAGGAAGTGGTGGAAATGCACAAGATTCAGGCTGACAGGGCCCTGAATAACATACTCTAAGGCCCTGCTTTCAACAGATGGTCGGACCAGATATTGTCTGGAGGTCCCATCCRGCCTAGACTTTTCTATGACTCGGTGATTTCTACCATTATAAAAGTAAGCAAAACAAAATAAATAGGTATCACATTTTATTAACAATGCTGTTACAATATGTTAAAATTGAAAAATACATCCAAGTTGTAGGATTTAATGTAGAATGTAGAACTGTATTTTTTATCTGAATATAGAAACAATATTTAATCCCTATTGAATTTGTATAGGCTTTATTTCTGAATATATTCTGAATATAAGTATTGATGTTCACAGCTCATTTCCCACTTACTACTCTGAGTATCCTTTGATGCTGTGCATGTTACTGTTATTTGAATGAGGCTACAGCCTGGAGGACCTAGTGAGCACAGTCCCCTGTAATAACACTACTCAAACATGGTAGAAGACCTATTTCTATCCCCAATTTCCTTAAAGGTAATTTAATTTGTAATCATAAACACTTCTTATTTTCCTTTTTTTTGACACATTTAAATACATGTGGATATTTATCATATTACACTTATTGTGGCACTTGTAATTATATAATTTGATCTTTCTTCATAAATTATTACCTTTATCTTCTCAATCAACTTTGTGGTTCTCTGAATGCCTTCCGGTTTCTCTACATCATTCTCATATATTCACTGTGATCATATTAATATTACTTAGGAAACTGCAGGAAAGCATCTCAACTGGTGGAGAGCAAAACACTTCTACTGGTTTATATAGTTAATGATCTCTTCTATCATTTAATTAGATCCTTCCTGCTTCATCCTTGCAGTGGAAGATTAGTTAACTAGGATTTCTGAAGAAAGGMTAGAAAGAGACTTGACCAAATAGTAATATAAATAGGCGTACTTTCACAGACAAAAAATAAGCAACTAGCTCATATCAGTTATACGCAAATAATATTTTTCTAGGACTGCCTGTTTTTTACTGTTTTTTTTACTAAAATCCTTGTAAAATTGTTGTATAGTTTAATTATTTATTACCACCTACTATTGTTGTTTATTTCAGGCCATTCTATTATCTACTTTATACCTTGCATATTGAAAGAAATACCCAGTATCTGTGTTTTGGAGAATCATTGCCTTCTAAATCACCTGTATATATCAAGATCTATCTAAAACTTTTCAGGATCTGGATCCAGGATGTGTAATGAATATCCAAGGTATTAATTTAAATTAAATTAAAATAAGCCTATCTACAGAAAATGTAATCTCTTTTAATTCTCACTGAATGGCTCTAGTATATTAAACTTGGGCTTCAAAAACTGTGAGACTTTATAAGGAAAAATAACTTACAAATATATATTTTTTTGGATTTTGAATAGAACTTTTGAAGATCTTTGTGCCTGTCTCTGACAGAGGCCTTAAAAGCAGCTCAGTTCAGTTCCTAAAACTAAACCCAAATATTTGGCATCTCCAGTTATTCATTCACTACTCAGG
>NW_028186978.1:8319180-8429525 GCF_003343005.1 Rhea americana | reverse complement strand
AGAGAGAGAGAGAGAGAAATCTAGCAAATATAATAATCTAATAGTAATCTAATTATCTAATAATAAAATAATCATAATTTCTACTGAAGTGTTTCACTAATTCTGTACAAATACATGTATTCTTATACCTGAAGTGTTTTTATTTCCTCTCCCCTTGTTTCATAATAGCAATTCTTTCTAATCAGAATGCTTACTATGGATATAATGAAAAGTGACATTTTGAGTAAGAAAGGAGAAATTTTGTGGAACACAGAGAGSTTACATGTGCATCATGAGCCTGAAAAAGATGTTGTGCAAATTTAGGCAGCTCAAGGGAAAAAGAAAACCTTCTGTGATAACTGTCATCTTTATAAGACTGTACAAAAATTCTGCTAGGACTATGTAAATAGGTAAAATAAATATGAAAGATTTTGGTAAAAATACTTCAGTTAGTGAGATTCATCCAAGTGCTCTTCCTGGGACAAGAGAAATTGAGTAGGGGTTATTACTGCTACTATTACAATTTTACTGTAAGCAAATGTGAGCAGGGCAAAACATCTGTTGAATTGGTTGAAAACAATTTTTCAGTGCTTTTGGTAACATGTAAATTGTAACTGTACTGCTTTCTTCACATAATTTCAGAAATAAAGATTATTAGGACCACAGATTTGTGTGTTGTTTCCTGATGGAAGTCTGTAGTAGCCTATTTTTGGCCAACTATACAACTTGTGTATRTATTTCACACATATTAATTTGTAGTCAACACAGGAATGCTATGTTTTTTGTTGTTATTGCTCCTGGAGATGGTGCCAATGTGGCTGTTACCGTTACACCAGTCTTTTGTATTTTGGTATGTTCTAAGTCATTTGCAATCTGTTTCATGATGTGTACTTAACTTCCCGAGATCTGAGAAGGAAGAAGACAGAGAATTGCTTGGCCTCCAGCGYTTTAGTTATGAATTGTTCCAGTGTTCTTGGTGTGTTACGGAGGGAAGATAATTTCAATTATTCTCTTGACACATGGATCAAGCACTCTTGCCAACACGTATTCTTTGCCTTTAAACACTTCATTGTTGCTAAAGTCTGTAAACAGCATAAAAACTAGGCCTTCTGCCAGAGCTGCTACACCACTGCATCTCATTGCTTTCAAATTCAGTTTACATTTGCTCAAACCTGTTGTACAGATACCTTATAACTCATAGCACCAGGGCTGAATTTGCATCATCAACACAGGCTCGTGAGAGAGAAATTGAAAGAAGCTCAAGGTGTGGCCACGCTAAGGAATGAGAAAATAGTACCTGGAGAATTCCTGTCTATAAYTTTCTAATATATTTAGAAAGTGTCTCATTGATTTGAAGATTCTCAGACAGCTAGTAGCAAGGAAGACAATATTTTTATGTGTACAGTGTCTGTCATCTTCAAACATCTCAAAATGCTTCATATTTTAAATGCATTATACACAGCATCGCATAACTGCTCACATCTCAGAACAGCAAGACTGCAGACATGTTGACACACTGTGCAAGGAGATGGGACATCTGGCCAAGAGCAAGCAGCCATGCTAAAGATAACACTATGGAAGAGAGATTGATATTCTTTTCAATATGAGATCTTGGATTTTGAAACTAAATCTAAAAGTGCATCTTACATCATTTTCAAGCACTTGCTAACTATTAATTTTTACTGGGATGCAACTTTGATTCTTTTACTACTGAAATCTCTTGTCATTTAAATGATATTGTTTTGCAGATGTCTGAACAATTGAATTCTATTATTGCGTATGTATGATTTTCATAATAAACTGCTGCATATATTCCTTGAGAACTGCAAATTCTAACCATGAAGGCTTTCTTGTCAGGATATTAGTGTCTCTCCAGAGGCATACCCTTTTTTAAATAGTAGTAAGAGTAACATAATTCAATGAATTAGAGATCCAGTCTTCTTTCTGTAGAACTGGAAGAAATTTTGCAGAAGTTCTAGATTTAAAAGAAGAAAAATGAGAAAGTTGAGAAGGAAGTAGTGTCAAGTATAGCATCTATACTAGTTCTTATAGATTATCCATTTTTACTTTCCCAGTTGCTAAAAGTAATATTAAAAGATGGTAACTGATTCATTTTAGATATTAATTCTTGTCTTCAGTCACAACTGACATATGCCTTTTAAACTCACTAATTGGGTTTATATCTTACTTAGCTTTTCCAGTAGTCCCAGTGTCCTTAGATTCGGTGTTGTCATGTATCATTGTGACACACGTGTCATACTGTCGTGTCTATGGCTAATCCAGTCATACTCCAGTTTCTCAGCAGAGTTTTGTRAATAAAAAGAAACATTACCATGTCACATATATCCAAAAAAAACCAGTCCTGATTTTAATTAAGTAATTGTTGAAAATCACAATAAAGGGTGAAACCTTACTCTGCAATTAAAACTGCTGTGTTTAGTTCAGACATACGCAGTTGGATTATTTGGAGTGTATTCTTTTCCAGTAGATCATTTCAAAAAACAGAGAAGTAACTTCGGTTTCCATGATCTTTAAGAAGCTTCGAAGCTTCTCAAAGGACAATTTTTCCATACTATTTTTCTGGGGTTAAAAAAAAAAAAAAAAAAAGTGATCTCAGGATATACCTGCATATACAGAGAAAAACATCAATATTCAGTTTATTGCAAAAATATACCCAGTGTTAGAACCCATCTTTCTAAAGTCTACTGCTTTCAGGCAAGTGCCTCCTAAAATCAAGGACCTTTAGCAATATAATGAAATAATGAAGTAAGAAAGAATACAGGAGATAAATTTAAGATGTTCTATCYGGATAGGGTCTTGTGCTTCCATCCAACATAAAGTTTTGAAAMGCTGTATTAAATATAGTAAGTAAAATGCAAAAATGGAAGGAGACCTACCCCAAAAGGACTGAAATCAATCACATATCTGCTCCAAAATCACTACTGGTCTGCTTGAACTAAATAAGGAAGATTTCCTCTTAGTAACAGACAGATTTTTAATTTTATATATAGATCTATTTTTTGAACAGTGTCTAAGTACATAAGTAAAATCAAAAAATTCATTGCAAATTGTTTTTTTAACTGGTAGTCACACCAGTCACCTAATTTTTAGGTGACTCCTRAATATTTTTTTTGGTGGGTATACTAAGGGACACATCACCCAAGTTTCTGATATTCACAGTAAATGTATTAATGGGCAGCTCTATAATTGAAGATATGGTATCACATATTCAGGAAAATTTCAATCAATTTTTCATTTCTCAAAAAGATATCAGTATGCTTAGGAGACTGACACAGATTACTGAATTATGACTTGTGTCAAAGCGCAGTTAGACCAGATAATCGTGATAATTTTGGATTAAATTGTGAATGTTTGGACTTTCTATATAAAGGACAGGAAACATTTAAACAAAGCAAAAATGGCACTCTATTGACTGGAAATTTCTAGAATATTAACTTACAGTGCTTCTAACCTAATCAAATGTTCAATTGTCCACTCAATGACTGACAACAGGAAAACACACTATCAAACCTCTTCAGAAAAAATTACTTTTGAAAAAAAAAAAAACATCTGTAACACCAGAAAGTTATCTCAGACCTATATTTTAGACTTGACCTGGATCCCTAGTATTCTTTTTTTGTGTGTGGCTATTAATTATCTGCATATATTTGTAGGGGGTTTAACTGCTATTTTCTCAGTAGGTACACAAAACATCTTCTCACTCAATAAACAATAATTTACCCATCTCCTGTAAATCTTATATTCCACTTGGAAATAWATGGCTTCATTTCCATTTCTGTATAATAGGGAAGTCTCGTAATTGGTGATGCCGCCCTGGTCCCTTTCTTTATCTGGGCACCAGCTGTACAATACAAATGGTATCTAAGACATTGGACCTAAATGAGAGGACAGAAAACAGTCAGTTTCATTTCTGGGGAATTTTTCAGAAAAACAAGGAAGATATATATATATACGTTCAGCAATTTTTAAAAGCTAGCTACAGTTTGTACACTTGAAAACATCCTTCTCCATACTTCAGTGAACGTTGTAGTTTTTCATCTTTTCAGGCCAAAATTTCTTTGAGACTGTGGAAAGGTTTTAAGGTTTGTGAAGGGAACAATCTTTAAACTGAAATCGAGCCAGCATTTACTGATGTTCATTTAATTCTTTTGATTAAAGCAGAAATACCAGCACTAAAAAGGAATGACTAAGATATTAAAATATGCGCTGTTATTAAAAGTCAAAATCATGCTTTTTGTTTTTAATGCTGAAATTCTAGTCAACAGCAACCCTACAATAATGAAAGACTGACAATTTAATTTACAAAACACACCATAAAAAATTCAACATTCTATGTTACAAAAGCAGTGAATGTTAATATATTAGATTGCCATAATGAATACAATGTAGTCTTATGAGATGGTAATTAATGCCGTAGTAGTCAGTGTGCCTAGTAGCTGAAAACACTTGCTGCAGTAAATTCAGTGTTGTGAACAAACAGTAGCATGCCTGGGAGGCCAAAGTGAAACATTCTTTGAGTTTTCTTTTAAAAGAAGAAAGAAGGCTACAATATTTTCCTCATTTATAGTACACTATAGAATATAGCAGCTCTTAAATAAATACAATTTTTAAAAATGAAATATTGAACATTTTAGATATGAGAAACTATATATTTTTTCCTTGAACATCTGATATTACTTATGCATGTCTTTTAGTTGTTCTAAGTTGGTGCATATTTGAATTACCTGAACTACCACCCTTTCCTATATGGAAAAAAAAAAAAGTTTTTGCCAAAAGAAAGGTATAAATATGAGATTTTAAATAAAGAAACTAAAAAATAAAAACAATTTTATGCAACTTTTAAACAGTTCTGGTGGTATTCACACACAAACCTATTTTTTGTGTCTTTTTACAGCCTATCTCTCCCTAGGTCAGAGGTTAGAAGCACCGTTTTTTGAAATAATATTAATATTGAAATAATATGTGCATAAACTGTAAAACGTGCTTAAATATTTTTTCTTGAACAGCTATTTTGAAGTCTTTGCTGAATCAAAATGAGAAATCAACATAACATACATGCACACATGTCCAGATACTGATTCAACTAAAAACTGACATCTCCTGGCAGGATCTGAATCAGCATGATGTCTCTGCATTTACTAAAGCCTGCAGAGCYGCCTCATGCTACGCCTGCCTTTTTAGCCAACCATTATTCTCTCTCTCRCACTGTCAGGTTCACCATCATGTGCAATGCAAACCTTCTCTTGCTTTGCCGCGACCTGGTATGGTCTTGTTTTGCCCCTAAGAAGATCTTTAGTTGTTACTCTGCTGTATCGGACAGCTAATTGCTCCTGCCAGCAGCTCCCCTGCAGGCTGTACCCGTGCAAGGTCTGTCYCAGCTCTGAGTGTGGTGAGCATCACTCTGTGAATGTGTTGCCATATTCCTGTACAGTGCAAGTGCAAAGTGTCAGAAGAGATTTCCCACCCCCTCTCTGATGTGCTGCGCTCATCTGGTTCATCCTAGCTGTAGCACGGATACGTGCTTACGCTACAGCCCACTGCCAGTGCTGCTTTTATGGTCCTGAATSCTGTGTGCTAGATTTAGGAAGCTGGAGAGAGGCTGAAATGTTGCTCTGAATAGCAGAGAGTGCCCATACTCCAACGCAGGTGACCCCAGTGTTGTGGTGGGGAGAGAACCCAGAATGGGGTTGTCAAACCAACTGTTACCGACTTGAACTAGACCTCAGCCAGGCCAACTTCAACGAGAACTAACACAAAGCAGAACTGAACTGAAAAAATATATTGGATCAGCCTTTCGAAATGAATGCCTGATGATGGAAGACCCCAAAGCTCTCCCAAAATGGGAAGAAGGCTGTTTGGAAAAAGCACTTTGAATGCAAGTCTTTTGTTTCTGTTTTTAATGAACCAGCTGTGTACCTGCTATCAAATACTTAGGGCATATTATGGTGCAGGAAGAAGACCTATGAGGAAAAGCTTGATCTTAGTCAATTAATTCAGGTCTGTAGGAAGCAGATTTGCGGGTTTAGACCCTGTTCCCAGGAACACTCTCCCACACACTTTTTTTTTTTTTTTTTTTTTTTTTAACTTAGTGGTGATTTAGTATAAGATGTATGCATATTGTAGGGTATAGAGTTTGGAATCAATCACCAAATTAACAGCCTTATGAGAATACTGAATCTGTTAAGTATAATTTTTAAAGTATATATTAAGTGTAATTTCAGAACTTTGTTATTTTGTTTTGTTTTAATAATTCTAAAGAGTTGGAATTTTCACTTGAGTTAAACGTGTATTTTTTGCTAAATACGGTCAAATGAAAATCTACACGAAGCAAAGATTACTGTTTTATCGCTAGAAGTAATTAATTCATCTATAAAAATATGTGCATAAAAACTAATGGAAATATATGTAACCAGAAGTAAGCATAGGAACCTCAGGAGGCTGTCACTGTGATCTTGACATTAAACAGAATTTATATATTTTATGTCCTATTATTTTCATTAATTATACTTTTAATTTTTAAAAAAACAAATACATTATATTTTTGATGAAAGTGTGAGCAACAAGTCAAGCATATAGAGATATGTAAATAAAACAACATTGAAATGCATGTGAATTTTGGAGCAGTATTATGCAAACTTAAGTCTCCCTTTTGAGACAAATATGCTGGAGAATTTTCATCTGTCTGTTATCTTTAAACTTATCTTATTGTCTGCTCCTTTTTTATTTCAGTGCTTTATGTGGTTTCTGCTGTTGATCATAGGTGGCTGGGAGTGAACCAAATGACTTTCAGTGATAGTTCCTCTGCTTTCTGTACAAAACAATCTCCCTTTTTCCTTGAAAGGTATTACTAGGAGATGAAGAGGCTAGGAGGTTTTGCCTAAAAGTAATTATCTGAGGATGATTTTCCATCCTAAATTATTGCAAGACATGATGAGGCATCATCATAACTTATGTTTTTCCCCATSGTTAAGAAGCTGGCAGAAGTCAATCTGCTATACAGGCGTGTGAAGCAAAATTTCAGAGATTCAGTAGACTAAGGCACCAGGCACAACAATTTTTCATCCCAAACAATTCTAGACAAAGAATCTGAGCCCACCAATATTTGTTGGCCCACAACATAACAAGAAAATCCATAATGAATATATCCATGGCATTAAGAAGTTCTGTCAGAGAGTATTGATATTTTTGAAACATTAATCTTTCATTCTAAAATTTGAGATATTTTTAATATTTTTACATGAATTCAGTCTCCTAAATCCACATTTGTCTGAACTGATTCCAGTTCACAGTACTTATCAGTTCACCTGAAAAGTTTAAATTTACTAAAAATTAGATTTATGACTTTTAAGGGTTTAGAAAGCAGTGGCTCAAAATGKTAGAACTGTGCCACGAGGTCAGTGGCAGAAGTTGTACTATCCAATCTCTGTATAGAAATTATTCTACCATAATGACTTTCATTCTCCAGATACTGATGTGTGAATTTATTTTGAGGCCAAATATCCTGAAAGAGTAGAAATATTTTGACCAAAAGAAAGATTTCTTTCCCCTTCAGAGGTCTCCTTTTCCAAACCTTTCCTTCCAGCGCAAACCTAGCTTGTAATGACAGCTCTGTCAGGTACAAGAGAAACTTCAGTGTTAAGATAAATTATAAAAGCTGATGGCCTGTAGAAATAGATAATAAAATTTTATGAATATCATTGTATTTTTGAAGAGAAATGAGGAACAAATGTAAATCTTAATTCCAAAAAATCTTAAATCTTAATCCCTAAAAAACACTCAGAAGAATAAAARTATTCATCTTTATTTATATTTGAAGTAAACAAATGCATATGTACTTAACRTGTCTACCTTTTATAGTCAAGCCTGTGACCTATTATCATATTGTACTGATATTTGACTGGTGCTGTACCATGAGCCCAGGGGGTATAGACTGGAAAAGCTACTTTGAAGATTAGTTTATATTGTATCTATTCCCTTTATACCACTTTCTTTTYATCTTGTAAATGTAATGGTTACTCCATTGCATTTAAGCTGTGGAATTCACTCGCTACTTTCTTTATGCATATTGTATTAAATTAACTTATTATAGGTAACCATAAAAATGTGGAGTTTTTGACAGCAAATTTGTACATAATTTCCCAGGTGATTCACTGTACACATCAGAGTAGTGAAGAGCACAAGCAGGTTTTATTTAGTTCAACCGCTATTTTCACTGGAAAAGTTTCTTTTTGCCCAATTATTTTCTTTTAAGAACCCATATTTTTCTTTCACAGTTGTCATATCACACTGTATGTCACTTTCTCATGAATAACTAAATCTTTATTAAGTAAAACAGAAGACAGTTACCAGCATGTAAGAGAATTTCAATTAACTACAAATAATGGTTTTCACTGAAACTGTTAAAGCACAATTAGAAACTCAGCATTTTCTTCAGAACACATTTTTTTTTKTTGTTGAAAAACAAATGGGAACAGCACATTCAGGTCCCTTACAAAGTGGGTTGCTTGGATTAAGTTACAGCAAAAATAAGCCATGTTCATCAAGGTAAATTATGAAGTCTGAGTCCTCAGRAGATAATCCTTATGGTCTGAGACCTGTGTAAAGGGAAAGGCAGGGAATAAAAAGGAAGCAGAAAAAGCTTTTGAGTAAACGTTTCTTAGATTCTGAAGCACCTTGCTGAACCACAGGAAATGCCTTTTGACTGACCTTTACTTGCACTAGCAAGTGTGTTTTACAACAGACTCATGATAGTTATTGCAATATCTTTGTTGCATGGTCCAGATAAGGAGGGGAAAAAAAAAAAGTGCTCAGAGAGATTGTCAGAGCCTAGAGCTAAGAATAAAATTTCAAAGGCACTCAGCACTCAGCAGGTACCAATACTACATAACCTGTTGTTCTGAACAGGGCTGAAAATCTGCCCTAGAGTATTTGCAATCACAGATCCTCAAAGAYCATTTGAAACTCTAGTGGAGTGCTACTGCTAATCACTCAAATAAAGCCAATTACAAAGTCATGATATCAGTCACGATGAAGAGGTTCCAAAAGAGTTCCAGAAATTCTAAAATATCATCAATAATAAATTCATCATTGTCATCATAAATCAAAATGAAAATAAAAAATAAAATTCAAAAAATGAGATTTAAGAACACAAAGAAAAGAGTGTGGTATATACTATTAACAGTTCCCTGATAGTGTAGTTTTAAACTAACATGGTTTTCCATGTTTCAGTTATTCTTTTCTGTCTCGTAACACCTCTCCTGCTTGTTCAGTTCCCTTCTCTATCACTGAGTATGATGTAAATTAAGGGCAATTATTTTTTATTCTACTATCCTTATAGTAATTTTTATGCTTATACCTAAAAAGTGTGTCTAACTGGATGTCTGACTTAGGGCTATACAAGAGCTGCTACTGAAGTCTCTTACTACTGTTATTTTAATAATTATTATATAMATTCTCTATTCTCCTCATTCTCACTGAAGCCCAGGGACTTGGACTAGAGCCTAGTGAAGTGAAAAGACTTCTTAATTCTGGTGTTTTCTAATTGAAGTCTAATTACTATACCTATGTGGACTGCACACCTGTCTTGTCCTTGTTTCATCATTCCCCTCCACAGTTTATTGACACATTGTTATATGTGACTTATGAGAGTGAAATTATCATGCACATATTTTCCTCAGAAGGTCATAAATGCTTGGGAACTATTTTTTTTCTTACAATGTAAGTTGAAGCTGTTTTAACACTTGAGTAAATGCTCTTACTCCAAAACTGAACTGGTAAAGCAGTTTGATGTTAAACAAAAATTACAATTCTATGCTGAAATGAAAGAGTACCAAATGGGGGACTGTCCTGGCAAGATTACATTTGTATGCTTATGTTGATTTATCCTTTTTGTGTGTGTGTGTGTAGGCCGGGCCTAATTAAGTCAATCATATACTAAGTAATATCAATCCAAGGTCAAATGGACATGATGACTAATRTTATCATGACAAAAGCAAGCAAACAACAACATCTTCTGATTTCTTTTCTAGAAAAAATAGGGAGCAGGTGTTCATCAAGCAAATGAATGAAAGCAGGATTTCATTAATTTAATCTGAAGAAGTAGTAAGTGTCCATCCCCCACTTTCCTCTCTGTGCATTTAACTAGTTCCAGCCCAGTGATACTGAGTTTTGAACATAMACCACCAGCTCAGTTGGTGGTTGCTCCTTGTGGGTTTATATCATTCTATTGATACGAACAATTTATCTAATATAAGCTTTCCAGAGAGTCACTATCTTTGTATGTAATTCTACAGAATGAATCAGTGAAACCTACAGAAAGGCTTATGTTCACTTATTTTCTGTGGGGTGTTAGTTCAAATCTTATATAAGATTTGCAGTTTCTGTAGTTTCCCATTGATTTCATCCTTTCTAAACTCTGTAGAACTTCTCCARCACTATCCAAACTGCTTTGTGTTCAAATTTTCTGAACACTCAAATACCACTAGCGATTAGTTTTCTTTTTGACAGTGGTTTGAATTAMAGTCTCAAACGGCTCATTAACCTAAGTATCTTATAAAAATATTCCAGATAAACATAGGAAACGTTTGCTAATGACACAGTCTCCTTGTTTTAGACAAATTATCATTCTGCTAAATCATGCCTTTTGGAGAAGTAAATAGAGAGGACTCTGCATTTAGATTTCTTTTTCCCTCAGAAAGTTAGGAAAGTTTTTCACTTTCACGTCGTTTTCTGTTCTTTCTTAAGAATGTGTCCAGGTATGTTCTGTGCATATACCACTGAATATTTGGGCATGGGCAGGGAAAAGACCAGAGGCAAGAATTAAGAAACGTGATTTCAACACCTCCATTATACTCAGCTCAAACGTAATTAAAAGCTCCCCCCCAGCAGAGGATGTTCGCTCTCYGGCTCTCTCGGCAGGTGGTTAGAAGTGAGGACATTTGCATAACTGGTTGTTCACCACCTAGTCAGAGACAGATGGTCTGGTCTTCAAACCAGGCAGTAYGCTGTTAGTCTGTGGAGGGTCTCTTTAGCAATACTCTAACATAAACAGGGATTTTTTWATTCATTTTCAAGAAGGCTTTGAAAGATCCAAGATTTGCTTCATGATTCTAAGTATTCAGGATAAAAACTTGGCAAAACAGCTGTAAAGGTTAGCATATGCTTCTGTAACAGTTCAATGATTATACTTAAGAGTTATGGAGTTTAAAAAAAAGAAAAAGTAAACTTTGTCAATTAGTCTGAAAAAAATGCATCACAAGGGCTTTTTTTCAATGTATCTTCAAAATCATGGAGAGATGTTGTGATTTTTTTCTACATTTGAATCACCTTATTTTACTAGACATTGCAATATAAAATGCACATTTTTTTGTTTTGTTTTACTTTTTGTTCAAAACAACCTTCTAGTCAGAACTGTGAAATTGAGCACGATAATGAAGTAGCTGGGTGTTAATTTATCTGCTGGAAAAATTTATCAGATGGAATCTACATGAAAGAAATTTCTCTTTTATTTTCTTCTAAAACTTTCTATGCTCACATGCCCTCAGCGGAGACTAACCGAATAGCTTCACTGAAATTGCACATGATTTACTGTAAGACATAATGAATTTCCAAACTTTTTAGATATATTGAACAAACAGTGAAGCATGAACACATATCCCCACTGAAAGTCAACATTTACAGAGAATGATTTTTTTTTTTACTGTTGTAATGCTGCAAAGCATCCACTTAAACTCACCGATAAAAAMTTTGCATTTTAAGAAAATTTCATTAATTAATCTAGCTTATCTCAAGCAAATATTATTTGACTGCTGTTGTACTGATAAGAGAAACACATATGCCAGTGTAGATGTACAACTTTTAGCTGTTATTATATTAGCAAGTAATAAAAGTATGATTGCTTTCTATTTATTCTTTGGGTTTTTTTGGAAGATAAATAAATCTGATCTAATTCAATGTGTGTTTTTTTTTTTTTTTAGCTTCCCTGAAACAGAAGAATTTTGCAGGGTAGAGACAGAGTTTTAAATTATGAATCATTTTTGGCTAGCTCCTGCTGAGTATTATATTCTGTGATACCTCAGCTTCTGAATAGCTGAGCAATACATTCCGCTACACAGGAAATGTGCTGTCACATACATTTTGGACTTAGTTTCAGTAACTGGACTCCAGTTTTGTTAGAATAACCAATGGAATCGTTAATCCTTTGGCATCTCCTTAGATAAGCTGTATGTTTTTGTCCTGGAATCCTTTCTCTTTAGGCTTGTTATGCTGCTTACAGAATTCAGTATAATGCTTCTATCTTGATATTATTTAATGTATTAGAAATATTGGCAGGGAAGGAGTCGGAATATAATCTATGAGCATTAGAATACCTTGTGGAATAATAAGAATTAAAATAAAAAAATTCCTCATACTACTGTACTAGCTATAAATATTGTATGAATACCCAATATAGGAGTACCACCCATTCAAACTTAACACGCTTCTGGCACAGTGGAAAAAATGAAAATGCTTCTAGGGAAAATTATAAGAGTTTACTCTGTGGCTGAATTAAAATTCCCCAAATCATATAACTCCCACAAACCTGGATATTTCTTAAGGAATTAATAAGCAGCTTTGCCTCAAGCAACTCTCCCAAATGGCGATTAGTTCATTAATCCTCAGGAAATGCCCTGGGCAGCGTTTCTTACTGTATAAATATTACTCTCTAACTGGCATTAGGACCAAAAATAATCTCACTTCATAGGGTTAAYGTAATTCATAGCAACATTAATCTATGATTGCTAAGAACAGGTTTGTGTGTCTGTAATCCTAATAAAATACTTTTATTTCACAGTATTCTCTTAAAGAAATAAAAAAAARTCATTCTTATAAGAGGAGTGTCTGAGCTACCTAAAAAAATACAAAATAATGAGAATTAACAACAATACAGTAAACTCTATTTTATGYCTTTATAGTACTTTCCAGATAATTAATTAGTATGATCAATTGGTGCTACTTGGTGCTACTGGTGATAGAGATGAAGTGGTTTATTCAAAGGCAAATATCCATTCACCTGAAAAAATCATCTTTGTATCAATATATGTGATTCTCTCATCAAAGAGACATTGGGCCTGCCTCCAGATTTAACTGTAACATTTTTTTCAAAACTCAAGGACAATTTTAAGGAAATATCATGCTTCCAAGCTGTCTCTATTCACACTCCTGCTTTCTTGCACTATAGGTCCAATGCAATTCTATTTCTTAAAAAATTCCAGTGAAAAGCTGTCTGCAGTAAATACCAGTTCCTACAAATCATACCTATTCAGAGTTCCTCAGTGCAGAGAGGGCCTGGTAAACAGTTAAAACTGGTAGATCCAGTTCCAATATTTTATGTTCCAAAATTCCCTTTGTCTAATAATCTACAGAGGATTTGGGTTTTAAGATCTCCAGCTGCAAAACTTTTCTTTCCCGTTCCAGGAAGAATATTTTTACTCTGTACGTTCCTGGTTCAAATTCTTTTGTTAGCTGCTGTACATGAGCTTCCAGTCTATCTTTCTGCCCAGATTCAGTAAGTAAGAGATGTCTCAGACAACATTGGGTTTGAGGCATGGCAGTGATCATACTAGTGTAAGTTTGGTCATGCAGCTGTAAAAAGGGAATTGATATAAAATATTCACCRAATCTCATTTGGGGGTCTCCAAGAATGCAGATTTTCTTCTAATCTTCTCTCTGAGCAATTATTACATATGCTTCAAATCAGCAACAGATCTTTATCTTCTACCTGATTATCCATTTCTGCCCTTTTTTCTCATTGGACTGTAAAACTTGTTTGATTTTTGGCCTATTAATCCAGGCATTTTTAAAGCTTGAAACTTTTGAACCTSTGCCAAATTGAAGTTCTGTTCTCTTGATGCCTTTTGCTAGCAGAGAAAAGACCTAATCTTCTTTCTGAAAGCTGGATTCAGAATGTAGGTTCTGAAAAAACAAAGATGACAAACCAGAAGGGGGATCTCTCTGAACAGTGCTGATGAGACCCATGGTGCGGGACTCAAAAGCTGAATCATCCTATTCTTTCCTTTAATAAACCAAGTAACTTCATAACAAAAACTGTCATATATACAATATGAACTCCTGGCATYCTCCTGTGATTTGCATTTCCTGCTATCTTGTTCTCATTTAGTCAAAACTCACCAATCAGCAACTCATAAAGAAAAATACACACAGATACTTGTGTTTATATATGATTTTTCTTATGCATACATATTTTTCCCCTGTGAATATGACCAAGGAGAACATTCAAAATAAAGCCACTGCTGAACCAATGCATCATTCTAAAAGGGATACAGAATCCTAGTATAGGTACAAAACAGAAGTCAGTTGAAAACTGTCATTTTTAGCATTGTATTTCTTGAATAACTGCTCTTTAACAGTAAATTGCTGTGAATCACAAAGATGCTGAGTCTCTTGTGAGAACTTGGGRGACTTTTCTTTCTTTTTTCAGAGACAATGTGCTTTTTCTGTGATTGTTGAGTTAGCTGTTTCCTCTAAACCATTACATGAAATACTCAGAATCCAGGTTTTACAATGTGGAGGCTGAAAAGAGCCAATTACAGCTGTCAATTATTCTAGAATATATCCAGATTAATTACGATATAACTTAGAGCTGAATCTAGTCTTGAAATACCATGGATGTGAGTAGCAGGTTCTTATTTTGAGGGGCTTTTGAATCGATTTTGCAAATATCCTTGGATTTTTTGAAAGCACTACTTTTTTAAGCAGATGACAGATGGCCGTTGGATGGCAAAACTAACAAAACTAATATGAATTATTATGAATTATGGTATATTACTTAATGATAAATAGTCCCATAAATGAAGCTGCATTCTATAAAGTATCACAATAGAATAAATGAAAATGGAGTGCTCATACATGTTCACTTTATTTCCTTGAACTATTAACCAAGCATTGCTATTATCCTCCCTGACAGAAACTACTGCTGATGAATTTTCTACTGCTGAGCTAACCAGACAAATTTGAATGCCAACAAATTCCTTTTTTAGAGGGTTAGAACATCATTTTTCTTTTCCCATTGGTGATTCACAGCTGTGATTACAGAGTACAAAAATTATCCCTAGCTGGAGAATCCAAAAGTACATATTCCAATATCAAACCTCTGGATAACCAGTAACTTWCTTTCTTAGAAAAGCAACAGTTCTCTTCTCAAAAAAAGTAAAGAAAAATGTTAAGATCAGAAAAAAACAGAGACCGTTACATTTTTATATAAATATGCATAAATAAATCAAAAGACACATAACTATAACAGTTCTAAGAAGAAGCCTTTTATATCTCCTCATTTATTTGTGATTTTCACTTTAAATGCTGCAAGATCTCAGCAACAATAGTGCCATAAAAAGGTTGCTATTGGAAACTTTTTATATTCACTTCATTTCTTTCTGGAATCAACACGGATCTACTATCCTAATTCCCTCTTTTAGATGTTCTAAGAGCAAACATACAGGTATAAATGCTTAGGGGATGTAGTTTATCTTTTTGGAGAAAAAAAATAAAAAAGGATTTGTGATAATAAAAGACATACTGTGATCCACATACGGAAGGTCCCTACTTCTGGCATGCTACAGGTCACTTTTTTTACATATTTAGATAGTTCACAATGAATTCTGTCAAATTATCTGCACCACTTTATAGTATTGTATAAAATTATGAAAGAACAATTCATAAAATTATAACTGTAAAAAACATTTTTTGAATTGTTTGAGTATCAAAATACCCACTTTTACCCAATACATTTGTCAGTGACTGATGAGAGTTTCAGATTGACACCTCCAAGAATTATACACCTACACATCCCTGATGACTAGCTCTGTCCTCAAATTTACTAATGCTGTTCCTGTGGTCTGGGCCATCTCGGTGCTGCACGGTGTCACARGTAAGGTGATGTAGGGGCTGCTGGCCTTACAGGAGTCCCAAGGGGTCCCCGCACTCAGCTCCTGTGAAGCTCAGCTGTCTCTCACTGAACTCCCCCTTAATGGCCTGTGAAATCCCTCACAGTGGTACTTGTGTTTTTTGCCAGCTTCTCACTGTGTTATTTGTTGTGTTCAGCAATTTCTCATGTCATATCTAGAAATTTCTCACAGTCTGTTCAGTTAGTTAAACCTCAGGCCAGGGCCTAATACCTCAACATGCACACACCTAGCAGAAAATAATATAAGTATGCTGATATTTTAGCAATATTTAATATTTCTAACAAATATTGTAGAAAAATGCAGATACAAAAGATTGCTTTCTCAGATAGCCTTAGAACTATCTCTATCTAGTTTTATCCTTCATATAGAATTTCTATTTGGAAGTTCATCTGAACATATTGTTTCTTCCTACCTAGAGCAAATGGTGTTATTTTGCAAAGACCATATGATGCTATTTACAACACAGCAAACACAGAGATAATGTGTCATCAGCAAAGACACATTTGTGTTTAGGCAAAAGGATATCTTTCCAGATGACAAACTTTCCAGATGACAAACTTTCAAATATCCTAATGGCTTCAGCAGGGACAGGATGGTCCATTGCCTACTTTGCCTATGTTATGGCTCTGCAGAGAAGTGCTTTCCGCTGCTGTTGTTTTGGGTAAAAGACTATTTTTATTTTAATGGCTATTTTGGCCCAGCTGGRTGGACCATGTGTCTCTGAAGACAAACTAATTAGGCACTAAGAACCATACTATAGGAAAGAAAGAAGAGTTTCCAGGATGGGGTAAACCAGGAGTTAAAGGTTTCATAACCTGAGCTTAGGTGATCTTGATTATGAGGGGTGAAAACTCTCACTGAGTTACCTCATTTTAGCAATATAGATAGCTATATATCTAGATAGAGATCAAAATGATGGGAGCATAGAAAAAAATGGCAATTCAGGCAAGCTTTAACGTCTCAGAATAAACTTTATTCAATTAATTAATTTTATTCTCMTTATTTGTGATTTCTTGTACTTATTTTGTTCTCTGTCTGGCAACATTTTATCATTTAGTTGTCTCCTGTGTGCAGTCACGTGTGTCTTTGCCTCTTTGGTGGTCATGTGGTTCACCTGTTTATGTAAAGTGCTTGTGTAGTTTGTTCGACTATACTGYTGTTAGTTACATTATTTAGTGTGCTTATATTTGGAATTAAGACTAACTAATTTTACTTATGTCTGAGTTAGTGCACTTTTATCTTGCAGATGTCAGAAGCCTGCTTTGGCTACAAGCACCTCTGCCAGATATCTCTTTGTAGGCTCAACCCTTCTGCCACTGCTGCAACRCTGAATTTTTCCATTACAAAGATGACAATATAAGTCCTTTAAGATGACAAAATTAAGTTATTTTACACTATTTAGAATCCCTGAGTTGGCGCAGACCATGTGCAAAGAATGAGTAATGAGAAGAGGCAAAACTTATATCTGGATAGAAGAAAATTCTCTGACAAAGTGAAAAAAGCAAGCATTTTTGTGAGAATTACTTCACAAAATGGGGACAGATCTCAAGGCGAAAAGGGTGTTTAAAGTGGAAGCCTTCAGCAGGAAAACTGTGGAGCAAAACTGCTTTTCAGAAAGCACAAAGCAGCCGAGATTAGGTTGCTTAAATTTAGACAGTTTCTGCTCAAACTTCTAAAGCAGGCCAGAATGAGATGAATGCAAAAGTAATTAAATACCTCTTTAATCATCCCTTCTACACTGTTTGCTGTTCTTCTAAGAAGTACAGAACAGACATATCTTATTTAGATAATCACAGATACATAGTTACAGTATAGGATTTTTCTGTATGAGTAATATTCCAGGACTCTAATGATTCCACAGTTCAGAGCTTTGGGATAGTTTATGCTCCTGAGAGTATGGTGATCCCTATGGCGTAGGTGGCCCTTCTAACAATGAATAAAAGATCGGGAAGATCTTCTCTTCTTTTTCAACTGTAGCCATATCACAATGACAGCAATTTAAACTGTCATCAGTAAAAATGTTGGTTAACAGAATTTAGTGTTAGCATTGATACTGGATAGTGTCCTAGCTGTATGTGACCCCCAACAGCTTGTTATCCTTTTATTTTATTTTCAGKTAGGAATTGGATTTTGTGGTTTGTTTTTTACCTTTTGGAGCAAGTTCAAAAATGGTTGGAGGTGCCTAAAAAGGCACCTAATTATGTCCAAGTCTGTGATTAAAAAACAGAGTACAAAAGAGTGTTTTAAGCAAAGGTGAATGAGTTGGCAGATGTCTTCTTGACATGAATGATCTTAAGCAGATACAATCAAATTTGGAGCATTCAGAAAATTGCCTTGGCCTGAAAAAGGATCATCAGCATCACCTCCTTCTACCAGCTGGCTCAGTGTTCTCGTGGGAGAGGTTAGTCAGATCCTGACACCTTGCAAGTAGTAATTTCAGTATATTATAAACCAAGATTGCAGTTTAACTAAGATAGTAAAGWAGGTCTTGCTTGTACTGATTATCACAGTTTTTCCCTTCTACTTTGGTAACATTTTGAAAAGAGCAAGAAGTTCCCGTATCAGCAACTTGAGAGACARTCTTGAATTGTCTAAATTATTAGTGACAAGTTCATATTCAGCAAGACTTGTCCCTCTTTTAAATCCAACTGCACTGGATTTATGCCACCAGTTGCCAATATTTCATAAAGTAACAGGTCTCTGGCAATCTTATCTACTTGGTCCGCTCTCATATTTGACAGTACAATTCTACTACAGCAGGAAATATTTTTCTTGGATATGATTTCTTTCCATTGAGACATGATCTATGCTGCTTTTACTTTCTGAATTCAAGTAACAGTCTTCTCATCTAATCCAAAGAAAACTTGCTGTTTCTTCTAAAACCTCTCCAGGTCATGTAGTGATTTCACTTGTAATCATTTCTGGAAGGGCAACATCTGATACAAAGAAGTCATTTAGCACTAGAAATTAGCATCTGATGTTTTTTGCAAATCCTTAATTTCATTTTTTTTCAAAGTTTTTCTYCCCACACATAAAGTAAGGAGTGTAGAATCATAAGCTTCATCGACTCCCCTAATGCTCATGTTCTTGCTTTTCTGTCCATATCAGAAATGTGTCCTGGAAGAAGATGCTCTCCAGCTGTTTACAAACATAGGTTATTGCAAAACATGCTATAAAAACTGGCAAGAAATGAGCAATTAGGTTACAAAACATATTGTTTCATAGTGAAATGCAATCCTACTCAAGCTATCCTCATAAAATCCAAAATTAATAAATAAATAAATCATCAATCAGTCAATAAAAATAACCRTCAACTATTGGATATATTAGGATCTTACAAAGAGTTAAATTTCCATATAGCCTGTTTAGTCATTTAATTCTAAGTTCTACATATAAAATGTGTRTGTCTGTAAGTGCGCACACCCACATATATATATTCATATTCATATACACATACATAAAATGTACAAAAGAAACTGCTAAATCTGCTAAACTTTTCATTTATTTTTCTGATTACCATATTTTACACATATAGAAAATTGTAGTAAGTCAAAGCCTAAAACAGTTCTGTTTTCAAAAGAGAAAAAGAAAGTAAAAGAGAAATCCTATTTTTTCAATCGCTGCAAAAATTTGGAGATCAAAACTAACAGTCTTTTTTATTCATCTCTTTTTAAATGAATGTGAACAGCATTTGCCCTTATCTTTCCCAATTCTAGGGCAAAGCATGAGCGTGTGTATTAACCACAGCAGTTCATGCACTCTTTTTCCTTACGCTGACTTTAAATTGTAGCATATGATTAGATCTTTGGAACAAACTAATGGAGCATACAGCAGTCACTGAAAGAAGGATTAAGTAATTCATTAACTGTGGTTTTAAGGAATGGATGTCTAATTTTTGTAATCTTCTTAAGTGTAAAGAGACAGAAGTCCAGTTTTGGAAATGTTGGCTTTCTTTGGCAAACAGACATTGTCTTATGAGTTCTTGATGTACATCCACTTAACCAGCCAGGCAGAATTAATCATCACAAAATAACAAATAAAATAATCAGACTTTTGAAATCTTTTCTTCATCCATTTTTTGGAAAGTCCAGTTCAACACATTATGTTGACCAGGATCCATTAGTAACAAAAGAATAACAAACAAAAAAGTTTTTTTATTCTACCTTTCAGATTGAATTTCAGATTGAACCTTTCCAGACTGAAATTCCTAAAATATTGAGGATAAGGGATTTTATTTTGATAAGATTTTTTCTTTCAAGAAAACCATTGAATAAGTATCGCACTATCTTTAATAAAGATACAAATAATTAAAAAATGTAAATAACTGATCTACCATAACTTTCCCTGCATTTTGTATTTGCTAAAACACTAGCAAAATTGACAAGATTCTATAAATGTAAACTCTTGAGAATAAACAGGTGTAGGAAAGGATGCCAGACATAAATTGATATAGAAGTAACTAATATAAGCAGCTKTGAAAATGACAAGTTCCTTCCACCATCTTTTTACATACCAACAATTCATACTTTGCTGTAAAAAAATCATACATTATGCATGCTGTCTAAAGGTCCTCGCATGCCCAGGATTTTCACTTTCTCACATAGGTTATATTTTATGTAAGTACTCCCCCTAACACCCGCAGTGATAGCTGCCTATGTTGCTGAGGTGGAATCTACCTTCAATTCAGAATAGTGGACTTTTTTACTAGTCTTTTGCTTGAACATCACTATTGCTTTATTTGCCAAACCACCATCCATAGACGGTCCACTTTACGTTTTACATGCAATGTGTTTTCTTGTCATTGATCAGACCACACAAGGTGCAAGAAAATGCAGTTTCACAACTTTATGGGCACATAATTGTGATAAACGTTTATCTATATTATAAGCAATGCCTGGAGATTGATATTTCAGCTTTCACTCATAAGTAGTCTCACATACCGAGAAGAGTATTAAATATCTAGGTTTTTTAAAGAATACTGAAAATTCATCAGCTTTTCCACATCAATTCACAATAAGTAAATTTGAACTCTTTTTCCTAGTTATGATTATATAATGAAAGCACTGAAATACTAAATTTGTCCAGAAAGCTCTATATCTAAAATTGTTTTTATTTACTATGTTTGGATATGTCATGAAGATATTACAAAGTACTGTTGTTAGTTATACCATTTTAGTAAGCTTATATTTGGGTATAAGGCAAACTAAAATTAACATATCTAATTAATTAATATTATTAAATCTAAATATTTAAAGTTTACAAGTACCAGAGACCTCTGCTTTGGTTATGGGAAATGTGGAAATCAGATGGAGGAAGACAAGAGTATGATGAATAATTAAAAAGGGGAACATTAAATTCTTTGTGTCCAAGGTTCAAGCTTGAGCAAAAAGCAGTTCACCTCCCAAAACATCATACAGCATATCTGGGCTTTAAATACATGAAATGTATTTCAGAAATTATGAAAGTCTGGCTGTTTATGGTTGCTAAAAATAGGATTTTTTTTTCCATGAAGCTAGATGTCTGTTGGGATACACTCATTAACACCAGCAGAAGATCAGCCTTGTGGTTTTCATTATGCCCTAAATGCCAACCTAGAGTAGATTACTGAAAGTGCTGCTGTGCTGACAAATTCCTTGTCTATCCTGGGACTGTAGGTTTCATGCTCCAGTTTCTATCACCAAGKGTTCTGTTGTGATGTCTTGATCCAATAGCACCTGTAATTAAAAGTCACCCACCCCTGTCACATATGCCATGTTGAATTTCATAATTCTGCAGTGCCCTTAGGCATACAGCCAAGATTATTCTTTAGGACCCTATGTCCTCTATGTTATTGCTTAGCTACTAAGTAACATCGATGCTGAATTCTGCTCCAAGCTGGTTTACGTCAGTGAGCTGACATTTCAGCACAAAGGTGAAATGGCATCTCTTGAGTTAACAATAATCATTCCTAAATAAGGTAGCTATTTCCTTCATTCTTTCTCATATAAACACCACCAGAAATGATGTGATAGTACTGTTGTGACTGGTCTTTGCATAATGCCGTAAAAAATCCAGCTATCAAAGCAAAATGTATTGAAATAGGCATGTCCAAGTGAGTTAAGTGATCCATAACTCTTTATTTCTCTGCTATGGGTACTGCCTCATTCCCCAGCCTCTGCTAGGTGGCTCAGGCAGGGTCTAAGGATAAGCCTTATAGTGAAACCTGAGGTAAAAAAGGCACTAGATACCTCAGCCTTTTCCATGTCCCATGTCACTAGGTCTCCTGTCTCTCTGAGCAGYGGGCCCACGCTCACCCTGACCTTCCYGCTCCCAGCAATGTAATCATAGTAACTTGTCTCCTTGCCATCACCACCCGTGCTAGTTTCCGCTCCAGCTGAGTTTTGGCTTTGGCAGCTCTGTTCCTATATGAGCAAGCAATATTTTTGTCCTCCCAAGTAGCCTGTCCCTTCCTCTACCTTCTATATACTTCTTTTTTTGTGTTTGAACTCAGTCAAGAGCTCTGTTCTTCATCCATGCTGGCCTTTTTCCATGCACACTAGAATGGACCGTTCTTRCAGTCTGCTTTCCTAACATGGGAAGGAAAGTTTTTGATATCATTAGCTTTTCCAGTAATAGAATGTCTGCAAATGCTAAGAACAATAGATTGATTTACTGGGACTTATGTGTAGTTCCCAGCTTACCCTTTGAAATCTGATTCTTAAACCTAAGCCACAGCTGTAGTACTAAGTAAAGACATACTCCCAGCAATAACCTTCTGAAAACTGGTAAAATCTGAATTTGAATACATCCCTAGATACAGACGTCTATCTCAGTTCCTTTTCTTATGAGAATATCAAACTGAAAAATGAATCCTCCTAGGGAAAAAAAAAAGAAAAAAACACAAGTTAGTAAAAAAAAAAAAACTAAAGAACTTCTCTAAGATTAAAAACCAATTAAAACTTCTTGCCCTTCTAACATTAGGAGAAAGTTATGGATAGTTTTGGAATCTCAGCAGCAAGCTGTGAATGATGTATGAAAYGAAATAGTCCTGCTGGGTATACTGCTGTTCTGTTTGCTATGTCCTATAGACATTCAGGCGCACAATATTCACACCACGAASAGAGGAACAGTCACAGTAATGCAAAATTTCAAAAGCAAAATCAACCGTACGGGGTGGGGGGCGGGGAGGGGAAGGCAGGGGGTGGAGGTTGAGCTTTCAGAGTAGACTGGGTTTTCCTTCCTTTTTATCTTTCTTTCCATCAGATCCTCACCCTATTTCCAGACTGGAGCCTACAAAGCAAAGAGAATTATTCTCCAAATTCGGCTCCCAGGGCGCTTTAGCATGTTAGAGATGCTTTTCACAGGTTAAAATTTCTTTCTTTTCCTCATCACTAGGCAAGACAAGCAGTTTTATCTCATTCATGAACAAGAACTAAAACACCTTCCAAAAGAAAACAAGTAATAAGGAAAGCGTGGACTGTGGATTCATTTGCTTCAGTTTAAAGGCTCTTGTCACAAAGATTCAGTGGGCACTGTGGAATACTTGGTGAACAGACTGCCTTGCTTTTGCCATCATGCTGAACTTACTTTGATATAATGCCACATAAAGTAACAGAGCTATCTTCTGATTATGCAGTATCAATTAAAGAAAAAGCAAGGTTATTGATATGAGATACCCATCACTAAATGGGTAATCTCTCACTAAGAATTACCAAATACATATTAATTCCACTTACAGTGCATATTTAATAACTTGACATGAATGCCTCATAGCTTTTAATGAATACCTTATTTCTGAATTCTTTTAAATCTAYACCCCTTGATACTGGGGCTTTCCAGTTGCATCTACTTGATTACTATGTTGTAATGGCAGTGTTCCTTTTAGTGGAAAAATGATTTTACTTCTGTGTTTTTTGCATGATTTCTCAGAGTTCATAAAAAAATTAAACCCAGGTGCTGCAGCTTGTTAAGACYTTTGCTGCTGCAGCCAAAACACATATGGTTTCTGACAGCAATGTCATGCCGCAACCACTGAGATAGATGGAGCACAAAGTGCCACATCTACAATGACGGGTCACTGAGAGTGAAGTGGTTAGGCATGTAATATCATTTATAGCTAGTGAAAATTTGTGAATTTTCTGTAGGGATCAAATTTAAAATGTGAAGGGATATAAAAGAGCTCCATAATTGTAAAACACAAAGTTTTACAATTTCCAAATCTGAATTGAAAAATCACTTTTTTATTATTTTTTTATTTTATTTTATTTTATTTTATTTTGATAAAAGCCTGCTAATATCTTCCTGGAGATCATGACTAGCAGAAAGTTGTCCTACCCAAAGATTTCTGCGGTACGTGATGTAGTAACCTTTCCCACGGTGCTGTTGGAACTATAGCTCAGGTAAGGGCCCCGGGGGAGGCGCAGATAAATCACCTCCCAAGGGGCGGAGGAGCAGCCCTCGCTCCGGCTGGGCACCGGCTGCACTGCCTTGGCCACGAGCCCAGGCAGCCCCAGCACAGTGGGAGGAGGCACTCGGGGTCCGACACGTGGTAATTTTTAAGGAAAGCATTTTCTTTAATTATTATATTGCTTCTATGCATATAAGAAGCACGTAGAAGAAGCATGGTCTATATACTATCTAAGCTTGCTTTTATTTGCCATTTTTCTTCATTTTTCACTTTTACTAAGAATGGGTGATTTTTTCAAACAGCCATCAAAATTTGCCTCTAAAAAGCAAGCAGTGTTGAAGATCTTGGAATTCACAAATTCTTGTCAAAGCTTTCAAGTAGTTAATGGAAGCTTTTTCTGTGGAGGGAGGGTGAYTGGCTTCGAATAGTTTCTTTTTGTCTAATACTGCTGTGGCTGGTATTTAGAATGATATATCGCAAAAGTATGTAATTTTGTTTCCTGTGATATATGGGGATATAAAATTTATATCTGTTAAATGTTATGCAGTTTTGCATCATCATCATTGTCCAATATTAAGAGATGGTGGAAAGCACACACAGTACCACTAAAACAAAATCTATGTAATTAGTTCTGGCATGATGAGAACTCTCTCTGCTGATGCTGGGCATGATATAAATCAGGTTCAATGCAAAAGAAATGTAACACCTATATGGCTTCTGTTCAAAGACGGTCTGTGTCCCTCCGGCTCAGAGCYCAGTAGGCTTGCGTCTGCTCACAGTCAAGCTCGTGGAGCATCACTGACACAGCTGAGAACTTATGAAGCGGCCTGTGATGTTACACAGGGAACAATGAAGTGTCTTTAAAGGTTTGCTTCTTTGAAGGGATGCAGTGTCTCCTGGGAGAACTCAAGGGTGCACATTAGTGTTTTAGTTTTGTTGAGAAGTGTGCTTCTGAAGCGACTCCCCTGATCATTTTTACTTACAGCACTTTGATTAACGTCAGGGACTGCTTTCAGCTCACTCTAACTGGGTTTCTTTTGAATGAAACTAAACACAGAGATGCTCTCCAGGAGCACACTGAATGTACTCCAGTTGCGGATGGGTATCCCATTCAAAGGACCAAACTAYAACTAGTCCAAAGTAAAATCTCCTGGATTCTCAGTGCTGACTATTTCACTTTATGAAAGCTATGCTCCTTTATGTCCACTTGCAGGGTAGACAGAGACTCTGACTGTGCTTGAGTCCTGGGAACGTGAAGTAAACAGTTCCTGAGGCAGATGAAACTGCTGYTTGAGTCAAGAAGAGTAGCATGATGTTGTGCCTCAGATTACAAATCATGCCTCACTTTGTTSATATGGATATGCCTTTTTTCTGTTCCACAGTTGGCTCAGGCATAGCTTGCTATTTTCTTTACTGGACTTATTTGTATGTTACATTTATACTCATAGATAATAGAGAGCTTTAAAAAAGAGGATAATACTGCGTTGCTTGGTGGATTCAAAAGTGCTTTGTCCACTATCATCGCAGTTTCAAACAGCATTAAAGTTAGGATTACAGTTTACCTTAATGATAAAATGCTACTAATTAGGACTTCTGCACCTAACAATGCTTAATGTCCATAGAGCTTCTTGTTTAGAAATATCCAAACAACATATCTGAAATCCTGAATGGATTCCAGTTTAAACATATCCTTAAAATATTTTTTGATTCAATTCAGCAGTCTATAGAATTTTCTGATTACAAGACGCAAGCWTAAAGAAATAACAGCATACATGAGGATACATTCAGCGAAGCTTGTCTATTCAGTCATTTTATTCTATTTTATTTACTCTATATAATTAATTTTTGAAATACCCAAAGAAAACTAGACCTAGTTTATCTGTCTGATTTTCAAAATTTTTAAATGTATCATTGATGTAAGGAGAGTATGCTTTAAACTGCTGGCTTATAAACCTAGAATGTATATAGCAGGAAGTAATATCAGTGAATCTATTTCTGACTAAGTTTATGCAGGTCTCACTGACAGAAGGAGAAAATCTTCCTCTTCAGTTAAGATGACAGATTTGGCTATTGCTTCTTCAATTATTATATTGCCTGCAGAATTGTGCATGGAACCTTCATTCTCATTATAGAAAATGAATGGCATTGCAAATTATTTAAGCCAGAATGACTTAGGACCTGGCACAACCTAGACTAATATGAACAAGGCCAGAAAATACTACTTAAGTAACAAATGTAGGGTGTCTGGCATAGTTACTTAAATCTTTTCATCGTCTTATACTAGTGCCAGCACCTTTCAAAGAGGCAAGAGTTGGATTTTTTAATACTGGCTGCAAATTCTCAAATACACTGAAAGACACCGAAAAAACACCCAAGCCTCAATGTAATTAGATATCAGTTATATTAGTTTTGAATATTTATGTCAAATAAAAGGTCAAGTACAAAAAGTGACATTTTTTTAAAGACAGAGAGAGTTTACTGTTATTAATTTGTGAACAAAATTTGACTTATTGAAGGAAAGACAGGAAAAGAAAACTGCCTGGGAAGCTTAGCATTAGCTGCTGTAGTGTATATCTAGAATTATGTTTGACTATGTAGCCCTTTACTACCATAGTTAGCTGTGGTACCTTATTTTCCCCATATTCCTAATATTTATAATAGTGTAAACAATTACTTTGATAATGAAATACAAACATAGAAGTAGCTATTTTCAGTGATGACCTTAAAGCTCTATTTATGGTCTAAAAAATGGTTTTCCATTTCTTTTTGCTATTTTGAAATAAGTTTTGATTATTAGAGGGACAGGTTGTATCGTTAATTACAAATTATGCAAAATTCTGTGTGTAGCTGTAGTTTGGATGAAAAACTGAAAGGTCAGTATGGAAATTTTGCTTTCTTCTTACAGTTTGTTTAGTATCAAGTATTCTAGTTGAGTTTCTTTTGAGACATAACTTTTGATATTTTACTGTTGCAAAGTGTYATGCTGCAGGTTGCTTGAGCATCTAATTTCAGGAATGCCTATGTAGATAACTGAAGGAACTTTTGAGTTTATTCAGATCTTCTCTCAAAAATTCATCTTCCACTCATCTACAGTACAGATCATATGTTTCTTCCATGATTGTCCTTCAAGCCTGGAAAAAATAAATCAATATAAGAATCTAAATGCTACTTAATATTATTGCCTCAAATCTTCTCTTTAAACAATTTATTACTATGAGGCTTACAAAAAATGAACAATGGAAAGTTGCAGGTATGCTGATTCCACTGCACAGAATGCTAGTCAATAGTGCCTCATCTTTTGGTAAAGTTAAAACTTTATACATATATGCATCTTCTTATTCTTGTCTTAGACATTGATTGTAAGATCTTAGAGAAATTTACTTTTTTATTTACAAGCATTCAGCACTACAGAAACTTAGTTCTTAACTGGAGCTCATATCTTAAAAGATGATAGTAGAAAAATATATTCAAGACTTTGGGCACTATCATCTTTTTCACTTATGTATAATCATAAATTAATACAAAAGAATCACTGCAYATAATCATCACACTTATTTTTCCTTCAGAGGCTGAATTAATARTATTGGCAGAAGATATCTAATGTCATTTTTAGGACTCTGAGTGAATATGAGCCTACCACTTTGCACTCGTATGGATTTTTTGGTATTTAATTACCTTTGTTGTTAGACAAATGTGCATCCAAGTTGAAGGCTGAATTTGTGTAAGTTCAAATTCCAGCCTTTGGATCTTGTTACATCATTATATTCAAGACAGAAAAGCTCCCTACTAATTGCTGCTGATATAATGATGTTATGTACAACGACAGATTCATACCCCTGCGTGTATTGGTATTCTCCTTCCAAGGAGTCTGGAGATCCCATTTCCCTGGTTTGCCTCAGCAGTGTGTTGTGAGCTTATCACAGAATCATGGAATCAGTAAGGTTGGAAGGGACCTCTGGAGATCATCTGGTCCAAGTGCCCTGCTCAGCAGGTCACCTAGAGCATGTTAGACAGGGTTGCATACCGGCGGGCCCTGAAGATCTCCACAGAAGGAGACTCCACAACCTCCCTGGGCAACCTGGTCCAGTGCTCCGTCACTCTCACAGGGAAGACTTGCTTATGGTAAGTCTTTAGAAGTGATATGGTGTACTTTTCTTAAGTCTTCTTCTTCCTAACTCAACCTCAAACTACCTGCCCAGGACAGCATATTTTAGCAGTTGCTGGCTACCGGGATATCACATGTAATGAGAAACCTTTGAAAGGGGTAACTCTTTTACCAATGATTTTTCAGTAGGGCCCTGATAGGTGTATTTGATGTAAAATACAGAGTTTATCAGGAGTGTCACATGCCAAATATAAGCCTGAAATATATTTTCCCCATTCATGATTAGTTTGGTCATTTCTGATAATAAATGTACATGACATATTTGCCTTTTGGGGTTAGTCCCTGTTGCCAAAGTTAATGGTCAATGAAATCTCTGTTGGTGAAACTTGTGTTCAAAATGCAAACCTGAAATAAATAAAAGATTGGCTGCTGAGGGGGCAGGCAGGGTAAGTTATCTCAGTCATGTATGGCATGCCAAATTATATAACTCTACCATGTCTGTAGGCACACTGCAATTTCTAGCTTTCAATAACTAATGCTTCTCTTTTAATGCTCATCTAATAAGTAAGTGCTGGAATACTGCTGCAGGCTTGTTTGCATGGCAGTTGACATTTCAAAATACTGACAAAGTGACATATCTTGAGTAAACACTTCTAAATAAGTTGGCTATTTCCAACGTTCTTTTTTTTTTCGTATAAACAACACTAAGAATGCATGTACACTGCTGTCATTACTGACATCTGCAAAAAATGTTGTAAAAAGTGGAAATTGAAACAAGATTACATGAAGTGTTACATCAATGTGTTTTATATTTGCCAACGCAAAACTTGACATTTACACCAGTCAGATCTGATTTTAAAAACAGACAGAACTAAATACGCAAAATCTTCAAGTTTTAAATTATTATAGACTAATACGTATCACAAAGCATGATTTTGCTTGTTTGTTTCTTTCTATTTGTTTTACAGATTATTAGAGAAAAAAGGAGGAAAATTTTCTCAAATACTTGACAACTCATTTATTGTTTGAAATTTATTCTTAAGCTGAATAAACTTGTAAGAAGGAAATGGTATGAAGGGATAGGTGAGTACAGCTTAGATTAAGCCACAGTTTGAGAGACAAAGATTTGTTTTTCTGTAGCTTTTTTAAATTTGGCTTATATTGAGCTTAATAAAACATCTACATTTTTAACGTATATAATTAACTAGATATCTTTTATTTTTCTATTCTATTCTAGTTTTGCTAACGTCCTTGAAGTTTGTCAGTCATTGTATTTGCCCAAACTGCATTCCATATAGCAATAACATTCAAAAATTAATCATAACAAATTACCAGTACATACAGAACCAAGCAAGCTAAACTCCAGTCAAGCATGAAGAGAAAGAAGATAGCTTGTATCTAGAAAAATTCAGTAAGTATGGTTTGGCTCACAACTTATGTTCCCTAATTTAAAGCTGGGCAAGATACAGTTATCTCGTCGTGCACAAAGATCAAGAATCCCTATTCTGCACTGACATGAATACAAGACTTTAAATAATTCACAAAAAATAAGGTTCACCAACACACGAAATAATCTTATAGTGTCTCATTTACCTTTTAGGAATCATGGCCTAAATCAAGTTTTTTAGAATTGTGCAGGTCCCTACATCTCCCAGAAACCTCTCCTTGGACGTCCCTCTGTGCGCCCACTACAAATTGTATTTTCAATCTAATAAACATTTTCATGTGCAAATGTGGTGTTCAGAAATGAAAGTTTCCATCTGAATTAAGTAATAATAAACCATTTTATCAGAAAATTCTTAACTGCTTTATCCTAGCTTATTTCCCATGACAACAGTGTCTGTGGATAACAGCAATATAATTTTTAAATTTTTGCTTTCTTATGATAGTTATTAGAATTGATTACTTTGAAGAGAGAATCATTTTGATCATGAAAATTGATGTCTTTCAATAAGGTTCAATATCTAGGAGGTATGTTTCAGAATATCCCTTTTTCATATTGAAAGGAAAAAGGAAGTATTATTTCATCTGGATCTGGATGATTTCCAAATAATATTTGTTTTGTTTCTGATTCTAAATTTGTAGTATTATATTTCAAGAATTAGTCTGTCGCTAAAACTCCTGCTGCACCTAGCAGACAAAACAGCGTCTGCAGGTTCTTGACCTTCTGCTAATTCCGCAGCAGCTCTTCCTTTGGCAACGTGCACTCTTCTGATTTGTTCCGCGAACAGGTGTAAGAAGGATAGATTGTCACACTTATGTGTTGTTTTTAGAAGTATTCCTGATTTTCTCAAGTAGTTGGTGACCCAATTTTTGCAAATGTTCTTAATGGCACTCTGTACTTTCTMAAGAGAAAATGGCTTAAGCACTGGCCACAAGCAGCTAACACGTTTTTAAAAGCGTTGAACTTTTCTCTGTGATGGCTGAGAAGCCATTTTTAAAAACCTGCTAGCAAACACGTTTTACAAAGCATCYTATTTTCCTGTTGTTGAAAAGACCAGAACAATGCTTTGATATAGCTGAATTACTTCTAAAAAAAACCAGGCTGAGTAATGGGCATGTGCTAACCATGGAGTTCTGTGCGCTAATTTATCCTTTCGTGGAGGTTGGGAACACAGGAATAAAAATAAGATGTTTCTTTCCAGATTTCATTAGACAAAAAAAAGTGCATTTCAATTTTTCATCTTTCTAGTAAAGCCCAAAATTGAAAATTAAAAGTAATTTGTGTTGACCTCAGCAAAAGTTGTTTTTCAGATTTTTGATTTGGACAATTATCCAGAAAAATAGACTCATKTCCAGATTTTTAAAGAATAACACATAATATATTTTTCACGACAATTTTATAAGAAAAACGTCATAGACAATTTGGACAGAARTTATTGTTACTGCTATTGAAAAATATTTATTTTCAAATGTAAGGTGTTTCCACAGATTAGTGAAATGATTATAGGRTGTGAAAAAGGTTTCACATCATTTCTTGTTCTTGTTTTTAAATAATTTTGGATTAAGTTTGTTTGAAGAGTGAGATGTTTTATGAGAAACACTAATTGCATTTTTTTATGTCCAAAAGAGAATGAAAACAATTTTTCTCCCAGAAAATGATTTAAAGAAGTGATTTCTTTACTGTACTACGTTTTAATGTTTTGCTTCTCTATATTATCTTTATTCTCTTATATTATTTTATGACACATAAACTGTCTCGCACAATAATAAAAATGGCATATCATAGYTTAGAATTATGAAATATGGAGTTGGAAGAGACCTTGAGGTGTCAACTGTCTCCTATTTAGATAAGCTCTGTCTAAATCTTTTCTGATTGATGCTTCTCTATACTGTTTATTGTCATTTTTAGCAATTTTTCTGGGAAAGGGCAAGAGGGAGAGAAGGAAGGAAGAGGAGAATACAGGGTGTTGCTTTATTAAACTCCAGTGACAGAGATTAAGCATGTGATATTTCTTTCTTGTTAAGTAGATATGGAAACAAAAAATCATTATGACAGTTTTTTGCTTCTATTTTGCTTCTACTTTYACCTTCTGAAATTTGTTCGTTAAAGAATACAGCATTTATCAAGCCAGACAATTTAAACAAACTAATTGGAACAAAGAGTATTTTCCTGCTCTTCAGATTCTTGCATTGTGTAATTCTGCCTATTGTGTAATGAACTCTTTTTTTCTGCATTTATTCTGACTCTTTTAGAGCTAGGGACATGTTCACCTTCATTTTAGCTCAGGCACTTTTCCAATTGCWGTTGTAGAAACCTAGATTCCACCACAGAAATATTTAGGAGAGATAGGTGGACAGGAAAAATATGTATTGGTATGACTCACCTTTATTAAAACCTTAGAACTGCCCATTTATGGTAGCAGCTTTCCCTTTCTGTCCAAGGACTTTGCTTGTATTTCTGGACTACAGGAAATCATTAAAAAATTACAATTATGACAAATCTTTGGGAAGGACGCAGTTTTTTGTTTCTCATATTTGAGGCCCGCTGTTCTCATATGCCCCTAACAAACTCTTTTAAAGAATCATATAGTGTCACTGGACAACCGTTTTTACAGTCCCGGACCCTGTGGGTTTCATGGGGCATGAGAGAGGGGAGGAGGGGGAGAAGGAGATTTACTGCATGACTCCACAGCTTATTTCAAAGATCAAAATTTACTACACAAGTTACAATAGTACAAAGCAACAACTCTTACTAGCAAACTTAGCTCAACTAGAATATTTTCTAATTACACTAAAAGTTATGCTAATGGTAGCTACTTAGTAAACAGACAAAGCTAGCTAATTTATACTAACTAGCTACCCAAATAAATGAACTAGGCAAGCCAGTGCTTGTTGATCTTGATTGCTGTTGCCTCAGCGTGGGTAAGCCAACATACACTCAATCCCAGAGAAGTARATGCAGGAGGATGTCCCCATCTCAAGGGCTTCTGCAAGTTGGCAGACCGACTGTCACCTGCAAAGAGCCAAAAACAGCCTCTGGGGCCTACCTATTTGTACCCTTCAGGGGAAGGTGGAGGTGGAGTCGCGAGGCCAGTTGCAGTTCTCTTCACACGGTTGCAGTAGCTTTTGGCCGCTGCARGGTTCAAGTCCCCTCCATCGTTGTTATGATGATCGCACCCACAGTCATAGGGTGGGAGGTGGCTAAATACCCCCAACAGCAAGCTAGCTGCCTTGAGTAGCACTGAAGAAATGTTTGAGTGATGCCAGATAACTGCTCTACTTTTACAGTGGTGGATCCAAGGAAAGATTCCACAGCTGGAGTAAGGAGTTAATTCCAGACCACCACAATTAACAGYGTCCCAGCAGYGAGAGGAGGCTTTGTTTCKCAAGGTCCTGATGCCCAAGCAGGCCTTATCTTAAAGTCTTGACATCTTMCCCTGTGGAGTGTGAGGCACAGCAATGCAGACTGCTTGTAACYGGCACTGGATGAGGGGGGAACCTGGAGCATCCCCCCAACTATGGTTTAAAGAAAGTATAAGGTGCTTTGGAATTCGAATATATTCTTACAACTCAGTTAAGAAAATTAGTATATTTGAGTATTATATCTTGCAATATTTTTCTAGTATTCAAAAACTATGAGTATTTTATGGCACTCTAGGTTGAGGGGTTAGACTGAATATTTTAATATCAACCCATTCCTCCCTTCTAAAGATTTCATAGCTGGCCTTAGACAGGCTTACTTTTCTGTTTATAAACTTTCATATTGCTCTCATGCTTAAGACATATATTTTTATTTATTTTTAAGGGGTGTTATGTTAACCGTTCCCTTTATAAGAAGATACGACATTTTTGTCAGTATCTTGTTTCTTCTGTCTATGATTCTGAATAAAACTATAATTCTCCATTTAGAATTATGATTGATCCTATTTAATAGTTGATGTTGCCTTTTTTTCTCAGTGTTTCTTTCAGATTGCCAGTGACAGAAATAACAAGTGTATTTCTTGAAATCCAGACACTTGAAAAAAAGCAAATGAGTCCTATTATCTTATCCCTGTTCTCATCTCCAGGAAAAACTATTCCATAACAAGAACTGAAGACCTCAGTTGTGTAAGTAGAGAGACAGTCTTACAGTTTCTTCACAGTAATAAAGTGGAGCACTTGCATAAGTCTGCAAGATGATAGCCAAAAGCAATTTTTCTTTTGACTTCTGAGAGTAATTTTTGCTACTGTGGGAGTTAGGAATGCACATCACAGAGAAAACAAGCTCCTCTAGCTGATACTCTTTATCTAAGAGGAAAATAAATAAGCACTAAATGGAAACTGCTCAGTTTTGACRTTGCTAGTGGATGCATCAGCAAAACTGCCTGCAACAGCTTGATGACATCACTGACAGGGAGGAATCAGTTCACCAGAAACCTGGCGCTCGGTGAAGCACTGGAAGAGAGCGCAGAGCAGCAGATGGAGGACAACTCCAGTGTCATTAACTAAATTATGAGTGGAGCAAATGTTGTCATTGAGAACTGTTGTTTTTCTGTTCTTATGGTAAAAGCATTGCTACAAGTTTTTTTTAGATGTGACTGAGAAACAAGGATGGTGATTTGGGGTTGTTTATTTTTCCTTGAAACTGTCAGACCAAGGTGACCTCCGTATCTGGTAATACCATTTAAGCAATCTGAATTTATTATCAGGGTTATAGATTCCTGCATAACCCATCATGGGCATTATAGGCCAACTTCAGCAATGGCAGCTTGCAGCTGTGTATGGAACAAATGTAATGACCTCCTGAAGTACATATCTTCTGCTTAAATTTAAGAGTAGATTTAAGCTGCAGCGGCACTGGACCTTTGCAAATGGGAAGGGAAATATACAATAGAAAACAATGGCTCTACAAGAGCTAATTCTTTTTACTTCTAAATACATAACAAATATTAGGATTGTTTTACCAAGTATTAATATGCCAAGTCAGTTCTATTGCCACAGAAATCCCTTCTGATTTGATTGTTAGCACGATCAAGAATCACCTAATATAAATAATGAGGAAAGTGGAGTGAAATGAAGTTAGGCAGGAGGCAAGGATTCATAAGGATTCATAGGATTCATAAGAAAGGCAATTTAACTTGGTTGTATTCATCTCCCCTGTAAGTACAGGCAGAAGAGAGTAGACGATAAGAAAAATTCCACTTCATCCATTCCACTGTTTAAGCTTAGATACAGGTACATATAGGGAAAAAATAGTTTTACAGAAACAGAAAGAAGCAGTTCTTTTCAAATATAATTGGAATTACACTAAAAACAAAGGTGAAAATGAGGACATTAAAACAAGCCTCCAAAAAGAATGTCACACATGCATTATCTTAGTAGGGAAAGGCTTTTGCAGGAGATATTTCTATCAGCAAAATGGTTKAAAAGATAATTACAGTAATAGCCACAAATCTAACCAACTTAATAGAAGTAAAACGTGAAAGATTTCAGTCATATGCTTGCAAGCACTRCTGAAAAAACAAGTTAGGAAGGAACAGCTATTGTTTTAAAGCAAACCTGTCACATCAGCTAATGTGATTGTGCACTGTTCCTTGGGGATTTCAGGTGGGGAAAAAAATGCCACTTCCTCAAGCTGTACCTGGAAATTTTAATCATCTCCTAGAAAATATTAGGAAATGTTTGCTTCCAAAAGGACAAATATCAAAAGCATAGGAAAAAAATGCTCTCCTTTTCAGKATGCTAGAAGCAAATTAATAATGCTGTAAAGTCAAGGTTAGGAAGCACTAGACCTGATTCATCCCTCTTGTGGATATACAATGTGATATAGTGTTCAGTTTCATGATCATTTACTGTTTTTTCCATTGATCTTCTTCTTTTTACGTTGCACCAAATTGATGGTTCTCACCTAATGAGCAGTATTTGAATATTTTATTTTGTCTTCTTCATTAAATGTGAGGTTCCATACCTTATTTACTATTTCATTAAAGAAGGAATTTTAAACAGACTTTCTATAGCATTTAACATCACTGTATAATTTCTGATTGCTTCAAAACATTAATTAATGGATTTTCACAAATGGCCATAGCATGGAAGGGGTAACATTATCTGTTTTACAGATAAGATCTAAATCAGAGGGAGATAAATATCTAAAGTATCTGCTAATTTTAGATGCCTGATTTGGAATGCACAGAACCTCATTTCCCAGTGTACCTAGTATTATAAAGTATTTCATACGTTCAAAGCATAGCTCCGTTTGAGCTATAGCGCAGCTGTGAAGGCTTAGTACAGCTGTAAATGAGGTATTCAGAGCCTGAGATCAGACACCCAGAAAAACAGAAAACCAAATAATTGATGACTTAGAAAAATTCTGTTGATTATCCTGGCAATTCTGGACAGAACAAAGGAGAAAYAGCTCCTGAGGGCAATCTTTCTTTGTTTTAACCCCGAGTTTGTTTGGTTGGTTTTTTAATTCTGCCTCATTTATTTAGGTTGTTTCTGCCTGAAACATAAGATCTGTAAACAAAAGGTTTCCTTTCTATAAACAGTGATTTATCCCCAAAGAACTTCTATACTATGCATTCACAAAAAAGAAATGTGGAGTAAGATAACAATACCTAATTTAAAAAATTCATTAAAAATACTGAATTAACGTATTTTATTAGAAGTTGGTTTGGCAGCTTCAATGTCCATTTAACATACCCAAAGTGAACGTATTTGCATGTATACCTACGTGCTTAATATTAATACGAGCTGTTTCCCTCTGTGTGGTGTGTCTGCACAGTTTAAATTTCTAAACATGCTGCTATTTCATCTAAAGGAGAAAATAATAACAATATYAGTGGCTTTCTTTCTCTATAAGTGACCTTTATCCAAGGAGTTTTTGTGATATTAGCTGTTAGAAGAGAGAGGGATCCAGGAGTCTTGTGTTTCGTTCTGGGCTACAGAAAGCAATGTACACACAATTTCACCYCCTAACTTGATCAGTTCTTCCTTAGCCTTCCTGCTGTTTGCACCTTACAGATGCTGTACTCTTGCTTACCCACACTTAATTTCACTCATCTCAACTTTCTTCTTTATTTTTCTCAGCTTCTCTTTTTGTTGTTTCCCCAAATAGTTCTGTATCAGATCAATACCCTTATTTCTTTTGAACCGACTCTTGTCCCTTTTGCAGAATCAATAGCATCCATACTGCATCACCCAAACTGGAAAGACAGAGAAAATGGAGGATGGCTAAGGGAACTTAAACATGGGGTACACATGATATTTTTATTTCTAAAGTTTGCTTTTGCAGAACTGAAAAATGAATTGCCCGTGATCTTACTAGACCATTCACACACTCTATTTTCCATATAGCCCAACAAGTTGTTTCATAGCTGGCTGTTCCCAACAGCAGCTCAAGAGTACTGCTCTTCATTCCAGAGGTTTTCTTCTAAATATACAGTTCTGAATATCACTTGTTGTCTTTTCGTTCCTACAACCCTTAGAAACCATGAAAATCTCTTTGGAGGCAGTATGAAACAATAATTGAGTTTCATACTATAGAGAAGGAGAGCTTAAATGTATGCGAAAAGCATAACCTATTCTGTAAAAGTGCTTAAATCTGGTTTTCTTTCTCMCTATACTATACTATAATCACCAGCAGCAGTGACTTTTTTTTCTTCCTTATTACCACTTAGGGCCTTTCAGCATGAAACTTCCCTCTACTGCAATGAATTATCATCACTGTATATGGTAGTTGCACATAACAGGACTAGAAGGTCAAATTACTTTCAAAAATAAACTTCTCTGCAAAAGAAATATGCTTTTATACTACTACATACTATAATCATAATTAGTTTTCACTCTTTTCTTAATCAAGTCTTTTTCAGAAATCTATGATTAAGCTTAAAAATCTACCATATGCTGAAACTTCTTAAACAGCTCTCCTTAAATATAAAATGAATTAAAGAAATGTGTTAAACCTGTTGTGTGCAAATTTGTGATATTCAGTGCTTTTATTTAATATGTGCTTGCTATATCTACAACACAAGTGTCAATCAATTTTCATATTTTGGAGATAGAACTTATTTTGCAAAATATAATGACATTCAGTTTATTTGTATGGAAATAGACCAATAATGAAGGATGGAATTTTAAAATATCTGTATCCTGGTAGAATCCTGACATTGAATGACTCCTGCTGGCTACCCCTCAGTTTCAACTGTTGAAATTAAGAGTCTTGCAGTATTCAGAAAAAAAAATAGATTARACATTCATATGGAAAACAAGAATATTTTGGTTATAATAGTTCAGTAATGCACATATTCAATGTTTAAGCTAGCTTTTAGAAATTTGTCTAAGGGCAAGGAAGTCCATAGCTGTGCTGCAAGTTTTCTTCAACCTCCTCCTGAAATATTAGCTTCCTAAATGGAGAGATGTGACCCATATCTTATGACAATGAATTCCTTTGAGTGTCTGATGCAGAAAGCTATTTTATTCTGTTAGTTTTGAATTTACCATCTTTCAGTTTCTTTGTATGAACTCTGAAGAGTAAGTAAGTTAGCTGTTTCAATCCGTTCATGCACTAAAAGAAATATTGCTCTAGRACTTCAAAAATTTAAATCTCTGATAAACAAGTCCGCCTAAGTCTCAAAGGCAACCTTTAGTGGTTGTATGCCTACCAAAATACAGCAGATCTTCAAACTATTAGATCAGACTTTCCTATACAAACCAGGAAAATAGAATTAAATGTTGATTAAAAGATAGTAAGGATTGAATTTTCTTTTTTATTCCTAGGAATTGTTTTACTGAAATCAGTACAGATCRGTACTGGTTCACATGAGAAAAGCAAAATGGGTTGTAGCCCTCTATAGTTAAACTTGCTGTTCTTGCACACATGAAAATACATCTRTAGGTTAAGCAAAGTATAGTTGTTGCTACAAAAATATATGCAAGCTTACAGTTTCTTTTGGAGATCATTTTGATGGATTTCCTATATCCAGAGAATCAATAATCTTTGAATCAAGCTCCTCTGAGATCTTATTAAGATTCCCACTAAAGGTTTTAACAATATCCTCAAAAGAATTAAAGAAATATCTTTTTTGGAGTCTGATTTCCTCCAGTTGCCTTCAATGGTTCTCTTCCTTTTACCCATCACAACTACTGTTATTGAAATGGAGTAATCGATTTCCCTACTTTTCCCATATTCTTTATATTACATTTAAAAATAATTAGAGAGTCATTGAGATTTGAAATGAAAACTCTGTCTGGTTTATTTACCTGGAAACAGATTAATCTCTGTATTCTATGTATACCTACATAAAATGAATGAATATCATGTATGATCTCCAAAGAGGAATTATCACTACATAAGAAAGCCCTATCTATTCAACGAAAAWAAATATAACTGGATTGTATCAACAAATGTCCAATTGTCAGGACATCGGCTTTTAAAGCATTTTTTAAAATATCTGTCATTAGGCTTTCAGATAAACAATGAGCAACAACAACAACAAATTTGTAAGGCTTTGGTTTCCTCTCTTTGTGGAATGGCAAAATTCTGAAACAATCTGGTACTTGCCAAAACTGGAAAAAATATTTCTAACATTTTTGAACTGATTAAAATAAATAAAAACAGTGGAAMCTAATTCTGATAGTAATGTGATTATACATGCAGGTTAATAAGAAAAGGGAAGGGGAGAAAAAGAAAAAAAAAGACAGATACTTCCTGGCTTTCATTGCTATTCTAAAATACATGATTCATMATAAACATTTTTCATGCAGCTCAACTACGTTAACTTTCCAGTTAAATATAAATCTCATCATTTAGATGGCCCCGTTTATTAAATAGACTATTATTTAGCCAAGTTGATCATCATTGACCACAGTACATTGTGGATTGCATTTTATATTATAAAAATTTGTTTTACTACTTTTACAATATRTCTTCCGTTCTTAAAGAGTATACCCCAAGTTATGATAGAGCAACGAGTGCATTCTTAATCAACATCCTTATCTCATGCTGTCAGCAAACCCTAAAATTAATTTTCACTTACAAATTTCTAGAAAGATTCAAGGCAATAATGTGAGAAACTGAAAAGAATCATTATGTGATTGAGGTATTACGAGCATGTTTAATATTTAGTTAAAACTTCACAATCTTTTTTCTTATTTTATGATATTTAGTTATTTTAACTGGAATCAAAGAAGAAATATGGATTGATATGATTTTTTTTTCTTTCAGATCTTCTCTGATTATCCAGAATAATGCTATAAATTTGGGTTGACCTATCTTGGCAAATCTTCTGTTATTGATGAGACATCAGTCATGACACAAAATCTTTTTTGATCCYGTCAAAATCTTATGTTTCACGCCACATGTTATCTTCTGAGGAGCAGAGGATTACTGTAGCAGATGATTTCCTCGTCCACTACCCTCTTCCCTTTGTCAAATTTAGAATTTCATAATTCTAGAGATCATTAAACAATATTCTCCTAGCTCTCTGTCAGACAGTTTCTGCCACCATTACATGCTTTGCATCACCCAGGAGGTAGTTTGGGTTTTGCTTTTATTCCCTACATCAAATACAAAACAGTCCATCTGTGGCTTGGTAGTTCCTGGTCAGATGAAGCAGGTGCATCTCACACAACGAACATAAGCACTCACCATCTAGATTCACGTTTATTTTCAGTTTTCCGCTTTGGTTTATGTAGTATTAGCTTTACCTTCCATCTCCATAAAAGCTTTTCGTTGAAGAAGACATTCTTAAACACTTGTACTAGAAGTAACTAGTATAGCCAGCTAACAGGTTAACTAGTATTAAGTGCCCTCCGTGCGGTCTTGCTGTGGGGGGCACGTTTTGCCTCGCGACCCTGGTCCCGCAGGTCCCGCACGCCGTCTGGGGCTCCTGCCGCAGCAGAGCAATGTGCACAGCTTTCAGCCCAAACCGAAACTCCAAATGGAGCCACAGCTGTCGGTAGTTCCACTGCAAAACTGCAGAGATTTACCTCATTTGGAGGAAGGAACCTTATTAAATAGTAACATTCCTGTGGCTGATACTGTCTAGCTTTCTCTCTTTAGTCTATTCTGTTTTTAGAATATATTCCCGCAATATTTATAGAACATACTTTGAATTTCCGCACTTTAAAATGTGTGACCCCTCCCACCTCCAAACTGCAACAGTTTTCCCCAAACAATCTTATTTCAGGAAACAAGGTGTTTTTTTATTTAGTATATATAAAATAATGATAATCCCTGTGCATATCCTTAGACTTAAAAATTCTCAGTCTTTAATTGTATCTTCAATATTTTTAAATACTACCCCATATTTATCTAATATAGCTCATTGTTTTTCTRTCTGATGCATATCTCACTTATAATTCAGAAATTCTCTAATCTAATTTCTAATAACGTTAAATCCCCTAATTTCTCCAAGCAAGTAGAAACACCCTTTTCAAATGGGACTAAATGATGTAAATTAATCCTGATCTCAATATATGCAGTCCTCAAAAATTTTGCCTCTTCCTTCTTTCCAGAATATCCTGCACTTCTGAGTGATTGGTAAAACCATCTAAATKATCAACTTTTCATTTCCTCCTATTAAGTTTCTCTTCTTTTTCAGTATGAAATTCAAGATACTGGAGAATGAACTGTTTTCTGTTGAACAAAAAGCTTCTTTCTCCAAATGAAAAAGTCAGGATGTTTGCTTTCTTTTCACTTTGTTGCTGAGGCAGAGGATGATCGTATTTTAATATGTTTTAAGATTTTTTTTTCCTGTGGCAAAATTAGCCAGCCTTAAACCATAAGGATCATGTAATTTACATCACTCTCTTAACTTTCACTCAGTGAGCTCCCACTGTTCATCAGTGTTTCTGAAATTCTTTGTGTGGGTTAGGATAAATTGAAAATAAAGCAAATGTTCATGTGTTGGAAAAAAAATAAATTTCCCTAAATAGAGGAATAAAAACATCTTCAAATTAATCACCTTTAATTTTTTACTGAAGAAAAAATAGCATGGAAATATTCAGATAGGTTTTTTAAATATTTTTTTCTTTATTTGAAAATATTTAAATCAAAGAAATAAAATAATAAAAATCTTAAAGATTTTTTTTAATATTTTTTAAAAAAACAAAGTCCCTCCTGGCTTATTTTTTCCATTCGATTGCCAAATTGGAAAAATCAGAAAAAAATTGTATAGTCCTACTATAATATTTACCTTCCTGTCCCCAGGCAGAAGGGGCTGGTTTCCAGAAATGCCATGTATCACCTGAATGAACAACTCTTATCATTGTAACTGCACTGTAACTGCAGCCACAAAAACCTTATGCTGGATTTGCAAAAAAGCTGCACGACAGAAGCCAGTAAGCTGATTCTTCACAGAAAAGGAATACTATACTACTGCATAAATCTTCCCAAAAGGCTACAGTATTGAAGAAAATTAGAAATCAAGTCCTTAAAATCTCTATCATTATTTGTTTAGGGATCATTTCTAATCTGAATATGCTCTCTACACTATAGGCACCTTCAGGAACCACTGAGTTTCAGAAGCCTCTTGTACTGAAAAGAACATTTTCAATTTACAAATGGAATCTTCCACGTTAAAACTTTTGTGCTCTTCATGATGCCAATTACTGGCATACTATTACAGCACATCCAGTTCTCCATATTGTCAACCTAACCCTGCTGAGATTCTATTATCCTCTGCATTTTTTTATTAGATTTTTCCGACRTGTGAACTTTGCCTTCCAATTTTCCATTTTTATTTTCTATTCACACTGTTCATTTTCAAATGTTTTCAGGTTTATTAAAAGAAAAAAGAGCAGACATCTTTTCTATTACTGGCTTCTTTTTGAATTTAAATGAACTCTTAATTGCTTAGGTTACAAGGAAATAAAATTTAAAATGTACATTTTTCTCTTGTCATCCTATCTTATCTGTTTAACATGTAGGTTAATTCCAGCGTTTGAACTTTTTTACTGATAGATAAAACAGAGTGAGGAAAAGCTGGGTCATTTAGGAAAAAAGAATGACAAAACTGGCCTTGACTATATAGCTATCTAACGAACTTGAYTATGTAAAAAAATCCGTTTAAAATAAAGTTACAACAAATAGAGGATTTTGGCAGGCTGAGTAAAAGTAATGGAAAAAGCAGAAATAATAATAATAATAATAAGATGAAGTCTTTCAAATCTCTTCTGGTCTTTTCTTCTATTCTGAATACAAACAGTGGTTTTATTCTGGCTGAAAAGATAGATGCCTATATCCCCTTCAGCCAGAGCTATACGGCTTTTCTCTTCAGAAACCTGCATATTTTTATTCTGTATAGAAAGGATGAATGAGAAATACTCAATTAAATAAATTTCATTACTCCAGCACTTAGACAGATAGACAGACAGGTTTGATGAATTCTCTTGCTTTCCATATTTTCTATGGACAGGATAGAATCATCTCAGCAGAAAGGCCTCTCATTTTGAACTTTTATTTACCCTATACTTTTTTATTTAACCTGAACTTTTTTTTTTTGATTATCCAATAGCTCACACACTTAAAAATAAAATATTGATAGCTGAAGAAAAAACATTTCAAKGAATATATTAAAATGTTTATTATAAATTTCTTTCTTTTTCCTCATTCTCATCATTTAACATAAGGTATCATATATCTTATGTGTTCCTTGAGATTTTTAAATGTCTGCTTTTGAGAGACAGCATTCATTTTCCCAATATCAAAAAAAGCATTTGTGCTTTTTGAAAATAATCAACATTTGCAGGAAGCAGGAATGAAGATGCAAGTGCAGAAAGGATTCCTTAAATCTCTTCCTTTTCTTATTTCCCATATACATATTTTACTATTACRTATACATTTACCATATGTATACTTTACTCTATTCACTGAAGATTTTACTGCATGCACTTAAGATTACTACCACCTCTCAGACCTAAACTTCATCCTTAAAATGACGTACGAACAGATAAGCATGTGTGCTAATCCGTCTATCTTAAAGCCAGTTTTTGGATCCCACGCAASAAGCCAGGAATCACATTTGGTGTCCTAGTGAGCGTAGTTATCTGCCTCACACCTCCCCTCTGCTCACAAGCCAGCCATAAGAATTCATACGGATTATTGTTACCTTGACTGGACAAGAGACCTGATGACTGCAGAAAATGCTATTTTCTTAAGGCTCAGAAGCAGTCCTTCTAAGTCAGGGTTGAGCTGTAATGCTCTGAGCATTGCAGAGTCAAAAACACTGAGTTTTCCCTGCTCTTACTTCGTGTGTTACAAATAGAGGTTTCATGGCACGCTACCTTTCAGTAGCCTGGGAGATATTTAGAGTGAGGCTAAAAGATTTTCACAGCCACCTTGCCTCCAAGATAGTAACGTAAAGAAAAAAGGATAAAAAGTTACTGAATATTGTAAAAGTAGATTAGCTCATTAGTAGAGAAAAGCAATTGATTTACTGTTTGTATTTGATATTGACAAGTAAAGGACAAAAGGGAGCCACAGCCGAGCTAAAATTTCATAGCACTTTATGAAGTGCTGCATTTCACAGCGGCTCCCCCTGAAAAGTGTCCTTACCTGGAGAGCAATTTCCTATGGTTCCCTTTAACGAGAAGCCCAGGGCAGGCTGGAGAAAGCGCAGTTCTCCCCTGAAAGCGGAGCGAGGGGCTGGAATCGTCGTTCAGGTGTCAACGGTGAGAAACAAGCAAATAGAAGCAGCGTAACAGGTTTATTCTTAACATCTTTTCAGATTGCTTTCTGCATTCATCCGCACTATAAGCCACACATTTATTTCCTTCCCGTTAAAACTATCCAAATCACAAATGCCCTCTAAGGCCTGGCTGATACAAAAACGCTGCTCTGGAATACTAAAGCAGCTCTCTATGAAAATTGGCTCCTGTGGTTTAATGTCAGCACTTTGTTTGAGYGTGTTCGGTTTCAGCAGTGACAGACATTTCGGTTGGAAAGAATACTTAAGGAAGTAATAAGCTACTGAATTTACATACAAATCCCAAAGATGGGAGAAATTTATACGATGAAGGGAAAAAAAGATTTTAATTTGAATTCCACTTATTTATATGCAATACATAACCGGTTTAAAAGCATGATTATTTTATTTGTGATCTAATACATGCTGTTTCTTATCCAGTTCTACCAGGGGGACGGTTCTTAGGGCTTACCTCTTTAGTGGCAGAAAGGGAGAGGGTTCCCATGAACAAAGAGGTGACTTACACCTGATTTCATCCTAAACAGGAGGCTTCATCAGCTTCATGGCATACAGTAATTCCAGCCTCAAGCTTCCCTTTGTCCCAGGAATGGCAACACAAAGAATTTCATAATGCCAACGCTGTCCTGCAGTGCTCAGAAAAATCAGTACTCACAATTCTGTGTCAAGTGTAAGTATTACGCTGCAGACTGCTGTACAAAATTTCTGCAGAGGGATACTTCTTTCTGCCTATCTATCTATCTATATAAACTATCATCTGTTGCACATGTCAACTCAGATGTTGACTTGAATTAAAATTTAATGTATAAATAACAAGGGGAATGGAATGAAGAGACAGACTATGGTAATATTTATTTTTCTATACGGAGAACCGTGACACAATCCATTTGTCCATCTTGGTTTATCAAACTTTGTTGATAAAACTAGTGAGTGAGGCTCGCTGTATAGTCACTTAAAAAATAACATGCACGAATGAACCYTACTGGGAGTGTGATTCAGAGCATTAGCAGTCTCCTTTTTTCCATTGGAGGCATAATTCAATGCTTGTAGTTAGTGTGACTACCATTCAGTGCATGAAAATGTAGCTAGAAAAAGCAATTTTTTAATTAGCAACTATTTTAAAATATTTCTTGTAACAACTATAAATATAAATATATTTGAAATCCTTGAAATTTTCACTTTTAAGCAAAATATAAACTCATATATCATTCAATGCTTGAGACAGAAGACACCATCAGATCATCTACTGTGAYAGTCTGTCTATAACAGCTCATAGCCTTTCAACTAGTTTTAAGCCAAGAACTTGTTTCAATAAAACACATCTTCCCCACAAAAATTTAGTCTTGATTTTAAAGCAACAGGAAATGGTGGATCGGCTATTTCCTTTTGTAGTCTTTGTTACATTAGATAATCTGCAGATAAAAAAGATAAAAAGTTTTTRTTCATAAAATGCATTGTTCAAATACAGTTACAGACAGCAACACTTCCTCTGTTACAAGCAACTACAATTAAAGCTTCACTTATTATATTAATGGAACATTAATGAAAACCTGGAGACATCTAGAGATATATACGTCTCTTCAGTTTTCTCTGAGAGCATTTGCCTCCATAAGTGCCTACCTCATTCAGTGATGTCGTATCCTCCGGTCCAGATCTGCAAGGAGATGAATGAAGCAGGCAGGCAGGACAGGCTGCTGTGCAGTTTCCACCGTTCGGCAGGTACCCATCACGGAAAGCGGAAGCCCASGTTTCCGGGAGGTACCATGGTGTGCATTCCAATAAGACACTGGGAGGTAGCAATTGAAATACAAGATAAGAAATTCAAAGTAAACCAAAAGAGTTTACTACGCATGCTGTGTAGTTAACCTGGGGGACTCTTGGCAACAGATTGTTACTAATGTTGAAAGTTTATCTGGACTCAAGAGGAAAGTTTATAAAAGATAAAACCTGTGAAGATAATGAAGTACATGGAGAACAATGATTAGAGAAGCAGATAAGAGATCCTCAGAATCACCTATTTCTACTGTGTTAATGCTGTGAAAAATATACATTGTTTTCCAGAGAAATTCRAATCAAAGTGATACTTCTTGAATGGGACACTACCTTTCCTTGAAATAAAATTTCATGCTTTCCTTAAATCATTGGATCTGTTAAATATGCATAAGAAGATATTAAAATATACCTTTGGGCATCTCATTGTTTCTACGGTAGCTTCTGCTAACTTTCCTTCATTAAAGAACCATTGCTACATTTGATTTGTACCTCCTGGGCCTTAAACTGCTTTCTTCAAAAACATACGCAGATTAATAGTTTTATAAAGACAAAATCATCCTTATGCCAGTCCAAGAAGCAGATTCTGCCATGTTTTTGAGCTGTTTACAGTCAGTTCTGGTTCAGATTCCATGTAGCAAAATGACTGCTCCATTTGCAAATGCTTGCCTGGTTCCCAGAGGCCTTCCTGCTGGTGCAGGCATGCTGGATGTAGTACTGAGCTCWCTGCTATCTCCCCATCCTTGCTTGAGGTTGGTGTCCCACCACCTTGAGGATGATGTCCTTTCACCRTCCTCATTGATGTGACTGGTTTCTGTGCTACAAGGTGTTGGTTGCCACTGAGCAGAGAAGTGCTGAGACTGGCGTGACATTAGTTTTCTTCCAGTCCTCAGGCAACYTTCCTGTTCTCCAAGACCTCTCAAAGATGATAGAGAGTGGCCTAGCAATAACACCCACCAGCTCCCAGTGCATGCATCCCATTGGGGCCCATGAATTTGTGGGTGTCAAGTTTGCCCAAAAGATCTCTAACCCAATCCTCCTTGACCAAGGCATAGTCTTCCTTTCTCCAGACTTTCTGCCTTGTCTCCAGGCTCTGGGATTCCTGAGGGCTGTGTTTAGCTGTAAAGACTGGAGCAGAGAAGGCATTCAGTAACTCTGCCTTCTCTGTATCCTTCAYCAYCAGGGCACYCATCCCCTTCAGCAGCAGGTCACRTTTTCCCTAGTCYTCCTTTTGCTGCTGATGTATTTGAAGAAGCCCTTCTTGTTGTCCTTGAYATCCTTTGCCAGATTTAATTCCAAATAGGCCTTAGCCTTCCTYGTCACATCCCTGCATACTCTGACAACATTCCTATGTTCCTCCCAAGTGGCCTGTCCCCTCTTCCACATTCTGTGTACTTTCCTTTTCCGTTTGAGCTTTGCCAGGAGGTCCTTGCTCATCCATGCAGTCTCCTGTCCCCACTTGACGACTTATTCATAGAGATGCACTGCTCTTGAGTTTGGAAGAAGTGATATTTGAATATTAACCAGCCCTCTTGGACCCTCCCCCCTTCCTTTTAGGAACCCATGGGATTCCTCCAAGTAGGGTCTCCGAAGAGGCCAAAGTACTCTCTCCTGAACTCCAGGGCTTCATACTTATTGCCTTGCTTCCTCCTTGTATGATCTCGAATTGCACCATCTCATGGTCACTGCAGCCAAGGCTGCCCCCAACCTTCACATCTCCAACCAGTCCTTCTTTGTTAGTAGAAGGTCCAAGGTCCTTTGTTAGAGATGAACTTTAAATGAAAGTTTCATAACATAAAATCTTTTTWAAAAATCACTTATTTGCCTATGAAATAACAGATTACATGGACCAAGATTAAGTTATGTGAATAAAGTTATTCTTAGTACTCTGTAAAAGGCTGCGTAATTTTTCTTGTAAATAGAGAGAAGGTAAATATAGGCTAAAATTGCATATCATGAATAGCTATTAGATCCCTCTCTCAACCAGGCAAGAAATCGCAAGAAGTTTAACCAGTTGCTGAACGGGCAGACAAAGCAAAGCAAGAGGAATCTGATGACAAATTATCCATTAAAAAAAATCAATTCTATATATTTTTAGGAGATTTAACATAACTTTACAAAAGCTTTTTGTCCACCTTATCTGCTTACTAATGCTTCTTCCGATTTTTGAAATTTGATTTCTTTTTTACTCTTTCCATTTAGTCTTCTGAAGTGACTGTATTTCAGTGCCATGAGGATGTTTATAGATGTCCATTAGTGTCAACAGGGGCTTCTGAAGAATCACAAAACTCATTCATGCAACTCAGTTCAAAATTTTACTTTTGATAATTTAACCAAACTTTTGAATCCAAAGCTAAGAAGGATGGACTGATAAAAGATCAGAAAGAAAAAAAAAATGTGGCTGATATTTTAAGCCACATTATGACTGTGTGCAAAAGGTAAAACCTCCAGTATTGATGTGTGTACAGGAGTACATCCAATATTACAAGTAGCTTTCAAATCCTGTCCCAGAAATGATTAAAAAGCTAAAATAATAACTTTTTGTCAGATACTTTATCTATAYAACCTAGTTAAATTATTCCTATTACCATCGTATGTGAAGTCACATTAGACATTGAATACATCAGGATGCCAATCTTTTGCAATAAAGAAATGYTACCACCGTTTTTCAGATAGTGAGCTGAGCTATGCAGGAATAATGACTAAGTTAATGGCGAGAGAACATAATAAAGATGATGAGGCCTTATCGTCTTCAGAATTTTAACACAAAGATTGTATTGTTATCTTATATAAGCTGTCATGTCACAATATTAAAAAAAAAAAAAAAAAAAAAGATTTGTCTAGATTGCATGTGACTACCTTTGACTGAAATTTAACTTGTGAATTCCAAACAGACAAACGTATTTTCTTATAACTTTCCATAAGGAATTAGTTTTCATACCTATCCACCACATTTCATAATTTACTTATTTTAGGGTGAACAGGGAAATATATGTAAAACTTTCTCTAGACTACATTGCTTTCAAGGCCCTATACTACTCAATGTTTTSTGTGGACTTACTAGCTCCTTTCTAGATTTAGTACTCCTAGAACTGTTAGTCCATATGCTGTCCCAAAAAGGTCACTAAGAGTTGTTTGCACAAAACCCAGAATGCTAGTGTGATCAGTTTTTCAAAATCAAAGACAGCACCGCCCTGGAATAGAAGAATTTATCCCACCAAACTTCTATGTCCGGRGGAAAGGTACCCATTCATGCTGTGAATTTAGAGCCTTAACGCTACTGAAAAGCATATAAATAGTTAATAAAATTCTCATTTTTGTTTCCTTAACACATTTTCATCATTTTATTTCTTAATTACTTTACATAAAAGCTATAGAGAAAGGCCATCTAGATATGTAATACTGGATAATATATCTTATTAAGGGAAAATAAAAATAAAATAGCAAATGGAACCTGCAAAAGYTGGGGATCATATGAATCTGCAGTTGATGCAATAGAAGGCCAAAGCTATACTTCTAATTACCAACCCAACATAATTTGCGTCAATAAAAATACATTTATGTTTGTCTGAGATTTGGTTCTTTAATCTCCTCCCCCTGGAGAGTTATCAGAGGTTGTTCTCTTGCTGGAGTAGTATTCCCTTGTCTCGAGCTCTGAATTTCACGATTAGAGTAAAAAGCTGCTTTTTGGCTGCCTTTGAGCGGATGCACATTGCTGAAGGAGTTGCTCTCTGCTGATTCACCAGTGTCCACCTCAGCACTTCCAGCCTCCAGGGCAGCTGTTGGTCTTAATCATAAATTGAATACATGAGGAAGAATAATTAAAGAGCAAACTGTAATTATGAGCAACAGCCAAAGGGAGCAAAACTACCATTGAATGTAGGCTTTAGGTTTCCTATTAGTGCATTTAGGATTAACTATAAACAGTCTTGTTAAACTCAGTTAAATAGTTCATTAGATGTATTTTTCTTATTAGAACAGGGTAAATGGCTTGACTTTTAGAACTATACTGTTTGCTGAGGTTTTCTTTTTTCTTAACTGTTACTTGTACACTTGAATTGATTTCCTTTTCCTAGGAGATATATTCCAAATAAATAAATAAATAAATAAATAAAACAGAGAAAGGGATTCTTAGCACAACTTTAGGTTTAGGGTGCTTGGGTTTTTTGGTTTGTTTTTATCACCATCCCTTCTACATCCCAATGGTGTACTGATGTGATAAACAATGTTGAATTATACTTGCCTGAGAAGCAGTGATATCCCCTTGTTCATGGGGCACCTGATAATTAGGTTATTTTTTTCTTCCCCTACAATTGTCACAAGTTTACTGTTACAATTCTACAGTGGATATCAGTTTAGAAAGAAAGAATTTCTTTGCAATATCTGCTGAGTCAGGTTGGGGTATGTTCTGGTGCATTTCCTCGTGCTCTGTTCTGTCCCAGTCTGCTCAGTTGTGGCAAATGTGTGACAGTAAAATTAAGAAGGATGAAGTAATGTGCATTTCATACAGTAGAAATATTGTCAGCTATTAATGCTTAATTGAACTGCATGAAGCTATGTTTGAGGATTTCAGTGTGAGTAAAAAAACTCTTACAAATATTTTAGGGATCTATCTTGCAGAGTGCTAAGCCCTCTGGGCTTTACCCATTGTATAACTGCATATTTAAGCTTCATTCAAAATTTAAAATCTACTTAACTGGATGAACTTCAATTACTTTTTGTGAGTGCCCTACTGGAGCCTGAAGAAGAGTACCAGTAAAGTCTCTTTCTTGGTGTGGTGAAAAGTTAACAGTGCTTGATTTGTTTTTCTCCTGGTACCCCAGTTTAGCCTCATCCCCTAAGTCATGCATGCCAACTGCAGGTTCAGATGCTTGGAAAGAACAAGTTTATACACAATTAAATACAACAAAGAAGGAATTCCTCTTGAATTTAAACTTGTATAGCCTACCTAACACCAATACTAAACTGTGCTTATTTAACTGTATACTATATAACCCTGTAGCTCAGTAATATAGCATTGACATTCCTTGTAAAGGACATGTCCTTTATGCTAAGACTGATCCTGTGCTTCCCCTGTCTGGACTTGCCTTGACCTGCCTGGAGCTTAGCTGAGCTGTGATAGTAAATTTCGTGATCGCCAGGTAGCTATGGAAAATTTGTTTGACTTTTGCTTATCTTTGTATGGTACAGCCACACTTCTACATCATAATAGTGACAAGTATTATTCTTTGTAGAATGGGACATTTACAAYTCTAACATGATGATGTAGTACAGAGAAATAGTCTTGGTTATGATAGCAGAGGCCTTGAGAAGTGAAGACAGGATGCGGCGCAGAGGGGCATGGAGTGGGATGACAAGAGCATGGGGGCACAGGCTGGCACTGGAGACCCCACACCTATAAATAATTCACCACAAAGATGTCATATTTATCACATGTAAAAAGCACTTACATGCTAAAATCAGATGTGATGTGATTTACAGACCAATGAAGAAAAAGCAAGGTGTAAAAGCATGTTAGCACATAAAAAATATTAAACATAAAAATCACTTCAAGAAAATCCTAGAACGAAGAAGAAAATACAGTCAACATCCTACTCATGCCAGCGAGTAACCCTCATCACTGTACCCCACAGCTCCCACTGGACTGCAGCTATTCACCTTCAGAGCCAGAGAAGCAGTGGAAAGATGGGCACAGCACTAGCAGAAACAGGTAGATACCAGGAAATGTGTGTGTGTGTATAACAGTTTTAAGTGTGTTATCCATTTCTTTACTTTGTTTTTCTTTTTTTTATATAATAATTAGATCTGAACTAATAATGAATCTTTGATTAGTCTGATAATRTTTTAATTCCGCTAACAATAATTTTTTTCTCTATCTATATGAAGTCTGTTTCCCTTTTTGCCATAAAAGATTTTGAGAGTAACAAGATGTGTCATCTCCATTTAGAGAGCTTAAAACAGCATTTCGAAAAAAAGTCAAAAAAAATATTTGGAATTGTAAGTTTTAACTATCTGTGAACTGAATTAATCCATTTAAATAAATAGAAGTTAGGGGTCTTTGAGCACCTTGTCCTTAACCAAGCTAATCAAATTTGAAATCCAAGCTTATCACAGGTAACAGAAATTTTAGATTGTATTTGATTCAAGAGATCAGAGCGGATGATCTTAACAGTCCTTTCTTCTTTATCATCTCTGAATCCACAAGCCTGAGCTTTCTTAAATGCATTTTTACAGCATCTCTCTGGTAATTCAGTGCTCTCATTGCAATAAAGACTACAGTCTGTTAGCGTTTCTGTTATAGATCCTGTTTCACAATGGATTTAAACACTCAAATATGAATATATGCTTCCAGATGAAATTTTATCTCTTCTTATTAATGTTCAACAAAGTAATTTCCTAGATTTCTTTGGATGCAATACCATTTTCCTAATGCATTATTTTAAGCATGTGATTTTACAGCTAAGTTTTCTTTTAATTTTTACACTGTGAAAGTGGCTTTTTTTACAGTGTTCAGCATCTTTGTTTATCCCACCCATTATTCCTTGCCCCTAGAGAAAAAAATTGTTAATGAAATAGTAGGCAGCCAACCACTAATGCCCTAGGCTAACTGCAGAGAATTAAAATAAAAAAATATGAGATGTAGAACTTAATTTCAAATGCCAGATGCAGCTTGCTTCATTATTTCTACAAATTCTATTGTGTGCAATTATTCTCAAAACTTTGTTCAATTACTTACACTAAGAAACCAATTTTTCTTGGTCTCTTTCTGAAAAACAAATACTTTTACTTTTAGTATAGTTTAACACATTTAAATTTATATTAATGTTTTAGAGGAATGTGCTCTGCTTTAACAAGGACAAAGATATTTTAAATGGCTATTTCTTCCACTATTTACTAAATGTAACTGTTCCTATTAAGGTTTATTAGATAATTCTGTCAAACTATATCTCCCTTAAATACAAGCATGTAAAATGAAAATATATTTCAAGAATCAAGAAAATAATTTGTTTATTGGTTTATACTGTAAGATTTATGATCTTACTGTATGATACCATATAGGCTGCTGCTAGAGCTATACRGTGCCAGTTTGAAATTCCATCTGGCTTGTCAGAAACAGCTCTACATTGCAAAGTACATTTTGTCTAAATTCCCGTGTGATATGTCTTGTACAAGTGTTTAGATCACTTTATAGTCTTATTATAAGAAAAATTGTTTTAAAGAGGTTTTGAGGTCCTAAGCAATTTATAGTTCAGAAGTCATGAGGGAAATGAACTTATGTCATTGCTACATCAGGAAGGTCTAACTCCCATGGACGCTGAACAGCTCTGCATATAGGATTCTACCACCTAATTAAATAGAAACATTGTCGACTTTCTAATTACATGGACAATGGAGAGGAAAAATGAACATGAAAGGACAATAATGGAAAAATTACTTCTGACCTTCAACTCAAGACTGCCAGCAGGCAGAATGACATTATTGCTTTGGGGGATTTATTTTGTTCTTTTTTAATCACAGTAGCTATATGCAAATTGTTTTCTATCCTTTACAGTTTTTCAGAATTTCAAAAATCAGTCCCTCTTTTATGATCCTTTTGTATTAGTTTTGTTCTGGTATTATATTTTATATTTTGAATGTAGTACTTTAGATGTCTCAGCAGACAGTCCAGCACATACCAGTACCGGTTAGCTCTCTAACTGTTCTGATGTGACTTCCCTCTAGCACATTTTTTTCTCTCAAGCTCATCTTAACTCCAGAAGATCCAAGAAGAAAGAGACACTGCACAGCTTTTCTTGGCTATTTTCAACCATTTGCCTCACAAAGGGGTAATATCATCTGAGCTAAATGGATCTTTTATTTTCTCACCTCAACTGCTTTGTATGTTCACTGTACTTTTAAGAAGGTTGTTACTTTCCAACTGAGAAGTAGCTGCCTTTTAGTGTTAAATGAGCTGATTTTTCTCCCAGGAACCTGGAACTCACTCCCATCCTTTGCAAAGTGCTTTGCTTTATTTGCATGAAGGTTAAGCAGTGTCAGTTGTTATTGTTATGTCATAATTATCAATAATTTATGCTCCCTTTCATATGCGTGTGCTGGTGGGAATACATATTCTGAAGCACTGATGTCGACCTTAGATTGTCATTTACTACAATAGGAGCAAGAGATCTTGAAAAATATTAAATTGATGAGTAATTGTGTGTAAGATGCAAACAAAATGATCTGAAATTGCCTGTTTGAGAAAATAATACTTATATTAATATATTGTTTTCTTTATTTTTTTTCTTTAAAATAAGTGCAATACTAATTTGAAATCAAGACCTAGGTATCAGTCACTGATGAGAGGGTTTTTTCCTGTCTGCTGTTGCAACTGAATACATATATATATTTATATGTACATCAGTTAGGGAACTAGAGATCACCATGATGGAGTATTTGGAAGGCTGATGAATCAGYCTGGTTTTAAGCTTTAAATTAAACTTCCCTGAAGTTATTCATTCACACACTCCTTGCTGATGGTACTTTCTTACACAATATTAAGCATCATGACTTATGAAAAAATATTAGTCATTAAAACTTTTCCTAAATTAGCAGTGAGTATACGGTACCCTGAAGCTGATGCTGGGTTTGAGGACACAATCCCTCCTCAAGGTTGTTAGTCACTGAGGTCCGGGTGATCGGGCTTGAGAGCTCCTGACCATAGAAATGGGAACTGAAGAAGTTTGGAGCTCTTTCTTCTCTGATGTTTCTTGCTTGTCTGATGCTTTTATGCTACTGATCTCCTCCCTTGCTTTCAATACTGTATGTCTTATTTATCTTACCAGTCTCCTCCTTGCTTACTCAATACGATGCCCTGTCTGCTTTTAGTCCCATCTGCTTATCTCGTCCTCTGCCTGGCAACTTTTATTACTTGGAGGCCTCCTACGTGCAATTACACTCATTTTTCTTTGCTCCTTTCGTGACCACATTGCTCATCTAGCTAAGTAAAATTGTGTTTGGCTATGCTATCACAATGTTATAAAATACTTATACAGTATTGTTAGTTATACTATTTTAATACACATATACAGGTTCAAAGCAAGCTAATATTACTAGTATTCTGACAGATATTTATAATTTACTGATGTCATAGATCTTTGCTTTGGCTATAACCTTCACAGGAAACCTAAATACTGGTATTTCTTACAAGAACATGTCTTTGATTAGGTGGAAAGAACCCAGACCTTACTAGTCTATGGTCTATGACCAGATAGTTTTGCATATTGTTACGATTAATGAAGAAATTGTATTTGGTTACTACATACTGACGGTTATGTAATTAAAACAAGTTCCAGCCCTTCTCTTCCAGAATTTCGTGCTTATATTCAAATTTTATCAAACTAATTGATGATCTAAACCATCCTAAATTTAAGTTAATATTTAGCCTGTTAACCTCTGTGTAATGGAACTATTTTCTGTTACAGTTTCATAAAAATATAGAATAATTTTCATTGTCAGTGACCCCTGAAAGTCATCTAGCCCAACTTCTTGCTCAAGACACAGCCATCTTTAAAGTTACTTCTGGTTGCTCAGGGCCCTTCCTAGTCAAGTTTGAAATATCTCATGGAGCTACTGGAGAGAGTCCAGCATAGGGCTACAAAGATGATCAGAGGGCTGGAGCACCTGCCCTACGAGGAACGGCTGCGAGAGCTGGGCCTCTTCAGCCTGGGGAAGAGAAGACTGAGGGGGGATCTTATCAATGTGTACAAGTACCTGAAGGGAGGGTGTCAAGGGGCCGGGGACAAACTCTTTTCAGTTGTCCCATGTGACAGGACAAGAGGCAATGGCCAGAAATTGAAGCACAGGGAGTTCCGCCTGACAATGAGGGGGAATTTCTTCCCTGTGAGAGTGACAGAGCACTGGACCAGGTTGCCCAGAGAGGTGGTGAAGTCTCCTTCTGTGGAGATCTTCAAGGCCTGCCTGGATGCAACCCTGTCTACCATGCTCTAGGTGACCGTGCTGAGCAGGGAGGTTGGACTAGATGATCTCCAGAGGTCCCTTCCAACCTTACTGATTCTATGGTTCTATGATTCTATGATCTCTAAGGATTAATATTCCACAGCCTCACTGAGAAACCTTCTCTGGAATTTGACCATCTTCATCTTGAAGAGTTCTTTCTTATATCTGCTGTGAATTTGCTCTGCTGCAATTTGTGTCCATTGCCTATGACCTTACCACTGTGCACCTCTGAGAGGTGTATGTCTTTGTCTTATTTATAAACTTTCACGAGGAAGCTGAAGACATCAGTAAGATCCCTCCTTGGTTTTCTGTTTAGGCTGAACAAACTCACTTCTCTCAGCCTCTGCATTATGTGCTTCAGCCTTTTAATGAATTTCTTGGCCCTCTCTCAAGTTCACTTCTGTATATCACTGTCTTGTAGTGAATGGCTCAGCTCTGGACACAATAATCCATATTCAGGTTCAGAAGTGTCATGTAGAGGTAGGTTACCTCTTTCTTTGACCTACTGGCTATGCTCTTCCTGATACCTCCTAGTATAGGTTTGTAGGATCTAGTTCATGCCTTCACTTACACGGCTTACAGCTGCATAAAATCTCTTCTCTTGGCCAGAGCTGACAGCCAAAGCAGAAGGGGACTGCAATCATGATTAAGTCATCTGAGAATGAATAAAAATGAGTTCATTCAGTATTTCATTTCAAGAAATTGAGATAAAATTATGGACATGTCAGCTGCATAGCTGAATTTTATATGCATAGAGATCAATTGCCCAGGCTTTTACGTGTTTAGCAGCTTGATTAGAGCAAATAACTTCCTCTAGCCTGATTGTACTCATTACTGCTGTATCTATGAAAACATAGTTTAATCACGGTGAGTACAATGCAAGCCTGCTTTCACCTGACTGAAGCCTACTAGTTAAAGGAAGACAACTTATAAAGTATTGAAACAGTTATAGCTGTGTCTCATTAACAAAAGATAGCAGATGCTGTGGTAATGGCTATGGTGTGTGTATCAAAACTGGAATAGAAAATCTCCATTTGTTGTATTGTGATGATGTCCTATGAGGCTTGCTCACCCCTTTGCTTGGTATGACATATCCATACATTAAAAAGGAAAAACTAGTAGACAAAAAAAAACCAAAAACTAGTAGACAAAAAAAAGGCATTCTGTAAGGGACAGCAAGGTAACCTGGGCTGACATGATGGAGATCTGTTTCATTTCACCTACAGACACAGAACATACATCTAGGATGAGCCACCTGGCTCTGATTTCATTGCCTGTAGATATGTGACTTAGACRTATGGTCCTAAAAACGTAACAGAAAGCAGCAAATCAAAATCTGTTTCTTTCTTCTTTGCGCTACATCAGTCAGTAACACAGACACACTATTAAGGTAATCTTAGACCTTCTATTAAAGTTTTGCATGAGCTGTGGTCTGGGAACATCTTTCCTACTTTGGGGGAAAAAAGAGAATGATTTATGGTATACAATCGAATTCAGTTATAATTAAATCAACAYCCCTCTGTGTCTAGCCAAATTATCTCACACAATTATCTCAGTCTTCMATAAAGAAAGCAGCAGAACAAAACAGGTCAAAGTAGGAGCAGAGAACCCCCAAATAGTAGTCTTGTTTGCTGAAATTATTTCATGCTAATATTAAGTCACAACAGAAACGTATTTTTTTCTTTATAATAGACATATTTTGATTGTAGTTTTTTGGAAGGATGTCTTTAAAATGTCCCTTTAAACTACTGGTCTTCCAGTTCAGGCACCTAACCCATCTTCCCTCCATTATCATAGGAAAAACAAAGGGATAACAAGAGGATTTGTTTCAGATCATTGTTTTGTTCTACAAACTTTAAAGGAGTTACTGTCTCACTGTTGTGACATGCATGATTAGAAATGTAAGCTACTTACACAAGCTCCTGAAAGCCTCACTTTTCAGAATACCTACAAGCAACATAATGTACGAATCTTTTTCAAATACACTGTATATATAAGGAGAACAATGTTTGWAGGCAATTTATTTATGAAAAACATCATTTTATTCAATAAGATTCATAATAACTCTGATATGTCACAATGTCTTCCTAGCATAGAAGCTGTAAAAATAATTAAAAGATACAATTTTAATGGAGGTTATTTCATCTCTGCAAAATATCAATGTATTGCTAATGATTTAATGCCACTTAGCAATGCCCAATTTAGTTCATTTTTTATATTGCCACACTATCCTTTGCAAAAATCCACAATCCATAAAATGATTTCTTCTAATTTTAGGAGAAAACAGGTATTTAAGGAAGAAAGACACTTGGATCCTTCTCAGTCTTCATTACACCCATAGCACTCTGTCTCACTTTAAACTTTAATATGTGTTAGCTGTAAATTGTAGTATGTGGAATTTCTCCAAGAAGCGTGAAATCAAGTTCCAGTTTTGCAAGTGAACATTTTTTCCCTTGAGCTGAAAATACAGTGTAGAGGATGCATGGTCAGCACACCAATAAAACCCTACATTTTTTACAARCAAGAGAGTTAAAACATAAAGAAAAGATTATATTAAAAATATGACAGTTCAAGGCCAACAGAGAAATATGCATTTTGTTATTAAAAACGAAGCTTCTAGTTTATAAATCCTTTAAGTTGATATTTTTCAGAATACAGAAGAATATATCGTATTAGTTTGACTTAGCATTTGTTTCTCTACAAATGGTTAAAGAAATGTTAGAGAGCTGGCTGCTCTTGTCAGAAGCCACAGTTGGGGCATAGCCTGAGGTTTGGAGGGAAGTAACTCTGATGATGTCAGCGTAATCTTTATTGGTTAGTTGTACATATCCCTAGACCAAAACACTGGGGGCATATTTTTCCCTAACTAACAGTCTGGCTAAAGTGAAGTATTTGCTATGAAAAATTGGACTTCTTCACATACTGCAATATAAAGGTGAAGAATGATCCACAAGGGCTAAATTTGTATCACATAGGTTATATCCTGTAACTTTTCTATAATTCCAATTGTAGATACAAATTCTATATCTATCTTTAGCTGGTTAAACACTTCAGTCCCGTTTTTAAAATTTTTTATTTCAATAAAATTATAATACAGAATTAAACATCGAACAAACATAAAAATAAGAATCCCTGAGTCTTAGAGCTTATGTCTAAATGAGAAGGACAAAAGGAATGCTGTTATCTCCCATTTACAGAGAGAGAACTGGAGCGCAGAACAATTACTCAGTTTGCAAATGCTCTGCATCAGGAATGTGTACGTAACGCAGCGGCGCACTAAGCAGGGTTACTGCAGCTAGCTCTGAGCAGGCTATCGCTAGAATCGGGAGCGGTATAGATTTCTCCTGAACGAGATAGCTCTGGAATAAAAAGCATTATAGCAATATAATGCTTTTCTTAGGTGAGAAATAAGGGGCAACTATGCAGTGGCATAGTAATATTTTTCCTGAGATGGGAACTAGCAGCCCTGTATGTTGCTATGTAGATAACAGAGATTGTTCAGGCTAGACTTTATGCCTGGTAATCATACTCAGCGAGCAGCAGGCACCAAAATTGAACCCAAGTCTCWCATGTATATCTCCCAGACTTAACCACCATATTCTCATGCTATTTCTTCTTAGTCCTCGGTCAGATTTACAATAGTGGCCAATTTGTAGTTACTAAGATTAATTTTGAGGATAACCTGGGAAATAACRTTTCGAAATTATGTCATCCATATTTGGAATGAATTTTAAAATTAAGAGCTGTCCATAGAAATATTGGAAAATAGAAGAAGGGAGAAAATGGTGGCAACACTTTTTACTCCTCTTGTGTTTTGTTAAAAAACCACACCTTTCTTTCAAATTTGACAACAAAAAGTTCAGTTTCTGACTTCAGAAGAAATTCAAAGCTATGAATTTAACAGCGATGCATTATCCTTACACTGAATAGACGGGATTTAACACACAGCTTTGACCTTGCTATTTTTTATGTTAGACAGCTCCCTTCTGAGAGTATTTTTTATGGAGACCATTCTCAGTTAACTGCTTTTCTCCATTGCTTTTCTCTCACTTTGACCTGTAAGTGTATTAGGGAAGAAATGGACAAATGCCCAAATACCTTTCAGGGTCTGGGACTGAGTGATCACAGAACAGGACAGTTTCTGCATAATGTGGTCAAGATGAACAGATTTTTCCACAAAGGCAGACTGAAACAGATGGTATCGCTGTCCCATTCTCTCTGAGCTGAGGGCCTGTGCGAAGGGTATGGAGCTGAAGTTCTAAGTATGAAGCTCAAGTTTGTCCTATAGCTCTAACTGTGGTGTAGCTGGGTATCAGAGCTATGTCTGCATGAACAGCCGTGCATTTGAGTAAATTTTTGGGTGGTCCAGGAACTCCCYATCTAGTCATCTGCATGAGTGAGATAACGGACTGATTTTAAGTAGTGGAAGGATTTGAGACAGGGTATTTGACTGAAGTCATTGCCATCATTCCCATACTCTCTGGGTGGGAATTTTRGGCTGTCCTGAAGATTCCTTCCAGGCAGCTCCTACTGTGTGTAGACCAATTAGTATGTTTCAGTGTGTTAATTACATCCTTGGTGGAGAATCTTTCCCTTCCAGAGACTTTCTTGAGACTTCTTATTGAAGATAGTCAGTAGAGATGGCTTGTGCGTAGACTGGAGTGGTTATGGTCAGCTGGGCACCAGCAGAACAGTAGCTGGGCCCATGCAACGGAAATTTCCTTCTCTGTTTGGTTAGAGACCAACCATTCTCGGAGAAATTTGATTCCTCGTGCAAGGATCAGCCTATGCCAAGATCCCAATTTTTTTTTAACAAACCCTCCATCTGTGAGTGTCCACGCAATGAAACAATGATACTATTGCTCTCATGTTAGAAAAGTGCTAAAAACCTCCTGTTTTTTCATTCATATTGATTGATGCTATTAACTCTTCTAATGATGCTGCACAGCATTGCTAGGGGAGCATTAACACCTACAACTTTGCCTACTTGAAACTGTATTTCTTTAGTTGTGCMGTTTTTCACAACGAAGAGTTAACAGAGTCTCTCCCAAGCTGATTCCAACTTCCCTGCATCTAATTTCAGAGTTACTCTTTTAAGTAGAAAAAAATAGCATTCAGACTTGCAGAGCTAGGATTCAAAATGCCATAACCAAAAATAGTATTATGAATGAATTATTTTACAACATTCTGAATTGTTCACTATAACTTTCCAAAATATGCAGCTTCTAATAATAGGTTATGTGAGTTTTCTCTCACCTACTATATGAATGCCCAAAGTAGCATTTTTGCCAATACTATAATAAATGATAATATTTCACATTTATAGCTCACTTTCACCCAGGGGACTCAGAACACTTGAAAAGTAAAAGCTAATAAATTTTTCTGTTACAAAACTGAAAAAATGGAGATATAAGGAATTTGCATAGACTTTTCAAACACAATGAATTGTTAGTGAAGTTGCAAATGCAATTGAGTAATCTTGTTCAAAACCTTTTCTGGAGCAACACTCTTTCTGTTATTATCATCATTGCCATTATTGTTACCACTGTTCTTTATAAGACAATAACATCTAGCTTTCATCTAGACAAGATCTATTTTATTAGTCTAACAAATACATAAAAATGATATCAGTCCTTCTAAGGAGTATACAAAAGAATAAGGCTTTCTATCTTTATCTCTGTGAATATGTCATACACAAGTTTGCCTGTCAGCATACAAGAACAGGGCTATTCTTTATAATCCAATTTATAATTTTTATATGTAATGATATCATACAAGATCAGACAGTTACCAACTCACTCACAGTTCTGAATAGGAATCAATAGCACTGCTTATGGGAGTAAATGCTCCCTAATGTGGTCATGCACAGGGCTCACTGCTGACCTACAGATGTCCCCATCATATTAATTGATTTCTTCTGGAACACTGGACAGGATTCTTGATTCTGAGATTTTTCTATGATTTGCCAAGAAATGAAAGACACCTAAAGAAAGGAAAACAGAGAATCCAGAATAACATTAAATCAAAGGTAATGTTCAGTGATAACACATATCTTTAGATAAGCTGAATTCTTTTAAAGTTGTATTGCTCTGTTTTTGTTCCCCCTCCCAGCACCTCACGTTAAGTCAGAAAGAAAGCAACCCCAGAATGATCATTTCTCTTACATGAAAGACCCTGAATCAAGATGACACCCTAGATAGGTCAGCAGACTGTGAACCATGCATGAACTCTCACCACATGATTTAGGAAGAGAGCTACTCATAGCACACCAAATTTTACACATCGTTAGTATGTTTCTAACAAAGGAATTGATTTTGCAAAATCCACATGAACATATGTTTTTGGAAACTTCTCAGCTAGTTAGAAACTCATAGAAAAGCACAAATACTAAACAAAAAAAAAAATAAAATTAAAAAAAAAAAAAAAAAAAAAAAAAAAAGAAAGAAAGAAAAAAGAAAAAGCAAAGAAAAAGAAAAAGAAAAAGGTCCTGCTGCAATGCTGCAATTTCAGGTTAGAAATTTATCATGATTAATTACTGGTTTAAACTGTACAACATGAGTGTTTTGCTTTAAGTGTTCTATCCAAGTTGCTGCTTAGTATTTTCTACACTCCACTTTCAATATGTTTCAGTCTATGACCCTGGAAGTTGCCTGTGACTCCAAGATGTATTAGTGTTGCATTCTACCAAAGCTTTTAACCTTCTGTGGGAGTTGAAGTGCTAGGATTTTTCCAGGTTATTATGAGTTAGGTTTCCASTGGCAACTATCTATCCAGCATATTATATGTATGCTTCTGAATTAACAAAGAAGCCGATCTGAAAAAAAAGCCTAACATAAATTCATAGAATAATAGAGTTTGGCAGGGACCTTTGTAGATCATCTGGTCCAATTTCCCCTGCTCMAGCAGGGTCATCTAGAGCATGTTGCACAGGATCGCGTTCAGCTGGATTTGAATATATGCAAGGACGGAGATCCCACAGCCTCTCTGGGCAATCCGACAGTGCTCTGTCACCTCCACAGTGAGTAATTTTCTTCTGTTCTAGTAGAACTTCCTGTGTTTCAGGTTGTGCYGTTGCTGCTCATGCTATCACAGGGCACCACTTAGAAGAGTTTGGCCTCATCTTCTTCAGATCCTCCCTTCAGATACTTGCACACATTGATAAGATCTCTGCTCCATCTTCTCTTCTCCATGCTGAACAGTCCCAGCTCTCACAGCCTTTCCTCATATGAGAGATGTACCAGTCCCTTAACCATCTCTGTGGCCCCTTGCTGGGCTCTCTCCAGTAGTTCTCTGTCTCTCTTGGGAGCCCAGAATMGGATGCAGCACTCCAGCTGTGGTCTCATCTGGAGTGCTGCATCCCCTGCTGGAAACCCCTAGGGAAGTCCAGGACACTGTTGGCCTTCTTTTCCACATGGATGCATTCCTGGCTCATGTTCAAATTGTCCAGTAGGACCCCACGTTTAGTTGTAGTTATAAGAAGATATTTACAAGCACAAACACAGTACATAATGTAACTTTTATATATATATATATATATATATATATATCTGATGCCTCATACGAAAATATTACTGTTTTTTTTATTCTATTCCAAAAATTCTTAAATGTTTTCTTCTTTCTTGCTGATTTTTTCCTCTAGAGCTTAATGTTGGACTCCCAACTGTTACACAACATTTTCTGTGCAACTATTGCATTGTAAACAATTACTCTTTGTTGTCTTCATTTCTAAATTAATATAGTCAATAACAAGCAGTAAAATCTTCAAACAATTAATCAGTAAAATGAGTAGAACTCATATATACAGCTGCAGGATTGAGACACTAATGGCTGCATTTATAAAAGAATTTCATGATTTTTTTTAATACCAAATTACATCAATTTACTTTCCAGAAGAGTATCACACATCATAATAGAATAGCTTACTATCATTTTCCCACTAATTTGATGCTATCATGCATTCTTATTTATATATCTATGTTCCAAAGTGGTGGTTAGGGCAAAATGTATTTCTAAATGGGAAAAAAACAGAGAGAAAATGTATACTTATTAAGCTTTTTCTTTGTCACTTCCTTATTCTTGAGGTTTCTGCTGACATTTGGCTAAAATTCTCATTTGTCTTTTATGAAAATTTTTGCAATAGTGGTAAATTCTTTGCAGTTTTTCCCTTGAAAATTAAGATCAAGTCTTTTTATCTATAACCATCTCTCAAAGGGACCAACACACAATTAACTATGCTTTCTGACRGATAAATCCGTTTTGTTTTCCTGAGTCCCATCACACTCAGAAGTTGAGAATAAAAATGAGATTGAGCTGTTCTTTGTGGCTTGGAGTTGTGGGGCTTTTTATGTTTTATTTCTTGCAAAACCAGGAGCAAAATGTGAAAAAAAATCTTGTCATAGAATTTCAGTGGAAGAGTGGTGAAGTAAGCATTTCTGGAAGAAGGCTCACCCTCTTGCCCTCTAGCATTTCTTTTTGGCTAAAAAGCGGCCCTCATACAAGCGGTGACGGCTCATCGGTGTTGAACATTCCCGACAGTATCTCCAAACCTGGTCACTGCGCAGTATCCTGGACACAGGGTCAGCGCTGCAGAATAGACACTGAAAGATTGGGGTCTTTCTGCTGACACAAAGAGCTTATAATGTTTCAAAGAAGCTGCTTGTCAGTCTTTACTAGTCAATAGCTAAACAGAGACGGACATTGGAACAGGCTCTGTAACCCACACTTTCTCTCTCTCAGGGAAAGTCCCGAACATAATGCTTAAAAGAATCACTTCCCTTTGACTGTTCACCTTCCCATAACTAACTTGCTAAGGATTGCTAGGATACTCTTGTCTCATTTTAGGGAAATAAAAGAGTTTGTCCCACAGTGGTCTTTGAATTTGTATTGTGGCTCAAAGTACCATAAAAAATGGAGTAATATTTTATGACTCAATCTTCTGTTTCGCCTGCTAAGTTTCAAGTCATGCATTCATAGAAAGCAGAGAAACAAGAGGCCACACAAGTTGGCTAGTGTGTTTGATCACTTAGATTTGAATGCACTTTATATTCAATTGTTTTTTGCATGTTTTTGTCTAACTTGTTCTTGAGAACTGTTTATTCCACAGTATAATTACTTTTCCAGACAGAAAGATTTTCTGTGCTGTTTACTTTAGTCCCCCTGTGCTATAGGATAAGACTATTATTTTACATATTTAAAGAATTTTTGTCATGTCTGTTCTTAGCCTTAGTTTGTCTAATTCAACAAAAACATTTAACATTTGCTTGTAGGTTATGTTTTCTGGTCCTCATTCTTCTTGTTTTCCTCTACAGTCTTTCCAGTTCACACACATCTTTCTTCAAGGTGCCCAGAGCTGACACAACTCTTGGTTTACAATATCAAGTAAGCAGGTGGATTACTTGAAATATCTTACATCAAACACTGTTTGTACATTCAACTGCAGTGATTATGAATTTCAGCTTTTGATGAGTATGTGATAGTATTTATATTCAGCTCGTGATGGGCTGTTATCCTCCCATGTATGCAACATTCAGAATGGTTTCCTGGAAAATGATTCCCYGTTTTGATAGAAGACTCATCAAATCTTTCTGCTAAACTTTCAAGCTTTCAGACAGCAAATGAAACCTGACTGATAAGAGTCTTGCTTTTTGTGGTGCTTATCATATTCTTCCTAGAGTCATTGAAAAAAACTCATTTAGATTATATTTTTTAACTTGTGTTTCTAAAAATGTCACATGAAACATGATCAACAACTCCACAGAAATGAAAAATAGTATTATAACTATATGATTTGGTTTTAATTTGATTTATTTATCAATTTATTGTCTTCTAAGTACCTGTAGGTCGTTTAATTATTTGCTGAGAGTTAAGGATAACCAATGAACAATAAAAAGTGTTTTATAATTCCCTAGGGCCTTTTCTTTCCTTTTGAAGAGCTGGTGCTATGTTCACATCTCCTTCCATCTAATTCCAATGTAGACTTCTGAATTAGAAGCTTAGCCACAGTGTCCCTCTTCATCCAGCAATATACTTCATAAATATATTCTTCCTTCAGACTCAGTCATTGTTAACTCCGATCTATCTGAAAAAAAATGTGGTCAGTTAATGTGGCCAGAGTGGTGTACTCGCACGTTAAACTGGCCAGAGTGGAGTGAGAATGGGAATATAGAAGATGTATGCATTTTCCTTTCTGTTCAGTAGTAAAGTCTTTTTTTTTTAATTACTAATATTGTTATAATTTCTTTKAACCCCTTTTGTTTCTTACTGTTATTTCTCACATTGTATATCCTCTATTTTTTAACTATAAGCTTACTTTATTCTTTCATAGCCAAACTTAGTGATTTGACAAGATTTCTATTTCTTTAATGAAGAAATCAATTTAATTTATTAATTAATTAATTTAATTTTTATTTCTTTGTTGCCTTTCAGGTCATTGGGGAGATCTAGGTTTTCCAAGTTGGTCTCTCCATAATACCTATATTTTCCTTCCATTAAGATAGAGCTTATAGCCATAAAGGTTTTTTTACAAAACTGCCAATTTTTGTGAATTTAATGCTTCCCTGTGAGATCTGCTTTCTAGGATCTATGATTTTTCCTGCAGTATCTTCTATATTTTCCTTCATCAGAAAAATTGATTTAACGATTCACCATGATCATTTTCACCCAAGCAACCTTTCAACTTCATGTTCTCAAGCATTCCCAACTTGTTGATCAGAATCAAAACCTAAAAGTTTTTGCTTTTGCTCTTTCTCCAACTTCTGCATCACAAGCTGGCTTCAACAGACACCAAAGAACTCACCTGATGATGTGTTACTGACTCCTGGATCTAGCTGTGTCTCTTCCATTACTTATGGAGGCACAACTGATCCTTCATAACCCAGTCAGATGGGTATAGCCATAACCTATATCAGAGGAGCTCTGTGTGCATTCGCAGAACCTCACTTTCTGTGGAATGCTTAAAAATGCTCCTTTGCTAAAATGCTTGCAAAAATGATTAATGCAACAGTAAACTATGACCGCTGCTTTCATGCTAGATGTTCCTGTTTCCTTGCCTGTTTGCTTGTTTGTYAGTTATGGCCATCTGTCGTTATTGCACCCTGAGCTTGCAAGTGGCATGGATTATCTTTTTCCTATGCGTTTGTGTGGAGCTTAGTCAAGCCCTTGCCTGGGATCACTTGGCACAGTTGTAACAGAAATAAAAGATATTCATCATCATCACCATCATCCTGCTTCGGAATAGCTGGCACACAGATGCACACGCTCTGCTCTTTCAGATTTATGAATAGGTTTGGAGCAACKGCTGCTCCACTCATGAAAGTCAATGATCACATTCCTTTTTACTGAAGGTGGAATTCGGTTTCTAGACCTCAGTGACAATTCAGTATATTCAATATTTCTGAGAATCTCATAACTTATTTTGTGCACAGATGTTTAAGAAAATGTTTTTATTTGTGTATTTGTTGTTTTTTTCCTTTTGTTTACCTTTCCAATATAAAATCAGTAGTACTCTGTGAGGAATTATTCCTGATCACTTAAAAATATAGTTATGAGGAACAAAAACACAAAAGTACCAAGATTTATGAATATATGCTATCTGACAGATATCATAAATATACATTTTAGCCTGTATGTTAAGATGGTTATGGCTTTCTAATTTGAGACAGTCAAACTTTTGCTTCTCTGCTATACTTAAACTTCCCAGATGTATTTCTGTATGTACTTACATCTGAATCCAAGTAAATGAGAGGCCTGCCAGAAAAATAATATGGACTCCTAGCTATAACAGTATTCCCGCAACCAAAAGTAAAAGGAAATAGACTTAGCAATAGTGAAAGATATTCTTCATTGTCATTGTGAGCGTTGTAGTAAAGCTGGCTGTATGAATAACGGGCATTATTAAAGACTGGCTTGCATACGTTTTGAAGTTATTTTCAGGCATACTCTGCTTGTTYATTTGGGAGGCACAGGGAATGACAAATGATAGTAAATACTAAGCAGGAAAATATTTAGAATACCCTTACATTTAAAAGACCTTACGTATAAGAGTAAAAACACATGCACAACAGATCTTTGAACTCTTATTCATTTTATATCAGTCATTCTCACTGAGCTTCAAGCATGATTCTGCCAATTTGCATTAAAAGAAATCTTGTTAGATGTTTTGCTGTCTTACTGCTGCTATCACTCTGAGTTACTTATTTTTTTGAAATAATAGAGTGCAAAATTTAGTTCTAAATTCTAATTTAATGAGAAGGAAAACATCTTATAATGGGCCTGACTCACTATGAAGTGAGAGTTCCAGTATGGATTAAGACTTTGGATCAACCTAAGAAAGAGAAAAAGAACAGTCAGGAGAAGAAGCAGATACATGAAGGTGTTACTAGAGAAGGAACTTGGGAGACTGCTTATTTCATGATGACTCTAGTGAAACAGAAACTAGATTCTCTTATTTTTGGTCATTTTTTAATGTAAAAACAATATCCAAATGATTATCTAGTTAAGGTTTGTGGTATCCTCAGAGACTATATTCCTACACAACAGACATGATCGAAAATATTACTGTAATTGTTTTTTTTTTTTTCCTAGAACTGTCGCAGAGATAGATGACTTAGTTAAGGTCAAAGAGGAGGTCTGAGAAAAAGTAATTATTAGAATTGTATCTCAGTAAAAAAGTTATATGTAACAGACCTGAKAAAATGTTCTTCATAAACATATTGCAGATTTCTTGATATGAAAGGTAAGCAGAAAAAATAAAGCAAAATTTACCTGTATGTAGTAAATAATTATTTGTGAAATTTTACCTATTTTCCTATCAATTTTGGCAATGTAGAAACACAGATCAAGCAATGTTTCAAATTTCAGTACTGGAATAGGTAAAGTTCAAACAAGTAACTTACCATAATCATACAAACTTTTAACTTCTAAATGAACATGTACTCCAAACAAAACTCTAGTAAGTCATTTTTTCCAGTTCTGATGAGTAGATTTCTCTGTGTGATTGTTTTTTAAATTTGCGGTAATTCATCAGTTAAAATCTATTGTAACCAAGCACTTGATGCGTATACCACAAATTCTGGAACTTGCCAGGTGTAAATTCATAGACTTGCAACAATTTTTTACAATCATAGTGTATCAACCATTTTCCTGTAGATATCCATTCTTTCTCTTTTTCCTTCCTGTTTTCTTCACGGTACATTAAACATGGCTTTGTTTTACCTTGGAGTTTTCTTGTTTGTTTTAAAATGTGTTTAATCACCTCCCCTATCTTGTATTTTACAACACAACCTCAAGAACATAGGTTCCTATTTCCTACTGTACTTGTAAATATATGTTGAAATTGTGTGGCAGTAAAATTATATTTAAAATAAATGCAGGGGAGTTAATGAATGAATAGCTGAATACCTGTTCAATGTTGCAATAAATAGGACAATCTTGTGTGTAATTTACAAATAGAAGTTTTGTTCAAAAGTTATTTGGTAATTATATTTGTAAAGCCTCAGTGCATATTATGTCCTTCCTGCTTTTGGCACCTGACTCTAAAGAATACATAGAGACACAGAAGAAAGGCTCAGTAAGAGGTCAGAAAACATGACCAATGAAAGAAAGAACTATGTTTGCTTAGACTAGAAAAGAGAATAATGTAAGGGGAGGGACAAGCACAGAAGTCTTCAATTATTTAAAAGCTCATTATAAACAGAATTGTAATCACTTGTACGCTATGCTCCCTGGGAGTAAGAAAAGAAATATCTGCAAAATTTGAAAAAGAGTAGAGAAAATATTTTAATCTGAAAAGTTGTTAACTGCTTGTGTGGTTGCATGTCTGGGTTTTAGAATTGCTTTTACTGAAGGTTTTTAAGCATGAATTTGAAAAACATCAGCTGTGAATTTAGAATTTGCAATCCTTCCCAATATCTGAAGATCTGTCAAATTACCTTTGTTCCTATGACTCTTAAAATTTCTTAATCACATGTACGAAGAACTAAGGATCAGTGACAAAAATCTCCAAAATCTATAATATGATTCATGGTAGTTAAAGTGGCAAATAGTAAGGTCTTAGGACGTACCTCCAAAATTTCAGTCCTATTCATTACCACATCATTACAGATTTTWAAAAAAATCTCATTAGCTATTATTTTATACTTTGAAAAGAATATTTCTGGATGTTACCATTCAATGGGAACTGCCAAAGGAAAATGTAATATCTGTTCACAAAGTTGGCTGTATTTTGCAAGTAACTTATTTACACTTTAATTCCCAGAAGACTAGGAAGGCTTTCTACAAAGACAAAATGGTGATTTTAACCAAATAAATGTAGCTCAGTATCTTATCATATTACATACTACACCAAAGTATTTTGATAATTAGAATTCTAAGGGGTGATTTCTTAAATTTATAGGATGCATTACCACTTTATGTACATTTTAATTTACTACTTGAATTAGTAGTTCACATTACTGACATTAGGAAAAAATGGAAAAAATGCAAACAAATATAAGCACTAAATGGGATTGAGTAAGCATTTTTGTTAGCCCCAAAGCTATCCTGATAGCTTTATTGTCTTAATCAACTTAGTAAACTCATTTTATTGCTCTTTTGAGGTGGATGTTGTGGACACATGCTGGGGTACTAGTTCACTTCTGCCAAATTAAAAATGATAATTCTCATGCGTGAAATAACTGCATGGACTAATGACCAAGTCTCTGCATAATTTGAACTGAAGCCCCAGTAGGTGGCAAACAATTAAACACTTAACAGAATATAATACAGTCACAAGTCTGTAGRAAAAAAAAGAAGCGTAACCTCTTCTTTGCCTGCTCAGTTCTAAACTCCCAAAGTAGTCAGAGGAAAATATTAAAAGAAGCAAATTAAAAATATGTCACTGCAAAGTCACATGCTAACAGGCCTCCAAAAACTCATATAGTTTTAATATTCTAAGTACTCAATTGTTCTTTTCTTTTGAAAATTGAGATATGAACCTACTTCCACTGAAACAATAACAAAACCCAAAGGTTACTTCAGTATCACAGAGAATAAACCTTGAGACACACCTTGGTACTTCTGCAGGCTTGGAAACAGAACCAAATTCAGAACCACATGTGCAGGAAGTAGATTATAATTTAGATGAAAAAAATATCCAATTATTCCATATTTTTATAATGGATACTTTATACATGACTTTTAAGAATTTGAAATCTAAGCTGAAATAGTGAAGACTTTGTCTCTCTCAGATGAACACGTGCAAGAATTTTCTTGAAAAAGATGGATTTTATATAATGTTGCATGTTTTTAGAGGCTTCTTTCAGGTACAGGCAGACACTTTCAAAAAAATGCCATAACTGGGTCATCTCTACATAATAGAAACCCAATTTAGCTCAGAAATATCCTTAATCTGAGTTAAATATTACATAGTATAAATTCATTTCTCTCTGTGAAATTAGGGATTATTTTAATATTTTGGTGACTGGCTTCCTAAGGATGTATTGCAACACATGCTAAAACAGGGATGGATGACTGTCTCCAGCAGAGACAGCAGTTGCTCCATTTCCTCTTATTTAGCTAGTGTTGAGGTACAATTTACAACTATAGTTGCCATTTTTAAAAGGCCTCTTTTCCAGAAGTTTATGATGGAAAAACAAGTGGATGGGCAGAGGGCAAAACAGAGGCTGAGGATCTCCCAAACACAAAACACTCCTGATGAGGAGGATGCTCCCTCCCCTCAGTCACAGTGTATGGAAAACCAGAACAGAAAGTTCAGGGAAGATCTTTGTCTACAGAAACGTGGAGTAAGAAAGAGCGTGAGCTTGCTGAACTGGAATTTGGCTTTTATTTTCCCTTTTCCTTTTTTTTTTTTTTTTTTTTTTTTTTTTACTTCCCTAATAGCTTTTTAATAACTTCCAACTCTCCTTTTGTTTTGACTGTAGTTCGGTCTAGTCAGTTCAGCACAGACATCGGACACTCATTTGGAAAGAAAACACACCATTATTTCATTTGGAAACATCATTTTTTCTTTAATGTCCAGAATTATATTAACTTCACTGAAGACTGGGCTTAATGTTGTCACACCTCCAGCTTTAATAYCTCTTCTGCTTTTAACTTAGTGCCAACGCATACAGATAGCTATATTTTAAAGCATCCTTTTCTTCATCCGGGAAAACACCTTTTGSTACTGCTGCATCGAACTTCTGTTTCTCCAGTTAAAAGGCTGGGATGCTGGCATTCACCACGAAGAAACACCCACAGGGGGATATGTTTTCCTTTGCACCACCATCAGCTTCAGTTCATCTCCTGTAGTGATTCATTCTTTTAATTTTCACAAAGCTCAAAGTGATTTCATTCATGAAGCCCGAATTTTACTACTGGCATGAAAAGGAAAGAGGGATGCAGGAACAAGAGGAGAATTATTTCTCCCACCTTTTCACAAAATCATCAGCAGGGCAACATTTATCACTTTTGCTCTGTGCAAAACTTTTGCGTACTGAGAAGGCATAGTCGTGATTTACCTGTAGTATGTACTTGTGCTATTCACAGATGTAATATTCCTTGGAAAAAAWTTAATGAAAGAGTTGTGCAATGTGATCTGAAATCTATATCTATCCAAATTCATTAGTGTGGATTTTCTTTAATATTTTTATTACATTTTGCAATTATTTCTTTTTAAGATSCTTAATACAAGGTCCACAGGAAAAAATCAAACTGCACTCTACAAGATATTCCCTGTTAACTTAGTGTTGTAGGTGTTCAACAGGAGTGTTCAGCYGCTTACATTTTCACATAAATGTAAGAATGAGAGCCTGAGGCAATATGAATGCAGGCTTTTCGAACTTCAAAGGAGCAGTGAATGATTCTTGCCCTGCTTTTGCCATCCAGAATTGGCCTATGCTTGGGGAGCAATTAAAATTAAATAGCCACTGAACCGCAGAAAGTGAAGATCGGCAACTCTGAGCACGAGCAGACTTTTATGAAGTCCCCTGACTAATTCATGTCTTGGTGTTGGTAAAGCAAGGAATGAAACCAGAATGAGAATCATTTATACAGAAAGAGAGCAAAAGAAAGCAGTTTAACCTTGAATACAATGGACCATATCTTTGTTTAAAACCAACTGTGTTTCAAGTTATTTTTGCCATTTCTTCATCCCAGGAACCCTCGGTAAAAACTCTCAGATACCGGAGATCCGAGCAGCTCCGCACCAGCCCTGTCCTCCTGTCTCTTGCAATAGTTATCAGGGCAGTTAAATGTTTAGACAAAGTAAACCCTGTACCAGACCTGCACGGCATTTCCTCCGTCCTCCCTCCCTCCCTCCCTCCCTCGCTTCCTCTCCTCCTCTCTCCTCTTGCTCTGTCCCCAGGGCTTGGCCAGGGTAGACCAGTCTGCGGGTCTGTGTGCAGAGAGAGCGTCGCTCTCCAGCGGAGAAGACACAGCGTCATGAGAACGGTGAAGCCCTGAACAGGCTCTAAAGCATGAACTAAATACTGCTTTCTTAGAGACAAACAAGACACTCAGAATATAAATGAACAGGTTTTATAAGGGCAATGSTTACAGGGTCCTGCTTTCGTTGCCTTTTAGAGTGCCTTGCGTTATCTTCACCTACAGATAATACTAAATGATTAATTAAATTCTGTTCTTCCAGAAAACAGATTTTACTCATGCTATCAAGTCTGAGAAACAMAGAGGGGATTATAGAAGCTGAGAGGTTAAATATTTATTTCAAAACTGTAATATTAATTTTTAAAAGGGTTTTATTTATATTGTTTCATAAAGATCAGAAGTGTTTGGGATGGATATAATTTAAAATAATATTTAACAACATAAACTAGACAACTGCATTAAAATATACATAAAACTTATATCCTGACATAGTTTTGAATTTTGAGGTCAAGGAATATATAGATATGGTATAAGCTTGTAAGATAGTAACAGGTCATTTTATTGCCAGTGCTTCAAGTGTCTTTTGTTCAGCAAAAAAAAAAATACCAGAATAGCATTTTCAGCATAGCTTCAGAACAAATGCAGTGAAACAATGTAAATGTAAATTAGCAATCTGATAGGCACAGATGAACTCTAATGCATTTAATTATCTTTGAAAGAAAGCACACATTAAGACTATATCTGTTGATGGCACTGTACATCTAGTAAATATTTTGTATAATTTTCCATGTCATGTTCTGAGTGTTTGGGGTTTTTTGTGAGGAGAAAGAGAAAATGGAAGAGACACAGACATTTTGAAGGAGAACTGCCTGTGCAAGAAGAGGAGCCTTTCAAATATATTCCCATTAAGTCCTCAGAAATATGTTCTTAGCTAATATAGCAGTTTTCTGGCTACTTTGTTCTTTAGGGGGCTAGATAAAAATTGTCTTTTATCTGTTGTTTATCCATTGTTACTGACACAGCTCAAAAAAAGACATAATGCCTTCAGTGTAGAAAATGGAAATTTCCTGATAATCTGTGTTTCTGGCTACATCATTTCTTCATAACTGCTGAATTAACACATATCACCGCCACATAACTGGTGTTTAATAATCACTAAGAGGCCTGTTTTCCTATTCAGTTCATGCTAAACATTTTGTCAATTAGCATTTTGACGCACGCAGGCCTCTAACGTCGAGTAATATACTTGTAAAAATCATTGTGATACTTTTCAATTTTTATTTGCCTGACAAATATTTGCAGTGCAACCCTGGAATGTCTAGATTCCCCAATGCTTTGCAAAAGCTGCTGTGTATTTTAAGTGCATCTGCCTTTACTGTTGATTTGCTCTTCTTTTCCCTCAGCACATAGACTTATACTTGTCACTGCGTAGCCCTGTAATACAGTGTCGCCGTGGCTAGTAATAGACCACGTGCTTTGTACCGAGTTTGCAAGGCCTCTGGACGGGGGCTCGTTCAGGCTAGCTCTGCTGAACTTTTCTTGACCTGTCTGCAGCTTTGCTTTATTTGATTTAGCTGTAACAGCAATATTTCTAACTGGCCGGGTGTCTGTGGCTAGCCTATTTTTGTTTAGCTCTGTAGGGTAGTGCCCTGGCTCTGCAACCGCGGCAGTGTGAAAGGAGTGCAGACTCACTAGGACAGCAGAGGTTGCGAGAAGGGGCGGTGCGGGACGTGGCATGAGGGGACTCAGGGCTGGGATGAGGAGAGATGGGGCACAGGCTGGCGCTGGAGACCTCACAGTTATAAACAAGTCATGCACGGCCAAAGAAATGTGGACTTGGAATGGGACAAAACTGATTTTAAAGGTAGCAGAAAAGAAAAAAAATACTATCTAAGAATGTAAAAGGCACCATTTATATGTAACGTGGATGTACAGACTAACAAAGAAAAAAACAAAGCAATTAAATCATGTTAGAAAACATATTAAAACAACCCCAAGTGGATCCTAGAGTAACGAAGAAGAACCCACCAACATGCAGATCGTTTTCCTCCCATCAAAAGACTTCAGGTGCTGATGAATCACCGTAACACCAGAATAAAAGCACCAACCATAGGACCCACAGGAGCAGGAGAAGGGTGGAAACTAAGATGTGTGTATAATTTTAACTCTATCGTTACTATCACTGAAATGTTTTTCTGCATATATGTATTATTTATCTTCCTGTAGTAACTAGCTTTGGACTAATAATGATTTGGGAATTAGGCTTGTAAGACTTCAATTAAACCAACAACCAGTTCTTGGCATTACACTAAAGGTGTGTTTCCTCTTTGCCCATAAACAAGATTTTGAGCATAGTGCACATTCATGTTTTCAAAAATGTACTCTATCACTCTTATTATCCCAAAGACAATGATATCCCTCAAGAGAGGCTGTAAAGGTTACTTTGCTGCTTTTCAGTTCTTATCTGTCCTTGAACATTCCTTTCGGAGATAGAAATATGTTTAATTCTCCTTGCTTGTCAGCTATGTCAGATTTTTGTCTTCTTAGGCTGTATTTTCTGTGATTGTTTTCATCATTTTCTGTTGATTATACTGCTTATGGAAATGTTTTCATAGGTTGTGGTTTATGTTTGACAGCAATCTTAATAATGCATCAGTGTTCTTGGACTGGTAATGAGCATTTTTGTAGGACTCTGCTATATCTTTGGTATAGAAACAACTCATATTAGCTACATTGTCTCTTTGTGGTATACCATTGTCGAGAGCCCTCCTCCTCCTTATTATGAATTTTATTTCAGTGGATGAGAAACAGAGATTCTGTGACCAGGCTGAAAGGTAATTTTTCAGTTTGCTCCTGAGATGCCTACATAGAAGCCACCATGGCTCTTTGGAAAAATTATGCCATAGGGCCACAGAGGCGGTGCTGTGGCACCATCAGAAGGATTTTTTCCTTTGATATCTCTTCACCTCTTCCTTAAAAAACATGCAATATACCAGCAAAAATCCTGAGTGTCCTGATTTATCCACATTTAYACTTGCAGCTTTCCTGCCATAATTATGTCAGCCAGAGATACAGCTGATTCTTTTTTTTCTTTTCTCTTGGTGCCTGTAGCTGGACTTTGCAGCATAGATGAGATATACAACACATTCATTCACAGTACAGAAACTTTTGGTGATTTCAGAAGTCTTTAGACAAGGCCCATGGCTTGGTGCCTGCCCGCAGCACAAGCCTCGTTTGCTTACGTTGGATCCTGATGACACCTGAAAGCCGGAGTGCAAACTGGGCCTGCAGAAAGCAATGCACTAGCAGATTTAGCCACGCCATCATAATTAAAACGTAGTAATCGAACCGACCGTGGCAATACTGGTGTCCTTCTATTGCTCCAAAACATCCTCTCTTCCTGGAGCAACATGCTGGCTGCTTACCAAAGTACTTAGTACACTAACAGGCTGTAAGCCTCACCAAACCAACAATTTACATTGTACTGCCAATTTGTACAAGACAGATTGAATCTTCCGATATCTTCAAGTTCAAAACCTGTCAAGCTGCATATTTTAAAGTTTAAACGTGACTTTTTCACCACCTCTGCAAAGCTTTACAGTTCCAGGTTTATGTGGATTTTTCAGGAAGATTTGAACACAAAAACATGCGTGGGAGATGACTGCTTTCTTACAGAAGAAACACCGTGTATTGCTATCATTTATTCATTCATCAATGTTGAAGTAAAACTGAAAGAATATAAATTCCATGCTGAGATCTTAAATTAGCTCTATATAATATTGAAGTCAAATTAAAATTCTTCTTAATTTAATCCATTCAGCTGTAAATATTCTTCAGATTAGTAGAACTGTCCAACCTAATTTTACTTAGTTTTAGCTACTTAATTACTTAGATATAGTATGAATGTGTATGGAGATATATGTATACATATATATATATATATATATATTGCATAGTTATAGTTATTTATTTAAAAGCTAAAATTAAGAAAGTACTATTGATCTAGATTCCATTTAAATGATTAATTAATTGTCACAGAACTAGCAAGGACTCAAATATATATTTTATATAAATAGAGGTAAATATCCATTTTTTAGGAAGTATGTAAGTACATTGCAGTAACAATCTCATAGCTGATGAAAAGCAGATACACAGTATTGAGAAATGCTAAATTGTTCTTTACAAAAATAGATGAATTTATAGTGTAAAATCTTAATGTAGTCAAGGATGTGTACAAAATTGTCAGTGGACCATTTTCAGCTGTAGAAAAAACATTGTTTGTGGATGAAAGCTGTKGTAGGAATATGTAAATAGGCTATGTCTCTATGTATTGCTCAAAGAGCTTTTGAAACGATATCTTAAGTGACAGAAATGCTAACTGTGGAGAGTTGTGGCTTTCCAGCATTATGTAGTAAAGCGGAAGATACAATGTAGTGCATTGGAACACAATGGTGATTTAAAATCAGTGTCATATTAGATGTTAGGTGAAAAAATAATGTTGCTTGCATGCAAGTTTCACAGTACTGTAGCAACATACTTGAAAATTTTGCTTGGTGTTAAGAAAATGAGTCTTAGCTATCCACCCATTGTGTGCTGTCTATATTTAATATTTTACCAACATACACTAAGTAGCCATTTTAAATTAATTAAGCCAGCTGAGTACAGAATGAGGTAGATACTTTTAACATAACTTATATTTGCTTCACATTAAATTAACATAATTACATATCAAATAAACACAATCAATCAATATAAAGGGAAAATTAAAACACATTAAGAATAGGTCTTTCATTAGGAAGATTAACGATAGGTATTTCTCACCTATCATAAAGTTTTATAGCTGTCACTGTACTATTTGAGCATGTTCTAAGAAAACCRTTGATAACAATAAGGTTGGGGTGGAATCGTTATACATCTCTCTTTCTGGGGTGAGAATATTGGCCAGTAATGGGGACCTTATGCTATTTTACATGYTAATAATTTTTTTTTGAGTAAAGGGGATATATTCTCTTTTCTCTAGAGCAAAGGCCTCTTAAGCATTGTAGGGGGAAGCCTGTCAGGCTTAAGCTAATCMTCGTTGGAGATATGTTCCAAAGTCAGGTGCGCTCTACTAGTAGCAYTTTAACTCCCCAAAATGCATTCTTCCTCTAACCTCCACAAAATGCACTCAGCCTACAAAGGAACACAGTTGTTATAATGGCTCACAGACAGAACTGTATAATGTTAGTACAGCTTGTAACGTACAACCTGCTGTCCACAACAGCTGCGATTTCTATTGCTGTAGCTAATATATTTTAAAACAATCAAAAAGAAAACCTACAAAAATCAAAGTAAAACACTTTGAAAAGTTAAATAGATGCAACACTACATGCAGACTAACCTTACATTAGATAGGGTATATTACTTCTACTTTTTCCCTCTATATTTGCCAAAAAATACTCTTTCATATATACACATATATATAYAYACACACACACACACATTACAGGGCTGAAATCAGATCAGTATATTCACAGGTAACTTGTCAACACATTTGTTTTTCTACYGACTTCATGCATCTCTGTATAGATCATGAATACGATTACTGTTTCAGCAAATTGGTCTTAGCTGCACTGTTCTGAAAAGTAAACCCCAAAGACTCTTCAGATAATGTTTTTTAAAAAAATGCAATTTCTCATTACCTCTTTTGTTCATTATCTTATTTGGCCTCTAACTTTGTCTTGATATGATATTGTTTTCCACCATAATATAACAGATGATTGAAGTTTGCTACGTTGTATTTTATGGAAGTGTATGCAACTGCAGCTTTATGGTATGTATTCAATGCAATATATAAAAACAAATGGAGTGAGAAGAAAGGACGATACCCAACACATTTCAGTCTGCTCATTTAATTGCAATAATATGTTAATTCCCTCCTTTCCCATTAAAATCAAGACTGGATAAGGCCTGATTTAAGCTAGGTAGTTCCTATTCAATTTTCAGGACAACTTTGCTCCTGTATAATCATCTCAATAAAGTGATTAGGTTTTCAAAAGCCTGGGAAAAATTAATCAGGAACTTTCTATGGATTAAGTAATTTCTTTTCTCAAATCAGTATTTGAAAAAGGAAAATTTAAATTTCGAATATGCCTTTTTCTTTCTGAATTCATAGAGAATATTGCCTGTTGTATTATGCACACAGCCATGGAGAGTTGTGTGAGTAATAACTCAGCATGACAGAAAGACAGCTATGAATTAAAATAAACAATAAAATAATGATCAATGAAATATTATATCTGAAAATTTCATTTCTTAACATTGACAAGGATACCATTGTAATGCTTTCATTTGAACAACTGAAAATCTTCAAATTAGATAGAGATCCAAGAAGACATAATGAATGGTCTAACATTTCACCTGAATATTTACCCCTCAAACTTGTTAAGGGAAATGATCTTTCATATAAGCCAATGTGCAAGATTAATATCAGTTTTCATATAAAAGAAGTGAATAGTTTTGTATGAAGTGTTTTATTAAAATGTTATAATGAAATATTGAAGGCTGCCAGAAGATGATACAATGTTTGTTTCTGTGAGGATTGTATTACAGTGTCAAAGAAAAAAAACGATAGACTATATCTATGTAAGCTCTGCATCTATGACTAGTAAATCTTGAAAACAGGACTTTGGCTGTGACCTCATTAATGTCCCTTAGGAGAAACTTGACTATTTGATAGGAATAAAAACCGTAGGGTGAAAAAAAAATTGTTCATACAAATGCAGAATTTTATAGGCAATTCTGTCTTGCCTAAACTTCATAATGAGCAATTATTTTAATTAATGGGCAATTAATAATTCTAATAAGCCGTGATCTAAAAATATCCATAGACACTTTTTTAAAAAGTATATATGTAATAATTCTGTTCAACATTTTGCCTTAGGCGTCCTTAGATTTTGTATTGCTGTGAGCCTTCCATTTTTAGCTAGACAGCCTGCCTTTCACTTGGAGCTCTATAATCTTACACACAAGCTGCTGTGAGTGTATGATTTCCAGATCCTCTGTAGCAGTATTTTTAACTTATTCTTGTGGCCTTGCATCTGCAAACCTTGATATTTTTATTGTGGTTTCTCTGGGGAGGTGACTGCCACTGGTGAGGGACTCACCCCTTCTTTCCCCATTGCTCCCCGTGGTTGTAGCTTTTGGTTTTCTGTAGGAAACCGTAATAATCTGCATGCCCAGAGCTTAGGAAGCAGCCAGCATGCAACACCTGCTCCTGATCAAACCATGCTGCCATCATCCATCATAGAATCAGAACTATGAGCAGCCTCTAGGGAGTTTGAGCAGGTCGTGATAAAAAGAGTCTAGTTACTATGAGCAAAGTTTGGTGATGGTCCACGTGCTTCACTGGAGAGGACACCCAGGGCAGGAGGCTCACYTTGGGACTCCAGTCACTTCTTTCCTGGCTGGCTCTGGAGGACAGGTTTGGCCTTTCCCCTTTTCTCCTCTCTTTTTGTCTTCATTTTTCTCCAAAAGTAACTTTCACCATTAGAACTCATGTTGCCAACACCTATGGACTCAGCTAATAAGTCTTTGTGCGTTAGAACTTGCCTCGACATCCTTTGTGCAATAAAGACATTTTATTTAATAAAATAATTATTTAGAAAATTATATACTTTTTCTTGCGATTGATTAAGACTTTTCTCTACATGACATAAATCTTTGAAAGCCTTTCTCTTCTTTACTGAGTGAATCTACTTTTATTACTTCCTGATAGCCAAATACTGGCTAGTTTTAATTATCTCTCACTATGTGAATTTCACCACCACCTTTATGAAAATACTGGTGCATATGTGTCTCTGTGTATATCATGTGGGCTGTAACTCCTGCAAGTTTTAATAAAGAAATAATAAAAAAAACTCTCAGAAGGACTGTGTTTTTACAATCAAGCCAGTTAATGCCTGCAAGTCCTATGTGCTATACCAATGGATAATACACCTAAGGCACTCTGTTGTAATCCATTATCTAYGGAATCTGAAGATATTTTTTATTAAAGTATCTTTTGATTGTGCAAAATAATTCCATGCCCTGAAAGCATGTCACATTGAAAGAAATCAGCAGAGGGTTTTGCTGACATGGACATTTCATGTTAGAYGCTAGATTGTCTGTGTTTATAAACATTTGTAAGAACAAGTATAGTTTATTCAGCACTACTATGAGCACATATCTAGCATATTAAGAGCCAGAAGGCATTGGAGTAATGAGAATGCACACAGGCTAGTTTTAAGATCAATGAAAAATTAATATATAACTCAAGATTCAATTTTGAGGGTGGTATTAAGAGAAAAAAAACACAAAATACCATACTATAGCCAAGAGATATTGTCATGAGTCCAGGTTAAATGTCTAGCTATTTTACTTCATTTGTGGATATTATCACTAGAGGGTTGCAAGTTCTGTCATTTCCATTTCTCATTAAAATCATTGACACTGAAACCTTAAACTGGAATTTTAATACCATAATTTGCAAATGAGGTTTGCAAACTGCACTGTCTTAACCTTTTAAATATGCTGTTATTTGATTTGCTAGGCTTTCTTATTGACCTGCATTTTTAGTATATGTCATTTAACAGATAGAGAGCCATCTGAAAAATTAACAGGATTTTCTGGACTCTCAGAAACAGATGCAGAAAGGACTTAATTTTGTGTTTTATTTTACACAGGTACTCAACCCCTTTACTTTTCTACTTTTACATAGAGATTCAGTTTTTCAAGGGCTACCACTATCTATTATTCATGATTATTTATTTTTTATTGTTTTATTATTGACAAGGTGTATCWGTTCCGAGACGAAAAGAACAGTGATTGACAGCAGTAGATAGAAAATTTTTAGAGTTTTGCTTGCTTGATTATTCTTCCCGTGTGTGATAGAGCAGCTGTGCCAATTACAAACAACCTTTATTCATGGATATAGGTTTTCCCATCCTAAAAAAGGAAGGGTGATCATGCACTGCTGGTTTCTGCTGTGGAATGTACAGTTTCAATATGAACTGATGCAAATGATTTCGACAAGACTATTGTTTAGTACTTGGCCTGAGTAGTTAGAGCTATCAGTTGAAGGCTGAATGGGTTGTTTCCATTAGGAGAAAGAAATAAATGGGCTCTATGATTCAAATATATGCGCTTAAAAGGAATACGTAGAAAGTCCTGTTTGCTTTAACACRGGTTGAACAAATAATAGGAAGCAATTTCTTCTCTCCTAACTTCCAAGTCTTCCATTTCAGAGAGATCTCTGATCATGCCCTCTCAGATCCTCTTTTAGTAATTTTCTATTGCAATATGGAACAGGAAAAAAGAAAGCATTTCCAACTTCGGAAGCTGGGGAAGGAGAATGTGCAGTTACAGATGGCAAAATGGGTCAGGAACATTAACAATGACCAGAGCTTCCACGAACGCAGRCGAAAGCCCTTCCCTTGTCCAGTTTGGTAAGGGCCCACGCATGCCTATGACAGTTTTGACGGCGTTCRAAGCTCTGTCCTTTCTCTTGTTTTGGCAAGAAATTCTATGCTGAATCTGAAAAAGCTTTCCAATGAAAGTTTTGTCAAGGTGATGCTCTATGCTAAGAAGCATCTACTTCAATAAATCACTGGGGAAGGAGGGAGGAGGGAAAGAGGGGTGTGCGTTAGGCTTAACAAAAAATTGCAAACAACTTTCCTCACATTCTTGATTTCCTCTCTGGGGCTATTTTTATGCTGTTTACTTATTTCCCAGTTTTACTCACATGTTCTCAGATATCTGTAAATAATGTTTGTATTTGCAATTAGTCTCCAAGGAAACCTGCTGGTCACTTGGCTCAGCTTCTGCTCAGGCTGTTTTATGGTGGTTCMTGCTTTATTTGATGGTTTCCATTATTTCAACTATCACCAAATAAAATTACATTTGATTGCTAAAGTACTTGGCCTAAATTAAAGATATCCAGTCTCTGAAATCCATGGTTATTYACAGATTCAAGATATGATTTAGAGCAACCTCCTTACATAGCAAATCAGCTATGTAAGAAAGCATATGGGGCAGGAAAGAACATCAGACGGATGGAAATTTGCCTCCATTTTCTGAAGTATTTGCCCTCTGGGTAACTATGTACACTCTTTTTTTTTATATATATTACTGAATCAGTATTGTATTTTTCTGGTTCTTAAAGATGTCTAGCCACCCAGTCAGCAGTCCAGAAAGCAAAATTGTACAGTACCATGCCTAAAGAGCTTATGGAAAAGCATATTTTAGGATTTAATAAGGTAAAATTTGCTTATATAGAAAGGAACAAGTCTTTTGGTAGTTAAGTGTAGGTGAATAAGCTTCCTGGCATAAACATCAATTTTGAAGACACAGMTGTTTCTCTAAAAATGTAAAATAATGTTCTTAAATAATTATACCTACTCAAATTAACAATTAAATTGAAGTGCTTCCAACATGTGGTTTTTGGCATACATCATGATAATCTAGGTAGATGAGTTATACCTTGGAGAGAGGAAAAATATAAATCACATTGCTGTGCTCCTTTGGACCTCTGTGCAAACATTCAGGTTCACAGAAGACTGCAGCTAAGATAGAGAAAGTATGCATAATAAAGCTATGAGAAGGAAATTTCTCATACATAGAGTCAGTACTGATTTTATATTTCTTTTTTTTCATAGAATATGTTTACCCGTCTTTACATGTGAACAACATTCACAGGAAGAGAGGAAAGAAGCAAAATTACTTTAAGGGCAGTAACTACAGGATGCCAGTGGATTTCATTTTGGATGAAACTTTGCTGGACACAAGTGAAAGTAGAGTTGYTGGAGTGTAGAATTATTATTGCAATTTTATTTCAAGAAATGCAGCAAACTTGGGTGCAGCAGAATAACTGATTGCACTTTATGAAGGATCAAAATCAAACATGATGCAAACTGAAATATTCCCACTCAGTGTAAATAGGCAGATCAGAATTCATCCTGAAAACAAACATTGTATACAGATACAGCTTGCCTTCTCTAAATATCCAGTACAAGACTCTTAAGGATTAAAACTATTTCCCTCGGCCTTACTTCTGCGCAGCTAATCACATAGTGACTGGTTTGGCTGTAGAGACGAAGTGATTTCAGCTGATTCAGGAGAGGACTTTTTACAATACTTAACCTAAATGAACAAAGCACATTGAGCTGCAAAAAGCGATGATTTTTGAAGAGATATTTTTGTATTGTTAAGAAGAAAGGAGTTTTCTGAAGCCACAGGAAAGGTGGCAAGGTGAGTGAATAATGATAAGCTATACTGAAAATATTAATTACTTATCTCTGTTTTTATCACTGACTTAATATTAGTCTCTGCATGAAACACAAAATACATTTTTTTCAATCAAAGATATTACATTACAGACAGATTAGTTTACCATACAACGTGCATTTCTAATCACCATTTATCCAATAGTGCTCAAAGGATTAAACTGCCTTAGTAAGCCTTAGGGCTGCACCACCTAAACATGTCAGGTCAGCAATACGAACTGATTTAAAATTTTGAAATACAGCTTGCTCCTCCTTAGAAAGGCCAGAGCATAGAATCACARAATCAGTAAKGTTGGAAGGGACCTCTGGAGATCATCTAGTCCAACCTCCCTGCTCAGCATCCACAGAAAGATTATCAYCTCTGTCAACGTAACGAAGAAACGTCACAAATCAATGGGCCGTTCAAGATGTATTTCTTCGATGTGATCTCACGGGAAAGAGTTAGAGCGGCTGGGAGAACCGCCGCCACCGCGCCACCCCTCGCTCCCGCTCTGCGTTACAGAGGGAAGCGCTGCACTGTCTTGCAGTGGTTGAGCTGGTCTTCCAGTCTGCTAGCAACTGTRTCAATCCAAACTGTTAACATCAAGCTTTTCCTGCTCGGGATTTTGATGTTAAGGTCTTAATTGTTTGAGCAAACAGCCTCCTTCAGTCCTCCCTCCTTGAAAAGYTTGCGTACTAGAAGTGCTAGGAAAAATTGTGGGAACAAAGCACATGTTGTAACCCTTGGCTCACTTCCAGATATTGGTGTCTTGCTGAATATACTGCCTTTAAGTAATGCTACCTTATGTATTTAGACTATTGGAGGAAAACCTGAAAGAGAGTAGGATATATTAATAAATAAATAAATAAATAAATAAATAAGACTTTCACAAACTCCTGTTATTTGCTATAAGAAGCAGGTTGCCAAGACTTTCAATTACTCCTTCTGCTTCAGCTTAAGTCACTTAAAAGTATAGTTTGATTTGGTTTAAAGCACCCAATTCTTAGATTTCTGTTATCTTGGTAAACTCCAGTTGGTTCACAGAAGATATGTTCATAAATGGCTAAAATGATGTTTAAAAAGATCAGCCATTATTCTGTAGAAATATTGCTTAATTCCTGATGTCATATTTATACTGCTTCTCTTTCAGCTTTTAATTTACCACTAGGTAAACTAGGTGCACCATTAGAAACCAGGTCCAAGTGTTGKAAGAGGACTTTCAAAATTAAACAAAAAAATTAAGCAGAGGATACACATTGGTCTTAGATGTCAGAAAATTAACTCAATAGCAAATCAAATACTAATATACTAACTTTGCCTSGATAGACTATTTGTTTTTTCCAGTTAAGCAGAGACACTAGTTTTTTACATCTTTTTTCAGAATAGGACTATTCTTTTCTTTTCTTTTTTTTGGTACTGAAATTAAGAGGTTTATTGTATTGGGACTAGCTTAGAGAAACAGATTTCTGCACATTGCCTTGAAATCTGAAGTCTGAAGCAGAAAAGTGTTGTAGGTCATGAAGAGTATAAGGATTTTTCTCACATAGTTATACTTGTCCTGACTTCATCAGATTAGGGGGAAATAAATTTAGTCCTGGATATTCGCAGTCAAGAATTTTCAACCATCCCCTGCTGGTTAACAACGACCACAATTTTACCTAATGAAACTGTCTTTAATAGCTCTCACAGAAATTTGTGTATTACAAATTATGAATTTATTAGAAATTGTGCAAAGGATTATTTTATTATTCTCACATAACTCTACTTTGCAATTGGAAAGCAATCTTTTTCTATGATTTACCATCCCAACTGGAAGAAAGAGCACATTAGCAAGAAACTGCAAATATCTCTTTCCTTTCCCTTTGTAAGGAAAAATTCCTAGTGCTTTGTCTCTCTGAACCTCTGAAGATTTTTTTTGTTTGTTTTTTTGTTTCCTCTTGCTGTGCACATAAGCAGAGCTATTTCGATTAAATAGCTCCCAAGAGAACTGCAATTATAATGCAGTAGACGTGTGAATAGTTTATTCTGAAGTGCACATTGTTGTTATACAGAGTACATAATATATCTGTATTTCATAATGGGTGTTTCTATGGGGTCTGTATATGAGATGAGTATAACATTGATTGACATCACTGAATTACAAATAACGAAGGCTAAATTGTTTCTTTGATATAGAACTACTGTATGAAAATTTTAGTAATCTTTGTTATRGTAGTGTCTAAAAGAGAATATATTTAAAATTATAATCCACTTAACTCCACATGGATCCYTTAGATTAGATGATCATTAGAAGTAGATACAAATCAAAGCCCRAAACACTCCAGTAAAAGAGATGCTCATATTCTTCCTTAATTCACACCCCAAAATCAGAAAAACAGCTTTGGAAGAGCAATTCAGGTATTAAATGCTGCTAGGGAGAAGCCTTGTCTGACTAATTAGTACCTTCCTACCAAGAGAAGCTATATATAACCTTCAAAATGTTCTGCTTTCCTTTTTGCTTACTCTTGTTCACAATGGATTTGACAGAAGGGATGGGAGGGAAGAGGGCAGTTTTCAACTAGGTCAGGAGATCAATAACGTTATATTTAAATATTCCGACAAAGACGAGAATGCAACAAACATAGCAATATTCTGCCTGAATTAGATCTTTATCGGTGGTGTTATTTATGTATCTATTTACTTTTAATTTATTGCATTGCCATTGTGATTTTCAGCATTTTTGTCACACTTTTCTTGTGACTACTTTCGTACTTGCTTYGGCTGGAAACTGGAGACACATTTCTGCCAGATGTAGATTAGTCTTTTACTTATCACAAATTATCTTTCACCTTTGCTTGTAAGAAGGAGCCAACCGAACATCAATCATTAGTAGCTGTGAAGTTAAAATGAGGAAAAAAGTTTGTAAAAAAGATTTCTAAAACCAGAAAGCAATAGACAATATTCTTAGGCCTAAAAAGGTAGGGGAAAAAGAAGCACTGAATAATCCACTTAAAATATACGTACGTTTGACTACATTAGTTGCATGAGGAAGAACTACTATTTTCCAGTAATGCTGTGCCAATAGTCACTTTCGATGCACTAAAAAGGTAGGGGAAAAAGAAAAAGGTCCTATTAAATCGCCTATGAAAAGATTCCTTTGGGGTTAAGCAAAATTTTCCATTGAACTCAAAATCAAGACCTGATTTTTGTTTCAGACTTCACATTTCAAACTATGGTTTAGTGACAGAACATTCTAGATGGAAAASCTGAAACATCTTGAGACTGATGAAATGAAATCGAATGAGCTTCCATGCTTTGAGATGTTTGTGTAAACAGCTTTGAAAAATTCAACAAATCTTATTTTTTAAATGGGAAACACATCTATTGAGGAGTTCTGAAAAGAGCTCACTCTTTTTGTGTTTGTTGACCCAAGAAATGGAAATAAGTTTTAGATTTTTATAAAAGGGGAAGAATTGTGTAAAGAAGATTTGCAAGTTTTCTTCAGGTTTTGGATCTAGGCAAAGATCTACTCAGGAAGAAAACTTGGCTGAAAGTTTTTTTTTTTTTTTTTTTTGATGAAAAGACCCTGACGGTCACAGATAATAAGAAGGTCAATATAGTAATAAAGTTCTCTCTCTTTCTCTATCTCACAGCAAAGGATAAGCAAACTGAACATCAAGAAACATCAACAGTATTTGGTGAAAATCAGAACTGCATAGGAAAAAGAAATTCTGATGTTTTTGCCTACAATTTTCCCAGATTTTTGGATATATGTAACTGTGGCCCCTTGGAAAACACATCATATCTCAGGCACTACTTTATCAGTCAGGTGAATATTAGATGGGAGGCTGTGCATGGTGTCCACCAAAGCAGAACCACAGCATGCTGCGACATGCAATCTAAAATGTGTTTTACTAAGCAGGGCAGGTAGAGCGGGTGGATAGTGCTTTCTGCAGCACCACACGCACAAACACACATGCACTCGTGTCACACCTGCCACGGTGCTCCCCACGGCCACCATCCTATGTTTGCTATTGTGTGCACTATGTATGACTTTCTATATTAGATGGCCAGAGTAAGACACCAATGACCTCAAAAATCACAGAGTCCCGGGGCAATATCTTTGACTTTCTCCATATCAAAGGCCAATAAGCAAGCTGTCACCATAGCCACCTGGACTTCTGTCACACTCTGGTCTTCCGTCCCAAATGCGTTACAGAAAGCTTGAAGTTAGCAACTGTTACATAAGTTGATTAGTGCACCTTTGCTTTGCAACCAATACTGGCTTAATACATATAGTCAGTTAGAGTCAGGCAGATTTAGTCAAGGTCTGATTTGCCTGAGCAGTGCTTTTGGGTAGCCTTTGTCTCATGACAGATGATGTACACTAATTTAAGCCAGAACTTCATGAAACGTAGATAAGACGAGACAAGAGAGACGCTATGTGGAAATAGAGCGAAATGTATAAGATAATGTATATTATCTTACTTATCCTTAAAATTTTGAGACATCTCTTTATTCCATATTTATGTGAATAATCAAAGCCCATAATAGAAAAGTGATGAAATGGCTACAACGAAAAGTGTATTTTAAAGGAGAATATTCAGAGTACCACAGGCAATAGTTTTATCTAGTGGAAAGATATATAACAAAGGGAAAGTATGGAAACTGACCTCAGAAAAAATCAACAGAAATAAATATGAAGGTAATTAATCAAAACRAAGTTATTGGGCTCATTTCTGGGGTAGCTAGGAGGAATATAAYGGCTCGTGAGATATAGGTCACACTATATGTTTTAATGGTCCTTACTGGTCTTGAACTTAGATGAATACAAACCAAATTGCAAGGTCAGTGTTTTAACTATCTGCGCATATTTTTTCATATTAGCAAAATTATTCAAATGGGTAAGTAGTTACTGGCAGAGAGCCTGAGGCTTTTTTCATAGGGTTTCATGAAACCGTTTCTCTACGCATGGCTAGTCTTTGCTTACCTAAAGCAGTTTTGAAAGGCCCGATCAGAAGGGTAGGTTTGCTTTCACTGTTGTGCCTTTTACGACACAACATTTTTGAGCAGAGCTGAATGCACTTATTTACATAGCGTGATTCAAAATGCACAGCAGCAGGGGAAATGACAGGACTCCTGTTTTCTCCTGCAAGAGTCACTAGCTCACGCAGTTAAAAACATTCACATAAAGTTTGTAATGTTCACYAGTTATTAAAGCTTAACAAACCATAACTCCATGCTAACCAGAAGAGGAGTGAATGAAGGTTTTTCTTCTGTTACAAAGAAAGCATTTTTAAGGGAGCAAAATGTGAATGAGGGAGAAAGAATCCTGATTTATCTCTCATGACAGGCCATACCAAAACCGATTTACTTCACTTTTACTGCTCCTTCATCATTTTCCCTCTGATCCTCCATACTATTAAAGTCTCTTTTTACTTGACCAAACAAGAACAGTGAAAAAAGCATTTACAGCAGATCTAAATTAATGGATGGACCATAAGATGAAGCACTTGAGTCACTTGAGAAATATTTGTTGTTATAAAAGAGAAGTATATAAGAGGTCAAAGACTCCTTCAGACAAAAATCACATGTAACTAAAATAGTTATGATCTTACAGTAACTCTTTTTAATTTTTAATTTTATCCTGCTTGGCTATTCTGACTGTGGTACCATTGGGAGTACAATAAGGAGAAAATTGTTTATTTTATTCCCCCTCCTTTAGCTGTCTGACAGCTCCTTCAACACATCCCTCAYCACAACAGCTGTTCACCAGCATTTTTAACTTCATTTCTGGCTCTGGTGATTTTGGAAAGAGGAGTTGAAAAAGTTTTAAAGTTGTCTAACTTTTTCCAGTCCTTTCATGTAACATTCGAGAGCAGCATCCTCCCCTGCTGCTACCAGAGCGCTACACTGGCCACARAATTAACCACTGAGGGCCTGGTGATCCCTTTTTGACTTCCACTGAACCTCTGAATGACCTTGAGTAACTTTCCTGTCTTTTCTGTGACTCTGATTTACTTAAACTGGGTATTTTTAAGTCAGGGCTGAACCTATAAATATATGTGTCTGTGTGTGCATGTCTGTCTGTCTGTAAATATTCGTATGTGTGTGCATGCATACCAACACACATACAATACATATATGCACACACATACATACAAACACAAATATATAATATTCATCATCGAATTAAAGGAGATATTACCAGGACTGATGTGAGTATCCTTTCTCCTCTCCTTTGCGGGCTCTCAGGACGCCTGCCTGCCCCTGTTTGGCTATTGCAATTCAATATTCTATTTCTCAGTAGCAGTGTTGTTATTACATTACAGATAATTCCTGCCCTAATCATTTCCCAGTCTCAAYGCGATGTACTGTTAGCCATCATAAAAATAAAAAAGCAACCAAACAAAAAAGAAAGTGTGATTTAGTTCTACACTGTGCAATATATGTCTGTGTTGTCAGTTTAACAAGCTGAGCAGTTATGAGTTGAGATCAGCTATCAGATCAATAATGCAAGAGATCGTTCTTTTGTCCAAATATTAGGCTGGAAGGCTTTTCTTTCAGCAACAGTAAAAACCACAACAAAAAAACCTGGCAAGCCTAAATTACACTAACCTGTAAAGCTACTCTGTTTTAATGCAAGGAAGAACCAGCATGACCTTTTAGATTGTCTTCTGAGAATACAAATTAGATTGCTTAGATTGTTGTGTAGTATACTCTAAGGCCTATTTAAGCACAACATTTTACATCTTTCAAGCAGTTTCCACAGAAGAGGATGAATTATTTCATTTTAATTGCATTTTCTTCAAGAGAAATAAATGCATTCACTGATTTCCTTTATAATGAGGACTGTTTGTTACACAATGGCTAGATGAAGGCTTAATGGTGACCTTAAAAAAAAAAAAAAAAAGGGGGGGCATTAAAAGCATTTGGTCTGTCAATTCTAATTTAACCTGTAGGCTGTCTCCCTAAAAGAGTGCATAGCACTTTCTTGCAAGGTAAATTCATCAGCTGCTGTAAATTTACAGTGAGGAACTGAAAGTTAAATATGCCATTTTCAGGTATTCAAATTGACATATGTTGTGATCAAATACACATGCAGATATAAGGAAGTTACTGACTGTAAGCATRTCACTATGTATTTATGCCAGACAGAACAAGATTTGCAGGACTACGATCACACCATTGCATCTCAGGATTTAAACAGACAAACACTAGACTAACTTTAATTTTGTATTAGGGGAAACAGTTTTCCCTGACTATCAAAGAGTGTACTCTGTTTGCACAGAAAGACCAGAAATGATATAGCCAAGATTCACGGTCTCCCTCCTGACTGCCCCAARAGCAATGTAGTAATATCCTATCTTTTATTACGGATAAGAAATCCAAATGAAGAGATTACAAACTAATAATCTTTCCTGTGGTGATAGATAATTGGTTTCTGGATATTTGAAAAATAAACTTTGTGATTTTCCAAACAAAAAGTCAAATAAAATGAACTTTAGTTTTGTTAAAAAATTCTTTATTATATATTTTGACATAATTCTTAGTACTGCAGTCAGCACAAAGATAGAGCATTTTATGATAGATGTAGCCTCTTATATGTTATTTACCTTGTAATTTTAATTGTGCTGGACAGCTCAGTGTTATTTAAACAAATCCAAAATTATTTTGGTTTTCATTGTTCCTATAAAAATATATCTTTCAAAAAAATGCAGTTAATCCTTTAAAAATTCTGACAAAATACACCTTCCACATTTCCTCTTTTAAGTAACAACTCCAAATATAAGTCCTTTGCATTCAAAACAAATGAAAATTACATTTTTAAAAAGATATTTTTAAAAAATAACCTTAATTATTATATTTTTGTCAATAAAAAAAATCCAGTCATTAGATAATACTGCTGGACAGCACAGAGGTCTTTCACTCTCAGTAACCCTAGCCCATTGATTTATTTAGTYGCCTCACTACACAACATTATTATACAACAGACTTGCTTTGTTTTAAATGAAAAGTTCCAGAATCATAGCAATAGCTACATGGTAGGAAAGCAGGTACTGAGAAATATCYATCTCCTGTGATGCATAAACTGCTCATCCTGAAGTCTTCAGTGTTTATCACTCAGTGGTTTCTGTAGATAAAATCAGCAAATATAGTACATGATCCCTTTATTAAATAACTATCCTTATGTACATATTCATTCAAGTAAATGAGTTCAGTCTTCCCCTTGGATTTTTTTCCTGTATTGTTTGAGATTATTTGATTTGAAGTAGATTCAAAGACTCGGGAAGGTGGATGTGGGCGTAGCAAGCTCTTATGCTGGGAAATAAATTTATTCTGAAAACCATACATTTAAGAGGTTACGTTAAGGAAGTGACTGACCTTTTTTGCCTTTGTAAGCTACATGATTTATAAAGTTACATCAAGTAAAAGCTTCCTAGTCATGTGAATGGTGTTTCATTGACTAACATGCAAGGTTTCTGAGATGGTACAATTATAATAATACATTATGGCATGTTTTTTTTATATATATATATATATATATGTACATTTGTGTATGTGTATATACATATATGTGTGTATATATATATACACACACATACATATTACATATAATAATAAATCTGTGTACTCATGCCACATGGCCAGACATGAAAATCTTAAGCCATGCTAAATATTTTGGCAATGTTTGTCTAACTGATGCAAAAAACATATGCTGGGTGGAATTTACATCAATCCCAACTGTTCAGGTCTCCTTAGATAAAAAATACAGTGTGATCATAAYACAAAATTCACTTGCTTAACAAATGACAAAATCCATAGATGTGTCAAACACTCCCTCTCCCTAGTACTGCATTCTATATTTAAGTGTGGTAGGCACAAATCTGAATTGATTCAGTGTTGCAACTGAAATATATTCTCCATTTCTTCCTCTTAACTAAGAAAATCTGCCTTGAGATTTCTGTTGTCTCAAATGCTCTTCCACACACACTCAGCCTGGCACAGCTATTGGTTTCGCACAAGTGGAAGAAGGGTCAGCAGCTGTTAAGCTGCTCAGCTATTCAGGCGTTTGCCCAGCTCATGCAAAAATGTTGATTGGAAAACAGGCTTTTCAACCAAGCTTTCAAATAAGGAGTGAATTTGAATGCTGTAACTGAATGTGTTTGTAGAAATATGATATATATATATATATATATCATATATATATATATTCCTTTAAAAAAATCACATTAATTCAAAACAATTATACTAGAATTCAAACTAGAATTTTGAATGATAATGATTTTTAATGCCTAAATACCTAAAAAGAAAAAAAAAAAAAAAAAAAAAAAAAAACCACTGGTGCCTATGGTTGTTTCTCTGTAGGTGCAGGACTCTGCACTTGCCCTTGTTGAACCTCAGGAGGTTCCTCTCTGCCCAGCTCTCCAGCCTGTCCAGGTCTCTCTGAATGGCAGCACAGCCCTCWGGTGTRTCAGCCACTCCTCCCAGCTTGGTATCATCAGCAAACTTGCTGAGGAGGCACTCTGTCCCCTCATCCAGGTCGTTGATGAAGAAGTCAAACAGGATGGRACCCAGAACTGAGCCCTGGGGGACGCCACTAGCCACAGGCATCCAACTGGACTCCACGACATGGTAGTTCCCTTTTGCCCRTAACAGGTTTTTGAGTGTAATAACCTGTGAAACAGGGACTGTAATCTGCATTCATGTCAAGATATCTTTAGAAAATTATAAAAGGCTGCATTTCATAATTAACTTCATTTGATTAAGATATATTTGATTTAGCAAGGGAAATTTAAAAAAGAGAATATGTGATATCATAACTCTTCACACCTAAAAGAAGCTGGTATGGCATATGAATTCTACATTGCTTTTTTATTTTGGACTTCCCTGAATACACAGAGTTTCTTGTTTTGTTTCTTAATTGAGAAAAGAAGATAAGAAAAAGAAATCATTTTTTTTCATAGAATCATAGAATCAGTAAGGTTGGAAGGGACCTCTGGAGATCATCTAGTCCAACTTCCCTGCTCAGCAGGGTCACATGGAGCGTGTTAGACTTCCTCATAAATTATCTGGATAATTTATTTTTTCTATTTCCCACTTCAACTTCCTTTCTTTCAAATCTAGTCACCAGGCTTTTTCCAAATATCTTCATAATTCACTGAGATAAATCCAGGTTCAAGTGGGAAGAACCAAGCCACAGAGAATTGTGATTAATCAGTATTGCTTTTTCCAGCCTCACTCCCTCGGAAAGTCTAAAATGAGAAGATGAGAAAACAAACAAGCAAAAAAGAGCAGCAACAGATTAAGGATAAGTACAAGTAAGGTAAGGCAGGAATAAGAAAAGGTAAGGTAATAAGAAGAGTAAGAGCGTAAAGGGAAAGATGGTACACTGAAAAACGTCCTTGATAGCTTCTCTCTCATGGGTGATACTAGYTTTTAATAGATCCTGATGGAAAAGTTCAAGACCCAAACAGTTAGACCGTCTTCAGGGGGAWCAAGAAGCCCCTCAGAAAAACAAAATGGTCATGCACAGAGCAATTGAGATTTTATRACCAGCAGAATTTCCTGCTGTTTTTAAAGTACCATACATTTTATAATGTATAAGCAACGCTTATGCATGAATGCTTTTTGAAAGTTGTACTATAGGTGACAGACATCTAGATTTTCAGATTCTGTCTTTTGAAGTTGAAAATCCTCTGCAGGATCTCTTGGGAATATTTTTCTGTTCACTTTATGAAAAATCATATACTTACAGTTCAATCATTTTTATAATATTCTCCAAAAGCATCTAAATAGAAATGGCTTGCTTTGTTTTGAAGAATGAATTTTCCAATAGTTACAATTTCTTCTTTTCCGGTGACACTTTTTYCCCCCTAAACAAACTGTAGATTTCATAGTTGCTCTCATTTGTATCTAATGAGCAAAAATAGCACATAATGATGATGTTGATTTGTTTTCCTTCAAGTTGCTAATTAATGGCGCATGTGGGCAAACACTTGCCTCCTTCTCAATCACTGCCAGAATGACTTATCTCAGATCATTCCTTTGCGATTTATTTCTCTCTAATAGTTTTTCACTTAATTTTTATTTAATATTCTGTCATGTATGGAGGATRTTCTAAGAGTAAGACCCTCATCCAGGGTTAAACACGTAGTCTCAATTTTGGCTCAGTCACAGAGCTCTTGTGTTTCTCAGTAAGTCACTGGAGGTAGATTTATCTCAGATAACATTAGTCTCCCAACTTTAGTCAGGGGAGACAGTAGAAATGAGATAGGCATATCGAGGGGGCAGTTCCTCCTGTACTAAAATAATGGCCTAACATAGGAAAATGATTTGCATATAATGTCCCTATCTCTCTCAATTGACTATGAAAAAATCACTGATGATTGAACTTCTAAGTGTCTAAAGATGGATGGGTCTCASGTTTCAGTTGGGGAAGGGAGGTTAGTACTGATTAAGAGAAATACTGCGCTGCAGCTTGTCAGGATCAGAGATATTTTTAAGAGAATCGCAACTCATGTCTCAGCTCTTCATCTTTAAAATGGTGGTATTTTTCCGTACTAGCAGGAAAGAATTAATGAAAATCTGTAACAATTATTATGCAGTCAGAACTACCATAAAAGCACGTTATCTACAATTAAATTTCTTCTATTGTGAGTTCTTTATCTGAGTTTATTTTTTTTACTTTTTTAAATATCTCTTCTATCCCACTGTCTCCCACTTCACATTTGTTTCTTAATTTCAATATCAGGTAACATTTACATACAAAATATTTTCTTAAAATCATAAATGTTTACAACAGGAATTCTTATTCTTGTATCTTTCTTAAAAGTATAACACAAACTGTTTGTTAATCAGATTCACCACTGTGAYACCACACTTGAGTATTTTTTATATTACACATAAGAGTTTTTGTATTTATTTTTTATGAATAATATTTGTGAGCCAGGTGTAAATAGGTCACTCAAATATATCTTGAAACTCTATGTGAGAATAATAATGGCCACAAAGTTTTGTGCTTGTATCATCTAGTGAAATATTTCTCATGGTTACACTGGTTAAGTTGTTTGAAGTAGAGTGGAAAGGAATCATCAAGTAGATATTATTGTTTACATCCAAGATACAGGAGGAGGTTGGATATTTTAATTGAGGACTGCTATTATAAAAGCAAATTAATTAAAATAATAACTAAATAAAAGAGATAAATTAAAACACGCTAGTGGATTCCTTTTTTCAACCTAACTATCTGGGTTTTAGTTCTCATCTATAAAGTATTCTAAAATTACTCAGTTCATGAATATATTCTGGTGAACATATATTCAGAATCAAGAAACAATTAGCGAATAATTATTCAGACATTTTTTAAAGTTATGCTGTAGATAATATAACTTTCCTGTATAACTAAATGGTACTGCCTAATAATACTTTATGGAGGAAAGTTTTATATTGCACCTAATTTTAATTATTTATTTATTCTTTTTTTTTTCTTTTTCTTTTTACAGACMGTATTAAATATATCATAGCCAATGTTTTGGAAAATGGAAGCCTAAGCAGGCAATTAAGTCCTCCCCCACCTCTTTAAGTTAAAAAATAGACTTCAACAAAATATAAAGCATTAATTAAAAAAAAAAAAAAAAAGTGGAAAAAAAGAGAAAGAAAAAACCTGGCCTAAATTTAGTTGGAAGAACTGAAATCAAGGACTTACAYAGCTACTTTTAGTTTAATTTGTGTGTCTTAACTCATCGCAGTGCAGGATTTGTGCCATGTATTTAAAAAAAGAGACTAAGCATGATACACATAGGAGAGGTATCATAAAATCATATTAGATATCAGAAAATACTGATAAGTACGTTCAATTGCACTCAAATCAAAGACAATGCATACAATGTTCTTCCCATAACTAAKGAAGAGTAGCCTAGCCCTTGACAACAATATATCATATCAGATTTTAAAGAAGTAACATTTTTGTCCTCTTTCTACATCTGAAATTTCAATGCCTGTTATAATTGTTTTTCTTGTTATTGCTTCAGATTTGAAGGAAATGTATTGTTATTTTTTAATATTTTAGCCTTCTGTTACACAACAAATTCAATATACTGAATGTAAATGCAATCCCATCACTTCTGCAGATGTGCCTAGAAAAAGGTGCTATTAAAGCCCACTATTAAATTAAATCCATTAGTAAACATCTTAGGCTCATATCTATTACAAATACCTAAATTTTTGCTATATGACAGACATAGCATGGCTAAATTTCATGATCAATTTTCTAAGCAAATATTCACCTGTTTTCCTTTCTTTCTGAAATGAAAAGTCATTCTTAAAAATCATTTATGTAAAACTTTTTTAATTAAGTCATTTACATTCCCTTATGACAGTCTTCACACTTGATAGAAGACAGAAGCTGAATAAGCATAATCTTTTTTAATAATTTCAATATGTTCTGCTAAGTGTTAGAGAGCCAGTATTACTGATGATTAAATTATACTAATTCCGACACATTTTGTGAAGGCATATTGTAAAAGTGAGCATTGCACTGGAATAAATTATTAAGATGTATGTCATTGCAATTTGGCACGCATGAAGGAAGCGTTTCTAGGGTATCATGTTAATCCAGGTCAAGGAAGGATGATGAAGGTCAAGGAGGGAGAGCCTTGAAAGCTCTTTAGGAAATGAATTATTGTAGTGGGGTCAATAGGATTTGCAAAGCGAACAACGATAGTTAGTAGAGCATTTCCTGAACAAAAGGCATCCATTATAAGATCTTTATGGAAAGAAGGCTAAATTATTCTTCACAGGCATAAATCATTGTAATATTCCTGACAATTCTTATTGTAATTACTATATTGCTCTTGCTTTCCTTATAAAGCAGTAAAAAAGGACATTCCATGGTGTTTCTGGAAGGAAGCACTAGTGTCATTCTAACAGTRAATGGAAAATAGAAAATGAGTACTTTGAGAGCTATGGGAAAAAGCAGAACAGGATATATATTCCCATAACCAGCATAGATGTATATTATCTCCTCCTCTAAAAGATTTACTTTTTTTTTTTTTTTTTTTTTTTTTTTTTTTTTTTTTTTTTTTTTTTTTTTGCATATTCTAAGCTAAGAGTCTCCTGGACACCTCCTTTACTTCTCCTCAAGACTGACAGACTGGAATGAATGTCATTTCAAACCATTAAACAAAATAGAGCACTTACTATGTGAATCTCCATGCTATTTTAAAACAATGTAAAAAAAGCTTTAAAACAAAAACAAAAAAAAATTGTTTTGTAACTAGCTTAATCCAAACTTCTAGGCAGCTAGTATAAGCTTAATTTTCTTTCTTTCCATAAAGAAGAACTTAGTCCTCACTGATATATACGTTAACAAGGACACTAAATTTAAAGACATGAAGAACAAGTTGTGTCTTGTATTAATGAACTACTGCCTTATGAARCACTTCAAACCCCATTTACAACTGAATGAAAGGATGATAAATTTTGAAGAAAGTGATTAACCTTTTAAGAGTGTTTGTAAACAAGCCCTTAAAAGCATTACAGTAGACTGGATAGGTGATAATGTTATTAAAATCAGAACAAAATATATAACAGATAAGACAGAAAGGCAACAGAACTTCTATGATCTTTCATAATATGGAAGTCCTTTAAAGACATGCCAAATACTCATAATTGTTTCCACTGTTTTGTCTTTATAAATTTTAACATCAAAACCTTCTGAGTTTTAAAGACAGTATTTAGTATAATTCTAGAGAAATTTTTTTATATTTTTTTTCAACTGCACAGTTTAATTGTTGGAATGAAGCAAAATTATTATTCAGAGATGGGAAAGATCCATTTTCTTATGAAATCTTTATCAAGATGCATCACTGTGAATATCTGTAACAAGGTAAAAATTAGTTGCTGTTCACAGCRATGTTGAAAATGAATTCCTGCACAGAGAACTACACCTTGCATCACCTTAAACAACTTTTAAAGATATTCTACCACGATTGTATAGCTAGGCCTTAGATAATATGGATTACTAAGTATAACCATATCCATTTAAATTGTAAATATTTGAGACTATATTGCTCACTAGGAAWTTTTTTTTAAATATAATTTAAAATTAATTTAAAATTTAATTAAAATTGAGGAGGGACATTGTGAGCTATACTAATGGGTTGGGAGATGTAAACGTGTTTCTTTGTGTACTTTTATCAATCTCCTCTTTTAACTTCTGTGCACTCACATTTTGGAAAACTAGAAATTATCTCCAAAAATTTATTTGAGGAGAATATTATTTTTTCTCTGACAAAGACAAGCAAAACAAGTGGACAGCCTTCCCTAAACAAAAATATTCTCATATAATAACCAGAACAAAATCTATCTTGTTTTGATTTGAATTTTATTCCTTTGGCAACTAAACTAAAAAATGTCATGTTTTATGCAACTTCACTCATGAATATTCAGCATAATATTCACTGTGCAGAATTTATTCTTCAGACTTTATTGCTTCTTGTCTAAAACTCATCAGTGTCTTTAACAGTAACACTAACAAATCCCTAACACTCACAGTTTAATTGTTTCCCTTTCTTTTATACAAAGCCAGTTTACTTCTGTCACGGAATGATTTTTTTTTCATCATTAAGCTAATGGAAAGGAGTTGCTCTCCTCAAATATGTTTGAACATTTCAAGAAAATTTTMAGGTGATACATGAAATTGTAGTTCAAATCCAGTTTTAGGATAAAGTTCTTGCTCTATGAACATCAGTTCAGCTCCTCTTACAATTCAGACCTGCCATTTGATCTGAGAATTTGTTTCTTTCTGTTTTCCTAAGTATAATATAATTTATTCAGAGACAAGGTAGTATCTTCTCAGAGAAACTACTTTCTGGAGCTTCCTTTATTTTCCTTAAATTTATCTCTTCTCCATATTAATAGACAAAAGACCAGACTGATACAGACATTTAAGCATTTAACTCCTACTGCGGCATCCCACTTCCCTTTGGAAGTAGAACAAGTTAGGTACATGAATACTTTCGCCTCTGGKAACTTTACCTGATGTGACTGATAACTATAAATTCCCTAGTAAGAGMCTTGGCCCAGCTCCTTCATGTTCAAGAAGTTTGTTCTTGTTCTCTGAACAGCTACACTTTGACCCAAACTGCCCGGATGTATGTATATGTTTTTCAACAATAATATCCCTATGATTCATGACTTTCTGTGGAATCACAGAGAAGTTTGGAGAAAGTAGAAGGAACCCAGAAAAATAAATTTTCCATTTGTCAATAAACTACATTACAATATTTAAATTTCCTCTCCAAATGACACTACGTATTTTTCCTCATTAAGAGCTATAATTCATCACAATTAACTTCTCTGGGGCTTTACGGATTACTTTCTGACTTAATTCCCTAAGATTATCCCCTAACGTATTCTATGAAATCAATACTTTTTGTTTCCTTTTAGAGATTAATGTTTACTTGTCTAATGCTGCAATGTTGTAAAAGACAAMAGAGGCGTATTCTTTCTTTAAACACAATCAGTAAAATTACATAGCCTCTGGATCTAGTAGTACTTGCTGGCTCCTAAAATATATATTCTGTATTTTGAAATKTACTCCAGTTTCCTTCTTTTCTAGTCGGGTATGTTTAATATCCTTCTCAGTTCCTCTTTGACTTGAAATTATCTGATTATCTTCATGTCACCAAAGAAATTCAATTACTTTTTTCCAGAACAGAAAAATTTAAGTGATCTGTCTTTCTACATTATTAATTTTTATCATCTCTATGTAGTAATGAGTCTTCACACTATCTTATTTGTGTTATTCTTAATATATATTTTAAACTTCCGTTTTTTAGCCCTGCCAACAATATTTCTCACTACATGTATTATCAATTTTCTATAYTTTGTAACTTTCAATTTAGTATAATTTCCTCCTCCAGCCTTTCTTTCTAATTTTCTCTTAATTTATAATTTCTACAGGCACTTTGTTACTGATGAGAACTAAGCTTGAGTTATCATCTCTTCTCTACCAAAAGCATGTACAGAATAACACATTACTTTAAACTTAGTCAGCATCATACAATGGTKTGGATGTTTTAAATTTTTTTCCTCTCAAAATTTATAATATCCATTAAACGTAATAAACATGTTCTTATGAGCAGCCCATTAGAGTAAAAAGACAAACAGGAATTAGGACAGAAGCTTCAATTCAGGGATGAGATTCCTGCACCTGGTATCAATCAGAACTTCCTATTCTAACAAGCATCAGCAAAGAATTCCTGACAACAAGGAATATTACCCTTTTTTGYGCCTCTGTGCTGTTATTCAGGCACCTACTTCATAAATGACCTTAAAATCCCTTATGATTGCACCCAAAATATAGAATGAATATGTGAATTTCAGTCACATCTATGAAGTTTACAATGCAGACTAATTAGTATTTTGGCCAATGAGGAAATAAGACAAACATTGCTTGTAAATAGATCATTAAATTATTTCCACGTTTTTAATAGAGAGGCATTTTCATCAGGAGAGACAACATTTCATTCAGGAATAATGTTTAGGATGTATGTATTCTATGAAAGGTTCCTTTTTTTTTTAATCCTCTGTCCTTAGAACTGATAATTGCTGTTATTCACACTGAATTAGCTAATTATTACACACTTACATTTCTGTTTAAACACATCTGCTCCTTTTGGAATTGCAGAAGAAATGCTCTTATGCGACTCTATTGATCGGTGAGCCATTAAGGTTCCAATTCAACAAACATCTGCTAGTTACTCAGCCTCAGGTGTCTTGCTTGATTAGGTATTAATACTTAAATTGATGCTAGATTCTCATTAACCCCTGCATAAATAAAGATGGAGACTGACTTGGCCAGTTCTCTAAAGCAACTTTATTTATTTATTTATTTATTATTAAAGATGTTATAGTTGGCCTTTTTCCTAAGACAATAATGGCTCAGACAAGTCTTCTTCAACAGCTGTGGATGAAGGAAGTGATCAGACATGTTTAAGGGTTTATCCAAGTCATTATCATAGTAACAAAGATATCCCTGAAAAATAATTCATAGATTTGACTTTAGAATCTTGACCAGAAAAAAAATGCTAGGAGATTGCTATAGAGTATGATAGTTAAAGTTCACAAGGCATGAAAAAAAAAATGCACTAACATTGCCTACTGCTGAAAGTTTCTAAAACCACTAAAAATAATACATATGCTAATGCTTTAAAAATGTTATTTGATCATTACATTTCAAGGCTCTGTTTTGGTAATACAAATAATACAACTTATCCKTAATTCTGAATACTGCTTTAAAAGCTGGTAAGTGTTTAGCAACTTTTGAAACTAAATTACAATATTGCATTAACTTATAGTTTAAGTAGTGGTGATGTCTGTATCTGATGTTGCAAATAACTGAAGAAAGAACATTTAAAGAAATAAAATTCTAAGTAGACATTCTATGACTCAGTTACAGTAAGCTTTGTATTCCTAAGCAATTGTTCAATTAATATTTGAGATAAATCAAGGTATGCATTAGCATACATAAATGTTATATTAGAAGCCTAATTTTAAGCTGTAGATTTTTAAAAATAAATCAAATATACTAATTCTCTTTGTCAACAAAGAGAATAAATCAACAGGTATTTGTTGCACAAAAATCTTTGCTTTTAGCTTTGCCTGTTTTATGAAATGTAAAGTTTGAATCTGATGAATCCCAAAGATGAATTTATAAGCTTAATTTTCTGAAAGTTCTGGAAAGTCAGCATAGCGATGGCACAAATAAAAATAACAATACCATACTGTGTTAAACTTTTGTTTTCCACATACCAACTGAAATAGCAGCCATCAGAAAAGCTGACATATATGTAACATACATATATATGTGTGTGTGTATATATATATATTTGTATATATATATATATCATGGTAATAAAAAGAAGCTGACATGAAGAGCCTTGAAGATTTGGGTTGTTACATATCAGTAATGTGCATATGCTAAATATTTCAAAATCTAAATGATTTCACAAATTAGAAATCAGACTTCTGATACTGCTAGCCTTCATGATGCTTCTATAAACACACTAAACGTGTGAATGTATGAGCCCATTTCATTTTTTTTTAAAGGGCAAGCCAAACCCTGAATTGAYTTTTTTTATGACTATTACAACTCATCTATAAGAGACTACAATTATTAAAACTAAATCAATATCCTTTCTCTTTTCCTAATGAACTGCTAAATCCATAGAAAAATATACATGAGGCTGAAGTCACCTTTATGTTTTATCTCTATTTATTTTTATTCTTAAAAGGTTTGAAAGTGTCTTTTGGATCAAACTCTTCAATTTAAATGTCATCACTTTTTCAAAGCTTGCTTTAAATGTTAAAAAATGGTATAAAAGCACTTCTGTATAAAGAAAATTCAGCTGGCCTTACTGAATTAGATAATCTTATAATATCTGGTCAATTATACAGTAAGGGGTGGGAGAAGCAGGGTCCACTTAAAGAAGTGAAAATAGGAGAAATGTAGTTAAGCAGCATCTCATTTATTCACCTGCAACAGAGATAAGGTTTCCTGAAACTCATAGAATGAAAATAGAACACTGTTGAGAAATGTATATATTTTTTTAAAGTTTTGTCAGATAAGATTTGTCAGGTAGGATCTCCTCTCCACATATGGAAGAGTTTATTCTTGGAGTGGTTTTCTAATGTGCCTAGCATTAGAACAATTCTGCCAGTGCAAATGGGCTGGTGGAGTTAATATAAATTTTTCTCTTTGTTCCTCCTCTTTCTGACCTGAAACAGACTGCTAAACCCAGCCCTAGCTTCTTACTTGAGTCTGCTTTAAGAAGAAAAAGAAAAAAAAAAAAAAGTTTACTCACAAGCTGTATTTCACTGCTAGGTTTGCTTCCTGGCCTTTTCTTTGTTCTGTACATCTACAGAGCCACAGATGGATATCGTCCATCTCTAACCTGGGAAATGAAGGTAAAGATGAACAGTAGTTAACAGCAATGTGTGGTTCCTAGGGCGTCACTAGCCTCGCATATCATCGTACTGTCCACCTAGGAAGAGAGAACTGGTGTCATATGCAAGATATCTAACATGTCTATGATAGGAAATCAGCATCCATGTAGACGTACAATTAACACAAGCAATCAGCCGACCGTATCAAAAAAGCTGACAAGCATTTACAGTAGAAAAAGCTATCAATGTCATCACTGTACTGGCAAATCTTTTTCATCAAGAATCACTGAAAAAGGATTATACAAGCTCCCTGAAATCAAGTATCTGCTGTAAAGGCTTGGCCATCATCAGACAACACCTCTGCTGCAGATGCACCTTATATTGGTGAGAGGACTTAAACTGCTTCTCTGAAAGATTTAAACTGTTTCCAAAAAGTCCTCTTTTGGTAGTTCAAACTGTAACCAAAAGTGCTCTTTGTTTGTTGAGGGGTTGTGGGGTTTTTTGTTTGGTTGGGGTTTTTTTGCATAACTGTGATAAGGGTACATTTGGTTTTTGTTTAGTTTTTTTTCCTCCCCCCCCCCCAGCAGCACTTTGTGCAAGCTCACAAACGAAATGACTGAAAGAAGTTTTGTAAGCAAAAGCACTTCTGTGTAGCTAGTATAACTGCATAGCCATCTTAGATGATGTGCATGTGTTTTTCTCTATAAAAACATATATAAAACATATAAAACATATAAAAACATGTTTTTCTCTAACATTGCTGTTAGGTAGCTTACTGACAAAAGATTAGGTACTAAGAACTCTGCCTAACAGGGCAAAAAGAACCTTTAAACAACATTTCCTTATTTCACAGGAAATGCGAGGATAGTAGACAGCACCATACTCTGTGCCTTACTCTGTAGAGGAAAGCTAGTCTTGTAATTTTGGAACAGGACCGTGACCCAGACTAGAGGGAAGTAGGGTAGAATCCTGCTTGCAACCACAGCGCCTGCTGTAAGGGCAGCCTCTACATCTGCTTCTCCCAGCTGCAGAGCTCTTGCTCCTAACTTGTATTACAACTGCAACTATCCAAAAGTTCATTTTAATACAGTTCATCTTTCTGATCTCTTTCTACACATTTCTACAGGTTGAACTTGTTGTATATATACAACTCTGGAATTCATACTGGTTGCATAGAGGGGTTAGTAATATATAATTTTTTTAAAATGTTTTCATTCTTTGCTGTTACAGAATAATCTAGTTTCAGCTTAGTATTAATTTTATGCATTACAGTTTTGCAGAAAACACTTAGGAAAACCAATTCTTATTACAGCTGAATTAATTTAAAATAGTACTATCTCTTGGGATATTTAAAATTATTATCATAATTTACCAAGCATTCCATGCAATAGACTGCTTTAAAATCCTACTCATAGCAGCAAACTGCTAAAGGAATATCATGAGTAAGGTTTTAATGACTTTACATAATGGATAGGAATAGCTAAGCAGGTGAGAAAAAATGATCTGTGAGATATATGCGGGAAATAATATTTGTAAATCAAAGTGAGTGATGACCTACTTAAGATGGCAAAAAAGATATATATGCTTCTGGAAAACAGGTTCCTTTTAGGCTCTACAGTTAACCATAACATGAATTGGAAAGTGGCCATTTTAAACTTTTTAGTACTTCTGCTTCAYGCTTTCTTTCTGGAATGCTGTTCCAGGATTCATACCTAGAAGATGGTTATAACTTTTTTCTTAATTGCCAAGACGAAATGTATACGTAGCCAGTTACTGTTTAGAAAATTCATCATGGAGGGAGCATGATAATTTAACAAAAGATAGATTTGTTATTTTTCTAAGAATAACAATGTCATTTTTCAGGCTTCTTTACGCTACGCTAAATAGGGCTAGTGTTTCCTCACTGCCTATGTTTCCTTTTCTGATCACTCAAGTAACCTTCCACTCCACCTCTGCAAGTTAGATCTTAACATGCTGAAGAGAACKTGCGCAACTGAGCTCAGTTCTAATGATGTTACTGCAATGTATATTGATATATCAATATATACTGATAACTGATGTATCAGTTATCCATTAGGTGAAATTTTTTTAAATCAGAAAATTAACATGGCAAACCTATTTTGAACATTTTTAATTTCTCTAATGACTCTTAGATACACTTAACCTGTTTTATTATTTTTTTTTAAGAGACTTTTTTATCTGTGTAAAATCAGATGTTTGGCTGGTCTTTAATTTTCTAGTGTATTCCAACCATGCTAGGCRGTGTTTGTGTGGCTTCAGGCCACACATTCCAGCCACTGAAGTTTTCTTGAAGACAATCTCTGATAGTTAAGAGATTAGTTAAGCTAGTTCCTGAAGTCCACAACAGTAGTTGCATCTTTGATGGAAAAACTTGAAAAATAGCATAGATATCATGACGATGTCAAAGATGGGCCTTCAGATAATGATGAGATAAAAGGAACTTGTTTGAGTTTTTGCAAGTCTTCTAAAATCAGTTATTAGATAATTGTTAGATAATTTAACTGTCAAGACTTCAGAAGATGTTACTATCTAACTATTATTCAGTATGCCTTGTACACTCATTCAAGACTGGCTGCACCAGCTTCACTGAACGACTGTGCTGCTGAGTCCTCAGCTTGTCAAGGCTGAGTAAGGCTTTTCCTGGTGGGTTCTCTTGTAGCTGCTAAGGCTAATAAATAAGAGCAGGGGGATCTTTGGCAGCTGTTACTTTCATAGGGCCTAAATGAGGAGGKAAGCAGATTACTTTCCTCACAAGTCTGCTTTTTAGTTGAGAGAAAGAGATGCGCAGCAAAGTGGAAGTGGATAGGCCATTAAGTGAAAAAAATCAGGAGAAAAAAAGAGTCTTTAGGATCCTTAGCCATGGATCAARAGCTAAGCATGATGTAGATAATGTCAAATAAACATAGAGATGTTCTGTTTCAGAAGAAAAATCATAGACTACAAAAAAGGCATAGTGAATATCAAAACATAAATGGGAGAGCACAGTGGATCAGTAAGTATGGTATCCAGTTCTCTTAACGCATCAGTGGCTATTCTTACACAAAGGAAAATGTGATGGAAATTACAAGTTACCATTGTGAATTGTTATTAAGAAAYTATTAATTATTTATTAATACCATTATTGATAATGTTGTCTTATTATACAACTTTTTTTCTGTTGTTAGAGTTTCAAACAGTGACAGGCAATGACTAGAACAGAACTCTGAACGTGAGAACTGGAAAGCAGAGCAGTCTTGAAACTAAGGAACTTGTGTTTGATTTGAGAGAACTGATGAAGGAATGCAAAAATATTATCTTTAACAAAAAGATATTTCTAAAAACTTTAAAATATGCAATTGTTTCTAGCTTACAATCATTAGAAAACATGCTTTCGCACAACTTTCAGTCAATCTAACTACTGCTGTTTCAAAATCCCTCTAATGTCAGCAGATAGCATACCCCAGGTAACAAAATGTGCCTAAGCAAACTCAGTTATTAAAGTTCCTCAGAGAGAAATGCAGCAGAAGACTACTGTTCTCTAAAGACTGTGTATATCAGAATATCTTAATTCTAAAATTGCATGGAGAACAATAATATGTCTTTATAATGGTTTTTAGTTAGTTTTGTTTCCTGTTTTGAATGTAGGCAAATGTACTAAAATAGAATTTCAAGTGTTAAGATTTTGAATGTGAAAATACTTGAAGCGAACTGTTGGAATTAAGATTGCATATAAAAACAATTCATAACTAGTTTTTGTAAAACCTGTGTCATACTGAGCATATATATATATATATATATATAAGCATTAAAATACCAGCAATTATTTAAAGCCACTACTTCCATTTTTATTTTTTTGCTGTCAGGTGCTTGGAACTTGGGACAGTTTGAATGGCTTGTTTAAATACAATGTACATTCATCAGCAAAAGCTTAAGACAGAAAAGACATGAGGAGGGGGGTAAGAACTCAGTTGCCAAAGTGTAGTTATAAATACTTTTTACATTTCCTGGAGAGTGATTCAAACATTTCTCATTTACTGAAAAGAAAAAAAAAACACTGTTTCATTTCTTTCTTCTGCAAAAACAAACAGAAGTTAGCACCAGCTCTGTCTCTAATATCCTTCTCTAAGATGTTTTCCATCTCTAATAAAGACAAGGAACTTCAGTATATTGAAGCCTTTTGTGAAGACTGAAGGCTTAATAGTGCATTGTTAGTGATTAATTATGAATGTGCAAAATCGAGTGAAGAGTATAAAACTGCAGGAAGGATGTACAGCTAATATCAACTGGTGAAGATCCAGTGAAATGTATTTAGTCAGGGTAAGCTGACCCAGTTGTAAAGGGCCAAGGTAAAGAATACCCAGGTGGCTTAGGGATCACTAATATGAGCTTGTGCAAGTGCAGTGGGATATACTATCTTGAGTTAGAAAGTAAGCATATATTTTTAATCCTTACAAGGACTGAGAGACTTTACTGTTAGTTGAGGTTTGAACTGAAGTTTCTTGTCTATGTTTTAATGTAGCCATTGATTTCTTGTTCTTGCATAGTCCAAATCCTGTCTCTAATAATGATAGTGCCTTCTTTTAGGCCACATAGTAGTGTCTCCTTACAGTAGAAATTTAATACAAGAAATCTACTTCACTTCTTATTAAAAGAATCCCTAGATTCTATGCTGAAGTCTTCCTTGACTGGCCTAGAGTTTGAAATACTTACCAAGTATACCTTTCAAGATGAACCGATGTCTGTGCAATTTTATCTGAGACAGATTGAACCCATCTCTGAAGAGAGTACTTCAACTATCAGTCTTTTAATTTGGCTGAAGAACTAATAAATAAATCCTATTTTATGTATTAACATATCTCCATTAGGGACTTTCACCGCTATAACTTCATTATCTATGTACATCTCTTTAATTCAGACAATGCCTATCAATTAAAATGAGATTGAAGTGGGGCTTGGGGCATGTATAATTTCCTTTTTAATATGCATTTGTAACACAATTGCAAAAGGAAATGGTTGCATTCTAATGGATTAACCTTTGAAGTTAAGGAGATCCAAATCTGGGACTTGCATTGGCAGCTTTACAGTAGCACTGTCATAGTACAATCCTGAAAGCCAAAGAATTGCACCTTTGAGAGACTCTGCCTGCATAGGCACAATCCCCCAGGATACAGAGCCACTGTAGCAGTTCCAACAACTTCTTTTTTCTGGCTATAAGCAAAGGGGACACGACCTGGAGTCCCATATGCTGTGGATAACCCCAGCTGCTTATAATGCCAGCTGATGCATATTAGAACAGTGTGAACATCTACAAAATGTTCATAGTCTCACTCATTTAAAATTTGAAACTTATTGAATGGAACTGAAGAGACCCAAATAGAAAAAAAAATGTTTTTTAGTATGAATATCAAATGAAAAATGAAAGGCCT